>NW_022589773.1:2526433-3114594 GCF_004348235.1 Phoca vitulina | reverse complement strand
CTCAATTTCTTTCATGAGTATTTTATAGTTTTCTGAGTACAGATCCTTTGCCTCTTTGGTTAGATTTATTCCTAGGTATCTTATGGTTTTGGGTGCAATTGTAAATGGGATCGACTCCTTAATTTCTCTTTCTTCTGACTTGTTGTTGGTGTATAGGAATGCCACTGACTTCTGTGCATTGATTTTATATCCTGCCACTTTACTGAATTCCTATATGAGTTCTAGCAGTTTTGGGGTGGAGTCTTTGGGATTTTCCACATAAAGTATCATATCATCTGCAAAGAGTGAGAGTTTGACTTCTTCTTTGCCAATTTGGATGCCTTTGATTTCTTTTTGTTGTCTGATTGCTGTGGCTAGGACTTCCAATACTATGTTGAATAGCAGTGGTGATAGTGGACATCCCTGCCACGTTCCTGACCTTAGGGGGAAAGCTCTCAGTTTTTCCCCATTGAGAATGATATTCGCTGTAGGTTTTTCATAGATGGCTTTTATGATATTGAGGTATGTACCCTCTATCCCTATACTCTGAAGAGTTTTGATCAAGAAAGGATGCTGTACTTTGTCAAATGCTTTTTCTGCATCTATTGAGAGGATCATATGATTCTTGTTCTTTCTTTTGTTAATGTATTGTATCACGTTGATTGATTTGCGGATGTTGAACCAACCTTGCAGCCCAGGGATAAATCTGACTTGGTTGTGGTGAATAATCCTTTTAATGTACTGTTGGATCCTATTGGCTAGTATTTTGGTGAGAATTTTTGCATCCATGTTCATCAGGGATATTGGTCTGTAATTCTCCTTTTAGATGGGGTCTTTGTCTGGTTTTGGGATCAAGGTAATGCTGGCCTCATAAAATGAGTTTGGAAGTTTTCCTTCCATTTCTATTTTTTGGAACAGTTTCAGAAGGATAGGTATTAATTCTTCTTGAAATGTTTGGTAGAATTCCCCTGGGAAGCCATCTGGCCCTGGGCTTTTGTGTTTTGGGAGATTTTTGATGACTGCTTCAATTTCCTTAGTGGTTATAGGTCTGTTCAGGTTTTCTATTTCTTCCTGGTTCAGTTTTGGTAGTTGATACATCTCTAGGAATGCATCCATTACTTCCAGGTTATCTAATTTGCTGGCATAGAGTTGCTCATAATATGTTCTTATAATTGTTTGTATTTCTTTGGTGTTGGTTGTGATTTCTCCTCTTTCATTCATGATTTTGTTGATTTGGGTCATTTCTCTTTTCTTTTTGATGAGTCTGGCCAGGGGCTTATCAATCTTGTTAATTCTTTCAAAGAACCAGCTCCTAGTTTTGTTGATCTGTTCTCCTGTTCTTTTAGTGTCTGTTTCATTGATTTCTGCTCTGATGTTAATTATTTCTCTTCTCCTGCTGGGTTTAGGCTTTATTTGCTGTTCTTTCTCCAGCTCCTTTAGGTGTAGGGTTAGGTTGTGTACTTGAGACCTTTCTTGTTTCTTGAGAAAGGCTTGTATTGCTATATACTTTCCTCTTAGGACTGCCTTTGCTGTATCCCAAAGATTTTGAATAGTTGTGTTTTCATTTTCATTGGTTTCCATGAATTTTTTTAATTCGTCTTTAATTTCCTGGTTGACCCATTCATTCTTCAGTAGGATGCTCTTAAGCCTCCATGTATTTGAGTTCTTCCGACTTTCCTCTTGTGATTGAGTTCTAGTTTCGAAGCATTGTGGTCTGAAAATATGCAGGGGATGATCCCAATCTTCTGGTACCGGTTGAGACCTGATTTATGACCTAGGATGTGATCTATTCTGGAGAATGTTCCATGGGCACTAGAGAAGAATGTGTATTCTGTTGCTTTGGGATGGAATGTTCTGAATATGTCTGTGAAGTCCATTTGGTCCAGTGTGTCATTTAAAGTCTTTATTTCCTTGTTGATCTTTTGCTTAGACAATCTGTCCATTTCAGTGAGGGGGGTGTTAATGTCCCCCACTATTATTGTATTGTTGTCAATGTGTTTCTTTGCTTTTGTTATTAATTGCCTTATATAATTGGCTGCTCCCATGTTAGGGGCATAGATATTTACAATTGTTAGATCTTCTTGTTGGATAGACCCTTTAAGTATGATATAGTGTCCTTCCTCATCTCTTATTACAGTCTTTGGTTTAAAATCTAATTTGTCTGATATAAGGATTGCCACCCCAGCTTTCTTTTAGTGTCCATTAGCATGGTAAATGGTTTTCCACCCCCTCACTTTCAATCTGGGGGTGTCTTTGGGTCTAAAATGAGTCTCTTGCAGACAGCATATCTATGGGTCTTGTTTTTTAATCCAATCTGATAGCCTGTGTCTTTTGATTGGGGCATTTAGCCCATTTACATTCAGGGTAACTATTGAAAGATAGGAATTTAGTGCCATTGTATTGCCTGTAAAGTGACTGTGACTGTATATTGTTTGTGTTCCTTTCTGGTCTATGTTGCTTTTAGGCTCTCTCTTTGCTTACAGGACCCCTTTCAATATTTGTTGTAGGGCTGGTTTCGTGTTTGCAAATTCCTTTAGTTTTTGTTTGTCCTGGAAGCTTTTTATCTCTCCCTCAATTTTCAATGACAGCCTAGCTGGATATAGTATTCTTGGCTGCATATTTTTCTCATTTAGTGCTCTGAATATGTCCTGCCAGTCCTTTCTGGCCTGCCAGGTCTCTGTGGATAAGTCTGTTGCCAATCTAATGTTTCTACCATTGTAGGTTACATATCTCTTCTCCTGAGCTGCTTTCAGGATTTTCTCTTTGTCTCTGAGACTCGTAAGTTTTACTATTAGATGTCGGGGTGTTGACCTATTTTTATTGATTTTGAGAGGGGTTCTCTGTGCTTCCTGGATTTTGATGCCTGTTTCCTTCCCCAAATTAGGGAAGTTTTCTGCTATAATTTGCTCCATTATACCTTCTGCCCCTCTCTCTCTTTCTTCTTCTTCTGGGATCCCAATTATTCTAATGTTGTTTCGTCTTATGGTATCGTTTATCTCTCGAATTCTGCCCTCGTGATCCAGTAGTTGTTTATCTCTCTTTTTCTCAGCTTCTTTATTTTCCATCATTTGGTCTTCTATCTCACTGATTCTTTCTTCTGCCTCATTTATCCTAGCAGTTAGCGCCCCCATTTTTGATTGCACCTCATTAATAGCCTTTTTGATTTCTACTTGGTTAGATTTTAGTTCTTTTACTTCTCCAGAAAGGGTTTCTCTAATAACTTCCATGCTTTTTTCAAGCCCAGCTAGTATCTTTAAAGTGATGATTCTGAACTCTAGATCTGACATTGTACTAATGTCCGTATTGAGTAGGTCCCTGGCAGTCGGTACTACCTCTTGTTCTTTTTGTTGAGGTGATTTTTTCTGTCTTGTCATTTTGTGCAGAGGAGAATAGATTAATGATAGAACAAAATGCTAACAGGGTAACAACGTCCCCAGAAAATATACTCTAAACAAATCAGAAAAGACCTGAAGCAGTGGGAAAAGAAAGGGAAAGAGAGAAAAAAGAAAAAGAAAGAAAAAAAGAAAAAAGATAAAGATAAAGATAAAAACAAACAAAAGCAGAACAAAACAAAACAAAACAAAACAAAAACAGAATGTGATCAAATATGATCAGGCTGGTTTATAGATCAGTGCCACACACTAGATTTTGGGTGTATTTGGTCTGTTAAAAGAAAGTCCCTCCCAAAATTTTAAAGAAAGAAAAACTTATATATGTACAAAAATAAGGGTTGATATGATGAAGGGATGGAATATGACTGTAAAGATGGAAATTATAAAAAATTTTATAAAAGGATTTGATAAGTTGTTTGAAAAAAGAAAGAAGAGGATTTAAAAAAAAAAAGAAAGAAAAAAGGGAGAGAATGTGATCAGGCAGGGGAGTAGAAAAAAACCATACACTAGAGATTTAGAGTATATTTTGATCTGTTAGAAGAAACTATCTCAAAATTTTAAAGAGAGAACAACTTATATATATATGCCAAAAATACAGGTAACTACTATGAAGGGATAGAATATGACTTTAAAAATGAAAAATAAAAATGTTTTTTTTTAAAAAAAGGGATTGATAAGATGTTGGTTGAAAAAGGAAAAAAGAAAAATTCAAAAAAAAAGAAAAAAAGAAAAAGAAAAAGACAGTTAAAAAAAATAATTTACTTTGAAAGACTAAAGAATCATGGGGAAAAAAAGCAATGAATTCTGTGCTGTATCCCCCTCGCGCTGGAGTTCTGCCGTTCTCATTGATCGGTGAACCTGGTCTTGGCTGGCTGTTCTCGCTGATCTTCTGGGGGAGGGGCCTGTTGCCGTGGTTCCCAAATGTCTTTGCCGGAGGCAGAATTGCCCCGCCCTTGCCGGTCCGGGCTAAGTAATCTGCTCGGGTTTGCTCTCCAGAGCTTTTGTTCCCTGCAAGCTTTCCGTACAGCTTTGGAGGCGGAGAGTGAAAATGGCGGCCTCCCAGTCTCCGCCCCGGAGGAGCCGAGAACTCAGGGTCCCGCTCCTCAGCGAGTCCCCAGAGAAAAGCAGTCAGTCACTCCCGTCTCCCCGGTCTCCGGCCACACTCCGCGCTCACCCGGCCTGTGACCGTGCCTTTCTATCTGGCACCCGACCCCGGGTGGAGTCTCCAAACCCAGCAGATCCCCGCGGTGCGCTCCCGCACCTCTCCTCCCGGGGGAAGAAGGTGAGTCTCCCCGGATCTGCCGCTTGTTGGGTCCCTGCTGGAGGAGCAGTGGCCCGACTGTGCCGCGGATCACGGTTTATAGCAACCCCGAGCTGAGAGCCCGCGCCTGGGCTCCGTCTCTGCAGCCGGCTTCCCTGCTCCGATACCTGGGGGCTCTGCCGCACTCAGGCACCCCCGGTCTTTCTGTGACCCCGAGGGTCCTGAGACCACACTGTCCCGCGAGGGTTCCACCCCCCACTTAGCCACCGGAGTGACGTCCCTCAGCGGAGCAGACTTCTAAAAGTTCCGATTTTGTGCTCCGTGGCTCTATCACTTGCCAGAAGCGGCCGACGGAGGCCCCTCCCCCGCCGTCTATCCTCCCGAATATCGTCTCGGAATCACTTCTCCGCACGTCCTACCTTCCAGAAAGTGGTCGCTTTTCTGTTCAGAGAGTTGTTGCTCTTCTTTTCTTCGATCTCCTGTTGAGTTTGTAGGTGTTCAGAATGGTTTGATCCCTATCCAGCTGAATTCCTGAGAGGAGACGAAAGCCAGGTCTCCTACTCCTCCGCCATCTTGCTCCGCCCCGGCACTTTTTGCCATTTTAATTTCTATGTGTCTTGGTGTGGATCACCTTGGATTGATTTTGTTGGAGGCTGTCTGTGCCTCCTGGATCTGGATTTCTGTTTCCTTTCCCAGATTCAGCAAGTTTTCTGCTATTATTTCTTCAAATAAATTTTCTGCCCCCTTTTCTCTCTCTTCTCTTTCTGGGATCCCTATAATGTGATTGTTGTTATGCTTGATGGTGTTGCTGAGTTCCCTTAATCTAGTCTCTTTTTTTATTATTCTTTTTTCTTTCTCCTGTTTGCCTGATTCCTTTCCATTACTCTGTCCTCCTGGTCATTGATCTGTTCTGCGTCCTCTTGTTTACTATTTATTCCCTCTAGTGTATTTTAAATCTCAGTTATTGAGTTCTTCATCTCTGATGGGTTCTTTTTTGTTTTTGATCTCTTTGTTGAGGATTTCACTGAGATCTTCCACTCTTTTCTCAAGTCCACTTAGTATATTTTTGACCATTACTTTAAATTCTCTATTAGGCATGTTACTTATCTCTGTTTCATTTAACTCTTTTGCTGTGATTTTGTCCTGTTCTTTCATTTGGGACATATTTCTCTGTCTCCCAATTTTGTCTAACTCCCTATGTATGTTAGGAAAGTCAGCTATGTCTCCTGCTCTTTGAAAGTAGTGGCCTTGTGAAGAGGAGGTCCTGTAGTGCCCTGCAGTGCAATGTCCCCTGTTTACCAGAATCTGGTACTTCAGGGGTGTCTCCTGTGTATGTTGCATGTGCCCTACTGTTGTGGCTAAGCCTCGGTTGCCTTCATTCCAGTCATCTGCCATGGCTCTTTTTGCTTGTTGCATCTCTCATGCTTTTGGAAACAGTGGGATAATATACATAAAATGTAAAAGTTTTTACAAATATTAGTGAATGATAATCATTAACTATTCAGCCATTCATGTAATATTTTAAAAATTAGGCAAATATCTCTTAACTGGATACTTTTCCCCATAATTTCCGAGCTACTGTTGGGAAAAACACTGTTGGAAGTTATTAGTGCAATTCTTTTTTTTTTTTTTCTTAAGATTTTATTTATTTATTTGATAGAGAGAGAGAGAGAGAGCACAAGCAGGGGGAGTGGCAGGCAGAGGGAGAAGCAGGCTCCCCGCTGAGCAGGGAGCCTGACATGGGGCTCGATGCCAGGACCCTGGGATCATGACCTGAACCAAAGGCAGACGCTTAACTGACTGAGCCACCCAGGTGCCCCTATTAGTGTAATTCTTATTCATAAGTCATCTTTGCCCATAATCCTTTCTAAATGTAACTGCCCTTACCATGTAATATAGGACTCACATATTAGCATAACTCACTATATGTAGATAGATAGATCTGTATATATGATTATTATTGTTATGATTACAAAATTGCTTTCCTTTGTCTCAAATCCTAGGTGCTTACGTTGAGAAAAATTTGTGACTTATAGAAGACATGAGCAGAAAGAAGTAAAGATCCTTCCACCCTATTATGTAAAGTGTAACATAATAGGTATTATGAAGATGATCTATTTTGCTTTATATTTTTCATAAGAGATAGGGAGCCTGTCAGGTAAAGAGGTGCTTCATTATGTATCAAAATGTTGCCTGATTTAATCATCCAATAGTGTTAGACTAGGGATATAGTTTGTTCTACTGACCTCTTATAAGATTGCCAGGAGAATCATAAGGTGACAGATAATTTAACTACTGAGCAGGTGGTGTTTTCTACTTCTTCTCTTTTTAATAGGGAAATTCTCAGTAAAAATGTGAATAGAATGATTCTCTGAATTTATCTTGTGTTTTAATAAAGTGTTCAGTAATAAAAAGAGTGAATAAAAAACATAGATTAATTTGCTGAATTTTGAACTGAATCATTGCACAAGATGATATTTATGGTGTAAGACAAACATTTCAAACTCTGATCCTTCAAAAATTATATTTTTTATTTATATTTCTCTATACATATGGTAGTACAATATTAACTTATTAAAATAAATATTTGTTAAACATTCAAAAGAATTATAAAACTCCTTATCTAACTTTTGTAACTCTGCTCATTTCTATGAAATTTTATAACTTGAGGGTTTTTAATAGAGAAGTGTTGCATAGAAAAGTTTTTGATGACTTGACTCGCATTCTGGATGTGAGTATGGATTGCGTTAATTCACTATTGCCCTCAAATCTATAGGATTCTATGTCCTGTGACTAAACAACCCTGGATTATGACAATGCCTACTATTACTTTTTCTTTTCCTTTCTTTCACTTTTACATTAATTGTTATGTCTCTTGACAACTGCATTCCTCTGCCTGCCTCCATCAGTATTTGTAATTTATTTTGGGCAAGGAAATAAGAGGAGCAGGTGTAATAGGACTGCATTTAAATGAACCCAGTAGACTCTAAATAACAGGCCATCCTTCAATTACGGTGAGTACAGGGCTGCAAAGCAGGCCCGGGGCACTTTCTGTGCTTTTCTGTAGAATTAGCATTTTGCTTTGGTGTGGATGTTTGCTGTCTGGATTAAGTGTCTGTGACTGCAGTGATTTAAAAAGTGACTTTCTAAAAATTACAGAATATGTAATACTCATTTTACAGAATTTAGAAAATGCAGAGAGGTATAAAAAGACAATTAAAAAATAACAATTTCTCATTTAGGAATAACTGCTATAAACATTTACATGTATTTCTCCCTTTTTTATTTGCATGTATATTTATTTTATGCATATTTTACAAAATTTGGTTTATACTGCATTTAGTTTTGTATTGCACATTTTCATTTGACAGTGTTAATAAGCATCTCCTATGTCATCACATTTTCTTCAAAATCCACATCCATTCATTGTATGAATGTGCAGTAATTTATCTAACTATTCGTGTATTACTGGAACTGTTTGATACTTCACAAAACACTATGATGAACACTTTGTAAATAAACATTTGTCGATATCTCTAATCATTTGTAGGCTAAATTCTCAGAAATGAAAATACTGGGTGGAAGATATGAATATGATGAGTATTCTAATAGCTAATTTGTACACATCCTTCATTATTTCTGTACACAAATTCTGTGAAGCACAATTGCTGTTCAAAGCATATGCAGGTTTGGTTTTATGTGCATGTGTTCGTAAAGTGATGGTAGGTCTTTTTCTTCTGATTGTAAAAGAAATAACGTGCTCATTGGAAAAAGTCTTCAGACACAGAAAAGCATAGAGAAGAAAACGAAAGCTACCTGTCTTTTGATAATTCCTATTGACATTTAGATTCTATACCTACATTCACAAACGTGCGAACAAATGGGAGAATACGTGCACACCTGCACCCAGTTACAAAAAATGGCATCCGTGCTCTATACACTGTTCTCTGCTGATATTTCAAGACACTTACATTAAAGCCTGGCACACTTAGTGAAATGTGCACAAAACCTAAGTGTACAGATGGGTGAATGTTCACAAATAAACACCTGGATTAAGAAATAGAAAGACTGTGGAACACTTCATGAGGTTGCATGTTGCCCTTATGCAGGTGGTATACTAACTCTGGATCATTCTGATTTTAGCATGTGTGCTGCTGAAAGGAAAACTTACAGTGTACAAGGATATCTTTCATGTCAACAAAGAAACTATATTTCATTGAATGTAAGATATCATTGATTGTTAGTGTCTATTTTATGTACTGCTGAGAAAGAAAGGAAACAAATCTGCCAATTAAACTATGGGACAATGCTTCATTGGTGGTCCTGTGTCATAACCAGGTTCTTTTTTTTTTCTTTTTTTTTTTTTAATTGAGGTGTAGAGGCGCCTGGGTGGCTCAGTCGGTTAGGGTCTGCCTTAAGCTCAGGTCGTGATCCCAGGGTCCTGGAATCGAGCCCCATGCCGGGCTCCCTGCTCATTGGGGAGTCTGCTTCTCCCTCTCCCTCTGCCCTTCTCCCCCCCACTCATGTTCTCGCTCGTTCTGCTTTCTCTCTCAAATAAATAAATAAAAAATCTTTATGAAAAATTGAGGTGTAATTGACATCGAACATTTTATTAGTTTCAGGTGTACAGTATAATGAGTTGATATTTGTATATATTGTGAGATGATCATCATGATAAGTCCCGTTAACATTCATCAGCACACATAGTTATACATGTTTTTTCTTGTGATGAGAACTTTTTAAGATCTAATCTCTTAGTAACTTTCAAATATATAATACAGTATTATTAACTGTAGTCACCATGCTGTACATTATATCCCCAGGACTTACTTGTTTTATAACTGGAAGTTTGTACCTTTTGACCCTGTTCACTCATTCTGTCTACTCCTCAGCCCCTGCCCCTGGCAACCACCTGTCTGTTCTCTGTATCCGTGAGTTTTTTTTTTTTTTAATTCCGCCTATAAGTGAGATCAATGTGGTATTTGTCTTTCTCTGTCTGTCAGAACCAGCTTCTTGATGCTTTAAAATTTCCTTCATCTCTTCTGAGTTTTGCATTTCTCCACCCTTCAGCTGGATTGCATGGTGTGTGATGGAAGTCTTTTTGTATTTTCTTATCTTCAGCAACTTCTGCATATTTTCTTTCTTCGGACCCATTAAGCATTTGGTTGTGTCTTCTCCAGAAAAAATATGAAACTGTATTCATTCTTCCAATGAAGATTATTTGCTTCAGTAATATTAAATTTGTTCCTTGCTTTTTTGTTTCCTTATCTTTCTGTATACATTATATAAGTTTGTTCTAATGAAGTTATAGTGAAATCTTTTGATGATATTTTAAATAACAAACTCAGTGGATCTGCTACCAATAAAGTGCGTAACTCAATTTGAAATGATAACTGTATGGAAACTTTGCTGGAGTTTGTGCATGTCCAAGCAGTTAGGAGGACAGCGAGACCTATGTGAAAAATGTAGGTGTTTGAGTCAATAAAATGCAGTATATATGCACCATCTTTTCTTTTCTTTTTTTTTTTGAGAGAGAGAGAGTGAGCAAGTGCAAGGGGTGGTGGGGGAGGAGCAGAAGGAGAGGGAGAGAATCTTGACATGGGGCTTGATCTCAGCATCCTGAGATCATGACCTGAGCTGAAACCACGTTGGACACTTAACCGACTGAGCCACCCAGGTGCCCCTTTTTTTAAAAAAGATTTGTTTATTTGAGAGACAGGGAGAGAGAGAGAGCGAGAGCATGTGAGCGGGGGGAGGAGCAGAAGGAGAGGGAGAGAGAGAATCCTCAAGCAGAGCAGACTCCCTGGTGATTGAGGAGCCCAATGCAGGGCTCGATCTCAGGACCCTGAGATCATGACCTGAGCCAAAATCAAGAGTTGGCCACTTAACTGACTGAGCCACCAAGGAGCCCCTCCCTTTTTTTTTTTGTAATAATTGAGATATTAAGGCTTCTGCCTGATTTGTTCACAGACAGTATAAACAATCTATATACAATTCTTACATATAAGAATCTATATGCGTAAGAATCTATACATAATCCCTATGCAAGTATTAACAATCTAAAAAAAGAATGGTTGCAATCCTTTTCTAAAAAATTGCCCAGTCACTTCAGTGAAAGTCTAAAATTCCACTAATCCATGACTTAATATCATACTTGTAACATTCTAAAAAAAAGCCCCATCTTTAGCAGTGTATTAGCAAAACTGTAAGATGAACTGGACTGCTGCTACTGGGAACGTCACAGGTGGCGCTCAAGTCTAACTGGGAGAGCCAAAGTCAGGGAGCAGGTGCCGTGAAAAAACTGTTCTACCAAAGAACATGGGGATAGAAGATTCGCAGTTTGAAATGTTGGAGACATGCTACATGCATGATTATGAGTGTGCATTGCACTTAATTATGCTTTGTATTATAGGCTCTAACCCTCCCCACCTCCCGCCTGTGGGATGGTAAATCGGTGCACATGATGTCAAAGACTTCTTTACTCCAATATTCCTGTAATTCCTGGTTGTGCAGAAACACCAGACAACAGGGCCTAATTTAACCTTTGAAGAAAAAGCATTTACACTTACCTAAATATGTAAAAAAGAAAAAACACCTCTTAATAATTATTTCCAGAGCTTCTAAAAATCTTGTCTTTACAAGACAGTTGAACAATATGGGAGGGATGGGAGGGGTGGGGATCATGGAGAAAACTTGGGATAGGATATTCATCACCATACTCAGCTTCTTTTGCTCCGGCTTCATCCGGGGCTGGGTGCTCCTGTTTGTCCTGTTTTCTGCAGATCAGTCTATGGTTTTTTTTTTGTGACCCACTTCAGCCTCTTCTTTTGCTCCTTTTTCTCCTTTATTTGTATTCTGAAGATTGAGTGTTCCCTGTTGCCTTTTGTGGGGGTGGAGGGCTGGTTTCAACTTTTGCAGAAACAGGTTTGGTGGACCATTTTGCTGATAGCTTGGGGTTCCTTTACTGCCTTTGGGCCGAATCACCCTTACTCATGGGCATCTTGGCAGTGCTTGTGGGGAAGGCAGGTGCCAGGCTGCTTCTGCTCCTGCTGCTAAATTCCTGGAGCCTGTAACATCATTTTTCATGACTGTCCATTAGTCCACCCTGCGATGCTTTATTTTAGCAGGCTGGGGCAGATGATGGACATTCAAGTTTTTTCTAAATTTTCACTTTTCATAAAGGTCAAGACAATCATTCTTTTGCTCAGATAATTAGACCCTTTGTATAACTATCTCCATGGAATAAATTCCTGAAAGAAAGACTATTAAGTCAAATGTTATGCATGTTTTATGGATTTATGTTTACTGCCAAAGCACTTTTCAAGTTATACAGGTTTATACCCATGATAGTGTATGAGAATGTGCCATTCCTGAATCCTTAAGAATACTTATAAAAAAATCTTTGGTGATCAAGGATAATTATCTTATTTTAAGAACACTTGCATTCTTTGGTTACTATTGATGTTGGACAGTACTTCACATATTTATTGGCCATTTGTGACCTGTTCATGTTCTTCACTTGTTTCTTTATTTCTACTTACATAATATTTTATTGATTAAAAATACCTCTTCCGAATATGTCAACTTTTTTCTGTTTTATATGTTGTAAATTTATTTTAGCTTGTCATCTGCCTTTTCATTTTCTTTTTCATAGCTTTTTTTTTTTTTTTCATGCAGAAATTCTAAATTTTTATGTGTGCAGTCTATTGAGAGAGACTTTCGGATTTTTGATTTTATTCTATGCTTCTGAGGCCTTCTTCACTGCAAGATAATGTACATCTTTTATTATTCTATTTATTTTTATTGTTTAAAATAAAAAAACACAATTGAGAATTTTATTGGAATTGCATTCCATTAGATGCTAATTTGATGATAATTGTCATCTTTACAATATAGAAGTTTATAGTCTGGACTACAGTGTATCCCTCTACTTTTGTAGCTTTCAGGTACCTCAATAAAAGTTTCCAATTCTTTTCATATAAATCCTGCACATGTTTTGTTGATTTGACTTCAGGTTATTTTGTCTTAGTTGCTATGTGAAAGAACAATTTCTCCTTAATATTTTCTAACAATTATTTATATGTAGAAAGAATTGGTGTTTGTGTATGTAAGTGAGGTGAAGTGAGGTGAAGTGTGTGTATGTAAGTGAGGTGAAGACTGTTTTAGAATCTCTGCCACTGATGTTAACTTTTGTTTATATGCAGGGCTTGGTTTCACTGCAAAAAGACTCCAAGAAGGTTGAGGGTAAAAGTGATCATGTGGTTGGTTTTTGGGTTTCATGAAAATAAAAAGAAGCTTTTCTGAGTATAATAAAAAGTAAAATAAGGGAGGCAGAGAAAAGTTGCATGGACAGAAAAGAAGAGAGAGAGTGGGTGAGGGACAAAAGGACAGTTTAGGACATGGGCTCTTGAGAGACAGCTTTTTGACTCTGTAGACCCCAACTCATGGGCATGGGTTCAGCTGGAAGAAGCCAGAATGCGGCCTCTTAATTCTGGGGCCAAGAGCTGGGGTCCTGGTTGTCCAAAGGAGTTGCCTGTTGGAAATAACATGCACTGTGTGATGCTCTTTAATTTTGAAACATAATTAGCAAATTCTATTTTTTAATTAATAAAATTTTTTATTTTTTAGAGCAGTTTTAGGTTCATAGCAAAATCGAATGAAAAGAACAGAGATTTCCCATATACCCCAGCCCCCACACATGCAAAACTTCCTGTACTATCAATATCTTAGCAAATTCTAGTTTTTCAATAATATTTTTGGTGTGAGAGGATTATTTGTTGAGAGATAGGATTTGTAGCAGGGTTAAATTTTGTATCAAGCTCAGTATAAAGCAAAAGCAGAATCTGCAAATGGACACAACTGGATATCAAGGTTTTATTTATAATGATGTTAGATTATATATGCATTTGAAGTACATGAATTCAAATGCCTGCTCTGTCAGAAAAAAAAAATGGAGGAAGGAAGAGAGAAAAGAGATAATGATATAAATGTTAGACAATTCCATTCCCTCTTCCATCCAATAAAGTTATGTCTGGGAGTGAGCACAAGAAAGGGGAGGTGAGCTGGCTGTTTCCTCTAATGATGTGACCATTTTTTTCACGATGCCTGTGTCAATAGTTAACATTTTTCACACAACATGGATCATTAATGCCAGTCTTTTACTTAATCTGTTGCTCCACTAAAAACATTGTGCCAATACTCTAGGACAAATTGTCTTTGCAGGACACACTACCGAGTGGTATGTTTATCTGTCTCCATTATGGGGAGATTTTTCAATGGTAAGTTTTACAATCTAAGGTTTTTAATCATGTGTTTTCTAGGTGAAAAATCACTTGCAAATCATATGTCATCTCTGAGTAATAACTTTTCTCCTTTTTAATTTTTGTCTCCTTTATATTTTTACCTCACTTTCTCTTAATACATAGACTAGAAATTTTAGTTTGAATAATGGATGTGAAAGCAAGCATTCTATCTTTGTTCCTAATTTAATGTGGATATTTTCCATCATGTTAAGAATCTCTTTATCTAGTATTGATTCATAAGGAGTTTTTTTTGAAAGAAATAGATTCTGAATATTATCCAATCTTTTTAATACTGATTGAGATGATCATATACTTTCATGTTTTATAGTTTGATTCATTTTATAAATTATATGAATTTTTCATAATATTTAGTCATGCATGCATTCCTGGAGTAAAGTCAACTTGGTATCTTATTATTATGTACTTTTACGTTTGAATTGCTTATATTTTACTTATGATTTTCACATCTGTATTCATAAGTGAGATTGATCTGTGTTTCTTTCCTATCCTTGTCAGATGTTTTGAATTAATTATTAACTGGTTTTTTTAATCTCATCCTTTCTATCTTGTTTCAAGTCTGTGATTTTGACATCTAAAAAGTTCCTTTTAATTCTATTATCTATGTACTTAAAGTATACTTTTCATAAAGTTGAACATAAACACACCCTATAAGTCAGCAATTCTCCTGTTAGGTAGAAACTCTATTTCAATGCTAAACCTATTGTAATCCAGGTTTTTATAGTTCTAAAATAATGTCCATGTGTATTAGGAGACATGCACAAGAACGTTCATGGTAATATTGTTTATAATAACACAATATTAGGAAACCACTTAAGCATGATTTGTAGCAAAATAAATAGATTGTATATGAAATATAAAACAACATCATGAATTACTTTTCAAAACAAAATTGTGTAAAGAACACATAAGGACAGGGGCGCCTGGGTGGCTCAGTCGTTAAGCGTCTGCCTTTGGCTCAGGTCATGATCCCAGGGTCCTGGGATCGAGCCCTGCATCGGGCTCCCTGCTCAGTGGGGAGCCTGCTTCTCCCTCTCCCACTCCCCCTGCTTGTGTTCCCTCTCTCGCTATATCTCTCTCTGTCAAATAAATAAATAAATAAAATCTTTTTTTTTTTTTAAAAAAAGAACACATAATATATGAAGTATGACTCAATTTTTACAAAAGCTCAAAACAGGCATGTTATTTCGTGATATATCCATATATGTATGAATAAAGAAATTACAAAGAAAATGAAAGGAATGCTTAACACAAAATTTCGGGTAATAGAGACAAGGGTGGGGACAGTGATCTGGGAAGGGCACTCTGGAGGGGCTTCGAAGCGAACAGTAACTTCTCTTTCATAAGCTAGGTTATGGATAAAGGGTGTTTATTTTATTGTTATAGATTTTGAACTGTCCATTTACATCAAATACCCTTTTTTGAATATCTCGCTGTATTAGTTTCCTAGGGCTGCTGTAACGAACTGGCACAAAGTGGGTGCCTTAAAACAGCAGAAATTAATTCTCACACTTCTGGCAGCTAAATTACAGTGTGGTCAGAGCCGCGCTCCTTCCGAAGGCTCTGGGAGAGAATCCTAGGAGAGTAGTACAGGGCTGCAGGTGTCCGTAATAACTTTTCTGCTTATTTGCGGGTTTCCCTTTTTTTTTTTTTTAAAGATTTTATTTATTTATTTGACAGAGCAAGAGAACACAAGCAGGGGGAACAGTAGAGGGAGAGGGAGAAGCAGGCTCCCCACCAAGCAGGGAGCCCAATGTGGGGCTCGATCCCAGGACCCTGGGATCATGACCTGAGCCGAAGGCAGATGCTTAACCATCTGAGCCTCCCAGGCACCCCTCATTTTTTTTTTTTTTTAATAAACATAGTGGATTTCCTCAGTAGTGTGAGTATACTGTTTCCTTTTTCTCTGGGCCTACTTTGTTTCCTTGGCTCCCCATTGCTCTTTTCCGCCCACTTGACATTGGAGCAGTGGAGGGCTAGTCTGGCCTGGCTCACCCGGCTCTGGGTATGAGTTGGCCTTGACCCCAAGCTGTGCACGGTGCTGCCAGTGTCCTCCTCTCAGATCTCAAGGGAGGAGGATGAGTACCTGTGCATCTCACGCGGTTCACTGTTTGATGGGAGCCCCGGGAATCTTCTTTCCCCCAAAGGACTGCTGAGTAACTGGATACATTGTATTTCTTAACCACTTGAAACGATCTATCACTCTGCCTGCATCAGAAACAGTTACATAAAAAATTGCAGTCTTGGCAAGAATCCTCTCCAAGGGCCATTCCTGACTCTGTCCCTAGTGCCTCCCAATCTCACGCTGGAGAAGCAAGCACCTACTGCCTTGTCCACTTCAGCTCCTAGCCATTGATTAGGATCTCAGAGCCGGGCATGAGGGAACGATCAGTGCAGCTGGGGAGGGGATGCCAGGGTCCAGGATAGAATTAGGTAGCTTGGTGCTTCTGCTTTTTGTTTATTCAGTAAAAAATATTAAAAGAAAATTCATCTAAGTATCTGTCTTGATCATTTGAAATTTTCTTGGCCTCAGTTTTCGGAAGGCTTCCTGGATAAAGCTGGAATATAATGTAATTCTAAAATGGCTAAAAATATGTTTTCTATATTTGTAAGGATGTAAAATACATCTATTTTTTGGTCATTGTTTATATATATTCAAACATACACATCACTTTTTTTTAGCTGTTGGATTTTAAAAATTATAATCTATGTTGTCATCATTTTCATTGCTGTATATTATTCCATTATATGAGTATATGACAGTTTATCAAATCTACTGATAAATTTTTTTATTGTGGTAAAATATAAATAACATAAAATTTACCATTTTAGTCACTTTTAAGTGTGCTCTCAGTGGCATTAAGTATATTTACATTGTTGTGCAACCATCACCACCATCCATCTCCAAAAATTTTTTGTCATCCCAAACTCAAATCTATAGGCATTAAACAATACCTCCTCATTTCCCCTTTCCCCATCCCCTTGCAGCCATCATTCTACTTTCTGCCTCTAAGAGTCTGACTACACCAGGTTCCTCATATAAGTGGGATCATATCATATTGATCCTTTTGTGTCTGGCTTATTTCAGTCAGTGTAATTATTTATTTATTTATTTTTGTACATTACTCGTTCTTAAGAGTTTCTTGCCTTTATTTAAGCAAAATCATTCATTCTATTTTTTTTTTAAGGTTTTAGAGAGAGAGCACAAGCAGGGGGAGTGGCAGGCAGAGGGAGAAGCAGGCTCCCCGCTGAGCAAGGAGCCCAATGCGGGACTCGATCCCAGGACCCCAGGATTATGACCTGACCCGAAGGCAGACACTTAACCGACTGAGCCACCCAGGCGTCCCATGTTCATTCTGTTTTTTAAAGTTAAGATTTTTATGTAAGTTGTGTTTTATAGAAAACAATGTTGAACTGGCAAACTTTCTCCCATCATCACTTAGTGTAATTAATGTCTTCAAGGTTCATCATCTGTGTTGTCGCATAAGTCAGATTTTTTTCTTTTTAAGGCTAAATAACATTCCATCATGTGGAATGTTTTTGTTTTTCCCATTCATTTTGTTTTCTCCATGTTTATCCATTCATTTGTTGAGGGGCACTTGGGTCGCTTCTACCTTTTAGCTGTTGTGAATAATTCTGGTGGAAACATCGGTGTATAACTATCCATTCAGATCTCTGCTTTCTGCTCTTTTGAGTGTATACCCAGAAGTGGAATTGCTGGACCATATGATTAATTTTTTGAGGAATCACCATAACATTTCTACAGTGGGTGTATCATTTACATTTCTACCCCTCCATTCTACTATTGCTGGACATCTGGGTTGTTTTACGTTTTGGCTGTTATGAATAATGCCCAAACCATTCTTACGTATGTCTGTTGGTCCACTTACGGACACGTTTCCATTGAGTGTATGCCGGGAATAGAATTGCTGGGCAGTGTGTATGCAGATGTTCACCTCTAACAGAGAATGCCAGAGTTCTGCAAAGTTCCTGTGCCAAGTGATGCTACTGCCAACTTTGTGACAGACCAGATGTCCCCATTCCTGCCAACTTGGGTTGTCAGTTGTTACAATGTTAGCCATTCTGATGAGTACATAGTATCTCATTGTGACCAATGATGTTAAATATTTTTCATATGCTTATTTATCATTTGGATAACCTCTTTTATGGACCATCTGGTTTAAGTCTTTTGCCTTTTTTTTTTTTTAAATGGACTGGCTTTTTTATTTTCTTATTGATTTGAAAGAATTTTAAAAAATATATTCTGGGGGCACCTGGGTGGCTCAGTCGGTTAAGCATCTGACTCTTGATCTCAGCTCAAGTCTTGATCTCAGCTCAAGTGTTGATCTCAGGGTTATGAGTTCAAGCCCTGCACTGGGCTCCATGCTGGGCATGGAGCCTACTTAGAATATATATATACATATATAACCAGAATATATATATTCTGGTTATAAGTTCTTCTGTTGAATATATGCTTTGCAAGTATCTTTTCCCACTGTGTGGCATGCCTTTTCACTTATGTCTTATAACTTAAAAAAAAATCACACTTGTTCCTATATATTATATGGTTTTGATCACAATCTTGATTTTTTTCACGTATATTTATAATTGATTATTGTTGATCTGGATAAACAGTGTTAATTTTATGTATTTATTTTGTATTTAGCCCCATTACCAAATTAATTGTCTTCTATTAAATCTTAAGTTTTCTAGGAATCTGATAATGTCATCAATAAGGAAAGAAAGATATTTCTTTTTTTCCTTTTTAAAATTATTCGATTTTATTTATTTATTTTTGTGAGAGAGAGAGAGTGAGTGAGCAAGCATGAGCGGGGAAGGGGGGCAGAAGGAGAAGCTAGACTCCCCGCTGAGCAGGGAGCCCCATGTGGGACTTGATCCCAGGACCCTGGGATCATGACCTGAGCCGAAGGCAGATGCTTAACAGACTGAGCCACCCAGGTGTCCCAAGATATTTCTTTTTCATATTCTGTTTGTCTTAGCACATTAGCTAAAATTTTCTAAACGTTACTGGAAATTAGTGGTCATAGTAGACATTTCTATCTTGGTCCTGATTTTAATGGAAATGCCTTCAGTAATTTTTTCTTTTGTATACTATTTGTTGTGGTCTTTTCCATGTTTAGATTATGTCCTTCCATTTTACCTTATATGTAGTTATAGCCCTAGAATGATTCAGGAAGTAAAGTGCCTATTGCAGTTTGGAGAAGGGTTGAGTATTGAACTGGAACCAAATATTTGATGCCTCTAATTCCACTAAAATAAACTTCCTTTAAGACAGTGATTCCCAGGGCGCCTGGGTGGGTCAGTTGGTTAAGCGACTGCCTTCGGCTCAGGTCATGATCCTGGAGTCACAGGATCGAGTCCCGCATCGGGCTCCCTGCTTGGCAGGGAGTCTGCTTCTCCCTCTGACCCTCCCCCCTCTCATGCTCTCTCTCTCTCAAATAAATAAATAAAATCTTTAAAAAAAAAAAAAAAGACAGTGATTCCCAGTTTTTTTTAATTTTTTTATTGTTATGTTAATCCCCATATATTACATCATTAGTTTTAGATGTAGTGTTCCATGATTCATTGTTTGTGCATAACACCCAGTGCTCCGTGCAGAACGTGCCCTCTTTAATACCCATCACCAGGCTAACCCATCCTCCCACCCCCCTCCCCTCTAGAACCCTCAGTTTGTTTTTCCCCAGTTGTTTTTGTTTGGACTTTTTTCACATTTCAGTCTCTTTTTTCACAAATATTTGCAAAAAAATATTTACCTTTTTATGTGTGATACAATCTGATGTTTTCTAATCTATTTTTTAAAGATTTTATTTATTTGCAAGAGAGAGTGAGAGAGAGGGGGTGTGTGTGCGCACATGAGTGGGGAGAGCAGAGGGAGAGGGAGAAGCAGACTCCCCACTGAGCAGGGAGCCTGATGCAGGACTCGATCCCAGGACCCTGGGAAACATGAACCTGAGCTGAAGGCAGATGCCCAACTGACTGAGCCACCCAGGCGCCCCTTCTAATCTATTTTTCATTTAAAATATCTTGGTTAAGACGTACTTAATCAATTTGGTGATCCATTAATGGTTGCAACCCATAGTTGGCAACATTACTTCTTAAGTTAAGAGGTGTCTGTTTTCTAGCCCTTGGACTGAGGTAATAATTCAGTGAAACATAAGGAATAGTAAAGGACACATCTGTTAGTATTTCAAAATACTACGCTGCTGCACCATTTAAAAATTAGGAAAGTTAAGAAGTTTTTGAAAATGAGTTCCATGAAATTATTAGGCTTAATCACACTTGATAGGTGGGTTTATTAAGAGAGTTGAGACATTTTTGGGGCACCTGGGTGGCTCAGTTGTTGGGCGTCTGCCTTCGGCTCAGGTCATGATCCCAGGGTCCTGGGATTGAGCCCCGCATCGGGCTCCCTGCTCAGTGGGAAGCCTGCTTCTCCCTTCCCACTCCCCCTGCTTCTGTTCCCTCTCTCACTGTCTCTCTCTCTGTCAAATAAATAAAATCTTAAAAAAAAAAGAGTTGAGACATATTTATTGAACTGATGACAGTTTATTTACAAACCATGATTTTTCATATGACAATGTAAAAAATATTTTCTGCTTAAGCAAGAAAAAATAGTAACATAAAGTAGTAAGTAATATAAAATGGAAAAAATATAACATGGTAAATAATAGCTATATTAGTCAGTTATAAATGTGATAATACTGCATAACAAATAACTCCAGAATCTCAATGGCATACGACAACAAACATTAATTTTGTCACCCACAGATCTGTAGATTGGTTGGAATGGTTGTGCTTTGGGTTCAAGTTCAAGTCTATTCTATGTGTTCTGCATCACAGATAGCAACTGCAAAGGGCCATCTTTCCCCACGGAAGATGGCAGAGTGCAAGAGGGGAAAACAAACTTGTGAGTGGTTGTTAAAACAGGCCTCTGCTCTGAAATGCCACACTGTCATTTCTGTTGACACTCCATTGGCCAAAACTGGTCTCTTGGCTGAGCACAATATCAGTGGGATGGGGAGGTGAACAGTGGAGAATGTTGGCAAGGATCAGGGAGGAAGAAAGAACTCTGAGCCAGTAATACACCCTACTACAATAGCTAGTAGTTCCAGAACCTTGTCTTTATTTTATTCTCTTATTTCTGTGCTCATTATATTCACTGCTCAAAATAAAATAAATTGGCCCTTTCTTTCATTTTGAGAAAATTCAATTCCTTGATAAAAATAATTGCTTTTTAAGAAAAGAGTTACATTTGCATTGTACAAGCAATTGCTTTCCAGTGTGTTTGGTTGAAAATTTTACAAAAAGAACCTTTAAATATTTATGCAAGGTACCTAGGGAAATGCGTCCTTTGAGTAATTTTGTATATTGTATTTTTGTGGCTTCAGTGCATGCTGCATTTCTTGTAGTAAATATCCAGTCATGATGAAATCAGAAAAATTTAATGGCTCTCACTTAGGAAAAAAAAGATCTCTTTCCTAATTCCCTTTATGATGAAGTTCTTTCTTTAACTATACCATTTCTCTCCCTGTGGGGCCAGCACCCTTATTTAATTAACAGAAGCTCTAAAATTTTTGAAATTAATTCATTTTCAGGCTTTGATTCCTGTCCTGAATGCAGCTGTAGAAAGATTTTTCAGTGTAATGAACCCTGTGTTAAGTCAATAAATGAAGCCAAATGGTTGGGGAAGTCAGTACAAAGTGGATTGGTTCTGTTCCCTCTTCAGTGATCTCTATCAGGCGTTGGCAAATCATGCCATGTGTGCCAAGTGTGGCCCACCATCTATTTTTATAAATAGATTTTTATTGAAACACAGCCATGGATGTTCCCTTATACGTTGTCTGTGACTGCTTCGTGCTACAGCAGCAGCCTTGGGGCGCCTGGATGGCTCATTTGGTTAATCATCTGTCCCTTGGTTTCAGTCAGGTCATGATCTCATGAGTCATGAGATCAAGCCCCCTGTCGGGCTCCACGCTCAGCGGGGAGTATGCTTGAAGATTCTCTCCCTCAGCCCCACCCACTACTTGCACACTTGTGCTCTCACTCTCTAAAATAAATAAATAAATATTAAAAAAAACCCAACAACAATAGGGTTGAATATTTGCAATAAAGACCATATGTATGGCCCACAAAGGCTAAGATATTTACTGTCTGTTCTTTCACAGAAAAATTTGCCAACCCCTGATCTGTCATTATTATATAATAATCTGTAGTTATTATAAAACAGAAGAACCATTTTGAAAATGCAAATATTATAAAATGTAAATACTTTTGATTACTTAAAAATTAAATGTGTGTTTTTCACTCTTGCATCCACTGGGTTTTGATATGTTGTGAGCAGTATCTGGTGACCCTCGTTTAAGATATAGGAGTAGAAGTCAGCATGGGCTAGGTCATGCTGCAGTAACAAACAGCCCCAACTCTCCATGCCTTGACATAATAGGTTTGTTTCTCACTCCAGGATCCAGGCTGTTGGAACAGCCACTATCTGGAGAGCTTCTGGTCCCCTTAGCAGAAGCCAAAGTAGTGTGGCTAATGTGCACTGGGTGTTAAAGCTTCCATCCAGAAGTGACACACATCACTTTTCTCAGGCAAAAGGGAGTCATAGGTCTATATCTAATCAAGGGATCAAGGAAGTGCAATCCTATCATATACGAAGGAGGAGAGAGAAAAATCCGTGTAGGCAGCACTAATGACTCCAGTACGAAACAAACGACAGTCGTTTTCAAAAAGTGGTTCTATTATAGTAGGACAGTGGCTACCAGCTATATGGGCAGCAAAGGCCTGACGTCTCTGAGTTAGAGTTTTTTAGTCAAACGAGGGGTGTATTTTTACTTCCTTTCTCTGCTCCTCTGTTCTAGGGCTTCATCCATGCTTCAGTTAGTGTAAATTTCTCCCAGAGAACATTGGATTAGTAATTTCCTTTGTTTCTAGTGATATTGTGATTTTTTATCTTTCTACTTTCATAAGTATTTGATGTGCTACTTGCGACATTTGGATCCAGAGTCACTTAGCTGGCCTCCAACTTAACTTGAAATCTCTGCTATTCTTTTAAAACTCTCCACGTGCAAAATGAATAACATTGTAAAGTTTGTGAAAAAGCAAACCAACAAAACCCACCATCTGGCGGCTGATTTCCAAACTGTTACTGGAAGTGAAGCACTTTACTTATTTTTTAACTCCAAACTCTTGTTCAGGAACAGAGATAGAGCATCAGGTTTGCTAGGAATTGAACACAAGTAAATTTGGTGTTTCAATTACTTGGAACTCTTGCTTTAAAGAAGGTATTTTGTTTTATTTCCCTTCCTTAACCTTCTAAATGGTTCCAGAGAGAGTCAGCCGCATGAGACATAATGGACACATCCAAGATAATTTTAGAGGGAAAGGCACCCAGCCTGGGATATCTGTTTAGAAGAGGCGATCCAAAGGAGCAAAGGTTACTTTGGCCAATTTCTATTGAGAATCCCAAAAGGAGGCTGTGGAAGTTTGTTTGGTAGTTTATTTGGTTTTCTTGAGCCTGGTTTCTAGAAAGTTCCATGGGCCATGTACTTCAGGTTCTCCTTTTCTTGATGACAGAATTGACAATTGAAGTTTGATGCCCAGGGAGCTAAATCGTGCCAGGTCCCGACATGTCAGAACCCATTTGAGGAAACCAAGATTCTAACATTAGGACTCAGGAGTAAACTAGACCATGAGCTTCAGGGAGCCACAGGTTTTTTGATGGTTTTGTTCACTGTGAACAAATAGTGCCTGGCACACAGCAAGCACTCGGTGTTTCCTGAATCAACGAGTCTCAAGGTCCAGAGGCAAGATTGCAGCTGGAATTGAAGAGCCAGGAGATCACTGGCAGGTGAAGATGAGACTCTGAGGAGAAAGTGGATGAGAGACAGCCACTCTGAGCACTTACTGTGGATGAATGGGGATGTCTGCAGCTTACCAGTGTGTTCTGTGACCTTGGCTCAGAGATCTGGCAGGTGCTTTCAGAGGCTAGACACCAGGCAGATAAAATGGATTTTTTAAAAAATGGCAGTGAAATGGACTTTATTTTGAGAATTTATACTTGTGTAGGCAGCACTGATATAAAGTGAAAAGGGGCCATTTTATTTGTTTTTAAATGAAAAAAAATGCAAGTTTAATTCATAAATGAAGGTAGATGTGCCCTTGCTGGAGCTTCATGACATAGCTTCCCCAGGAAGAGAATGAAGAAGAGGAGATTTGGGGATCTGATGCCGGCCCCATTTCTGATGGCTGATCTGCGATCTTTACTCTCGGTAGCAACTGGAAAATCCACTTAAGTAATCGCTTCTCCCGGAGGTCTGCTGGTATGAATTTCTTCATTTCAGTAGCTCTGTCTTTAATGCGTGTGCTTAGGATGCCAGCACCCTTCATCTTACCCATGGTTAAAAGCCTACAGTTTCAGAATACTTTCATATACTCACATCAAATCCCTGAGGTAGGTATTATTCTATTTTGGCAGTCAGCAGGGATGAGAAGGGTTTCATGACTTGAGGTCTCCTGGAGAGTAATGGAGCTGTGGCTTGAACCCTAATTCAGTATTATTTCCACAGTGCTAACTGCCATGATGCTTCTGGGGGGAGGAAGTCTCCCCGCTTAGCTCCTGAAGACCATACAGTGTGGCCTGGGTAAGACATCCATGTGGGGCTCTGTCAGCAGGCGAGGTGGCTCTTAGGAGACTGCTGTCCTGTGATTTGAGGAATAACAACAAAGTTTTTCTCAAGGGAGCCCCTCATGGGAAAGCAGGGATATTCTAGTGATCGTTGACTATGGCTTAATGATGAATAATGACTATGGCTTCGTAATGACTTGGGTGACTGAATTGGTATGTTTAGTCTTTTTGTTTTTCTCACTCTTGAGAGAAAAATGATGGGCGATGAGATTCTAGGTGCTGAGAACAGATCTGAATGATCCTGGCCAGCAGGACCTCGGCAGGGGGTGGAGGGAGGTCATTTAATGCGGTATACGGGGACAGTAGCTAAAGGGTCAATCTTTTCTGGCAGGGGATACATTTGTCTAAGTTTTCATGAGTGATTACTTTGACCTGCTTTCCGTGATTCTTCATTGTTGGATGCTGAAGTGGCAATGCAGAGGGTTTTCCGGATACCTTCAGGGGGTTAACCCTCCTGATATGTGTGAGTGTCCAGGTACCGGTCTCTCCTGGGTAGCTGTGACAGTCCTTGGGCTCACTTTTCAAGGGTCCTTTTTCCTGCATCTGTTTTTAAAACTTTATGGTGGGGGACAGAAAGTCTAGTCTGATACTTTCCTGGGTGTTTGATGTCCTGCTGATTCAGAGGCCTTGATTTGGGCAAGGCCAGCATTTCCTGGAGGGTGCACAGGTCTGCCCTTTGGAGCTGTGGCTAGAGAGCCTGTTTCCTCAGGGAACGTAAGTGTATAAATAGAGGTGCTTTGGGGCTCTGGAAACTGCATGGGCAAAGGTACATGAGTGAGCGCTCAGTGACAACTGCTCTGTAGCTGTTTCCCAGGGAATTTGACCTGTTTTGAAAATTGATCATTGGAGCTTAGAGAATGACTGTTGCCGTGAATCCCTGTTGCCTTACCCTGTCTGACGTGCTCCCTGTTTGTAGGAACTGTCCTTTTCCTGCTCTGTCCATGGGGTTCAGCTGGCTAAGCCCACCTGGATACCCCTGATTAACACAGGGGTAGCATTTGGCTAAGCTGGACCACTGAATCTCTCCCTGGTGTTTCCTGACTTTGAACCAGAGAGCACATTTGGTCGCTCTCTCTCTTAAGTGGCTGAAGCTGTAGGATGGAAAGCTCTGAAGCTATTGGGCAGCTCCATTGTCCCCTCCATGGAAGAAGAAGGCCATCAGCAAGAAAGATACACATGCAGGGAAAGAACAAGAGCCTGCCTGGCTTTGCAGTACCTGGTTCCAGTCCTCCTGAGACCCACACATTCTCCTGTCTTAGTCTTCAGTCAGAACCCATCATCTTTCTAGTAAGTCTGCTTTTTTGCTTAGACCAGAGTGGGTTAAGTTTCTGGCTATTGTCAACCCTGGGCTTTGAGGTTGCCATAGGAGAAGGTAAGCTCCTTGAGGGTAGGAGGGTAGGAGTGGGGGTCAAAGTATACCTTCACTCCTGTAACGTGGCTGGGCATCCATAGGTGTGAGATGGTCTTTGCTTGGAGCTTAGTACAAGGGCTTCAGGTTAGCTCCTGACTCCGTACAATTGAACCTGTAGTTGAGGATGACCTCAAGTGTGTCACCTGGCAAAAAATGATGTGGAAGCAGAGTCAGAATGTGAAAAGCATGGTGGAGATTGCCGGTTGGCCCCTCATTTGCACCTCCCCTGCTTCCAGAACCCCTGACTTCAAGCCAATGGTATGTGAGCAAAATTGCTGGATGGAAGCTCCTAAGAACCTTCTTTAAAGGACAGGCAGCTCATACTCTGTCTCCTTTGTTTTTTGTCCCTTCTCCAGCTCTCTGGAATGCATTTGTTAGGGCCAGTGCCCTACCTGCCATGCTGGACCACGAGGATGAGGCCAGGCCATGGAGATGGCAGAGTGGTGAGGTAGGTCCCTGGGGACTCAATGAGCAGAGCCCCCATATCAGCCCTGTGCTGTCTACCACTGCAGCTTTACTTGAGAGATAAGTAAATTGTTCCTCATTTCAGCCATTTTTCATTAGGGATTTTATTACTTGGAACCATATGTAATCCTAACTGATGGCAGACACTGAGCAGTGAACCCTGTCTTCCTGCTTCCTGAAGTGATGGACCATCCATGGGAGTCATACATAGTGGGGGAAGCAGTGTAAGTGTGGTATTTCCCCCCTAAATATGTCTCTGGCTTTTAAAGAGTATTAATGTGGGACAACAGGCTGACTATGGTCATGAATAGAAGGAAGTATTCTCTATTCTTCTCACTCATTTCCTGCTCTTAGAGGGCAATTGGATGAACTCTATCGAGTTTGAATAGCTTTAGAAAACAGCTTCTGGTGATTTTATTGACTCAGTGCCCTTAACATACTCAGCCATACTTGATGCTGCTAGGCTTCAGTTTTTAATGACCATGACCCATTTTAAAAAAAGAAGGCCTTTTAGAAAAGAAGCTTTCCAAACTGCCTGGCCTTCCTTGTAAATGAATCAACACAGAGAGAGCTCACTCCAGTAAGGCAACATATAACTACAATAAAATATGGTGAAGACACTTACAAGCCATAAAATGCTGTACAAATGGGAGCTATTTATTATTATTATTATTATAAGGGGCATTTCTGTTCTCTTTAACATCTACTGTGGAATTATTGGTAAACTCATTCAACTGGAAAATAGGGGGTTTGATTTTTAAATGAAGGGTGATTTTCTCCCAAATCAAGTTTGGCTCAGTTCTTCAGAGAATCCAGCTGCGCGCAGCAAAGTTTCCACTTTGGCAAACATGTTCCCGTCATCTTCATGTAATCCCCCAAACAATCCTTGATCACAAAGAGAACGGAGGTTCAGAAAGCCTAAGAAATTTGCTGAAGCTCAAGCCCTGGGGGCTGGGAGGGCTGTGATCCCACCTGGAGTTGAAATCTGGGAAGAGGGGGTGGGAAGGCATGGAGAGGAAACAAGGAGACCCCGCAGATTGCCCTGGGGCGAGGGATCCTAGCAGCCCACTCTCACACAGGGGGTGCAGTCCATCCCAACACACCAGCACGGCCGTTTCAGCTCGAAGCTGCTTTTGCACGTGGTTGGCCCGCACACACCTTCCCTGTTCCCGGGCTCGGGCACGTTGCGTCCCGGGCGACCCCTGGCATTCTGGGCGCATCTGCTGAGCTTGCAGGAAGAGCCTCTCCAGGCAGTCTCTCCAGCACAGACAGCTTTTAGCAGATGGTGGTTAATAACAGGCTTTGTTCTCCAGGTTCTTCTATTTTCAGCCACCGAATACAATTTATAAAGGGAAAAAAAAAAAATACACACCACCATCCCCCCCCCCCCCAGTCCCCCAACCGCAGCCCTTATCAGATCTCTTATAATTATAGAATAAGGTGCCTGCAACTCCCCGGGAGCTGGTTTCCATGGCAATGACAAGCTATTATATTCTAAAGGCCAAGCTAGAACTCCGCCCCCTCGTCCTCACCACTGCTGTGTGTCTTGTTACTGCAGTGTTCCAAAATAAACTTGCTGCCTAATCGTAAATCCCATATAATTAGAGATGAGCTAACTGTTACCCCGCTACCTTTGTGCGGCCCACTCATCATGCTAACAGTTTCTGGAACAGCGATGCTGACGGACTGTTTGATGTCAGAACAGACCTTCCTCCCCCAGGAACTGGGTGCAGCATAACTCCATGTATGGCTGGGGACTCTCCAACCGGAAAGGCTCTCTGAGCTCGGTGACCTGGCCTGGGAGCCAGCCAACAAGAGGGGAGCACCGAGGCCGTGGCTGGGCCAGCACACTGGGGGCTCTCTCCAGCTCTGCATTAAGGAGGGGCAGAGAAATCTCCCCGGGGGTGGCAGAGAGCTGAGACTGTCATACTTTCTGGCCACCTGCTGTGACCAGGGCAGAACGTGTGACCCTCAGAAGGAAAGGAGTTTCCCTCTCTCCTTCCCGTTCTAGCTCCTTTATAGACGGGTGGTTGCTTTTAGCACAATTTGTGTCTCGGGCTTGTGTGTTTGGTTCTCATCCGTGAGCGATCATTGTCTAAGATGTCACCAGGTGAGGACCCCAGGAGGCATAGCTCTCAGTGCTGGGGGAACAGTGAACAAACAAGAGAGGTTCTCGGGGACACTTGCGCTCTCCCGGGGGCAGATGGTAAGATATGAGAAAGGGAACAGGATCATTGCAGATGATGCCGCGAGGGAAGTAAAACAGGGTTGATGTGTTAGAATGTGTTTGGGTTTGGGGGGGCAGAGACTTGGGGGACAGGAGGGCCGATTGTGGTTCACCTGTTCTGAGGCCTCATCGACTCCATTTCACCTAAACGTCCCTCACATCCAGCCAGAGTTGCTGTTGGCTCGCACCCCTTTGTCCCTCCCGATGCACTGTCTGCCCTTCTCCCTGCAGGTGTCTGGCGCTCACCTTTCTAGCCCCCAGTGGTTCTCTGCTCTCTGTTTGGCCTCAGCCATGGGAACCACTAACACAAGCTTGGAGCATGATGGCAGGTGGCACTTGGTCAGACTGGGCGTCCCATGGCTCCTTCCCTTCGGGCTCTATGGTGGTGGTGGTGGTGGTGGTGGTGGTGGGCGGCTGCTTTTCTTTACGAGGCCCAGGTGCTGCCTGTTGGCCTCCCCTGGAGAGCTGGCCTCTCTGGGTCCTGGTACTCACTCCTTCCCCTGGTCCCCGTAGGATCATGGCTACCATAGCTTCCCACTGTAGCTGGCCCACTGGCCCGAGGAGACCTCCACCCCTGTGTGGTTTCTTACACCTGCCTTCCACTCTGCAGACAACGTGGTTATTAAACTCTGTCTCTATGATGTGTTGGAGTGGCTTGCTTTTTCTTTCCTGGCCTCTAATTCTGCCCCACCCCGTACCAGCCTCCTTTCTACTTTTTCTGTAATTACTCACCCACTGCTGAAAATGCTTTCCCTGGTCCCCTCTGCCTCTTTTAATCCTGCTCATTCAGTGCCCATTCCTTCCAGAAGCTTCCTCCGACCCACCTTCATTTTCCCAAACTCCTAGTTTTCTAAGAATCCGTGCCCTCTCCCCCTCCCCATAGGATCGTGCTCACTCCTTGTTCCCTCCTTGTTTCCCAGAAGTTGATTTTACTTCTCCAGCTGCACTTTCACCTTCTACGAGGACAGACCGTGTCAGCGTGTTCTGCATGACTCACAGAGTGCTAAGTGCGTCTCACCTGCCTGAGAAGTCCTCCGTGGTGACTGTGTTTGTCTGCGGCTGCCTGCGCCCCGCCTGGGGTATGGCGGGCTGTCCCATTGCCAGTGTCAGGGCAGGGAGATGCAGTGAGTGATTGCACCTGGTGTCCTGATGGGTGGGATCTTAGTGAGCTAGCACGGCATGGGTCATGCTTTCTTCTCCTTCCCCAAGACATGGTAGGTAATTCCAAGGACCTCATCTGCCTTCCTTCTCAAAATAGTCATTGAAACAAAAGAAGGAAGGCTCTTTAGGAAAATACATTGCAAACGCTGTCCACGCAGAAAGGAGCAATTACTAGGGTGAAGAACAGGGACTAGAAATCCCCAGCATGAAAGTGTGCATAGGACTAGGTAGTAAGTACAAAAGGGAAATGCAGATGGAGGAATACTTCCAAGAGATCATGACACCCAGCAGCAGGATCACAGGTAGGGCTTGCATCCAATATTTTTAGAGTCTTTAGAATCCTGGGAGACATAAATGAAACCAACAGATTTTGTTGCTTCTTTTGACTGAGAAAAAAAAAATGAGGCTGATTTTGTAAAGTGCTGTTAGAGAAGAGTCCATTGAAACAGAAGACTCGGAGGGTTGCCCAGGATTAGAATCAAGGGAGAAGAAACAAGGCAGAACTGCCCAAATCCCTCCAGACCAAAGAGTATAGCTTTACCATACACCAATACATTGATTTTCTAAAAAATTGATTGGCACAATTGTCTATTAATTGTCTTTGGAGAATACCTTTGCGCTTTGTTATGGGCTTTCCTAAACGAGACCCCATTAAGAAGGAGCTTTGCGGCATTCTCTCCTGTTCAGATCTCTGCCTTGTGCTAGGGTTCTCTAAAACAATGTCGGGTTAATTTCTCTGGCCTCTGGGGTAATTGGACGCTTCTCTGGAGTGGGACCGGTCACTGCAGGTTGAGCTGTAAAAGCAGGCTGTGGTGTGATTTCGCTCTGGGTAACATACTGTAAAGTGCTTGGATGGTTTGTCCATCAAATGAAAAATGGCCCTTTGGTGATATTTCTATTTATTGAAGAATGACAACATGTTTGGTGGTCATTCCAGGTAGAAGATCTTGTTCAGATAAACATCCCTAGATTTAACTCTGGATTTCCTTCCATGGGGAGTCGGGAGGAAGGCAGGACTGATTTGGGACCTTCCTAACAGCATAGCACATGAAAGAGGAGGAGAACGCTCCCACTTCAACTTAGAATACGGTGCAGCTCTGGCCCTCCAGCTTTCTCTCTGCCACGTGCCGACAGGCGTCCCAGGGCAGCCCGCCATGTCCAAGGGACATGCAAGTACCCAAGAGCAGAGTGCCGGCTGGCAAAGGGAGGGCATGGTAGGGGCGGTGGTCCAGAGCAAAATGGCGCTTGTGTCCCAAGGATGAAGTGGAGGAGGTTGGCTGGAGCAGCAGAGGAAGAGAAAAATGACAGATGCCCTGTGGCAGGCACAGATGATCTGAGAACTGACAGGACCTAGTCTCTGGGTTCTCCAGAAGTACTTGGAGTTCAGGGACTTTTCGAGGGGTTGAGAGCTATGTTAGCAGGTGGCAGGGGAGCCGGGGAACAGGGCCGACAAGCAGGCTAAGGAGATTAGAAAGGCAGACAGTCTGACCAGCGGGGTCATTGGTGGTGCGATGATGTTGGCTTTAGATGTTGCTTGTTGATTTTGAAGTCACTTGGACATCCAAAGGAAGTGGTCTGTCACGTTCTTTAGCAGAGAGGAGAGGATTGAATATTTGGAGTTTTAAAATTATGTATTTTCTTTAGAAGAGAGGCCCTTTAAACACGAATCAGTCATTTATACTTGAGTATAAACAAAGGTCTGCAAATAGGTTTTGGTAGAAGGGAAGAACAAGGAGTCACATATTTCCCATATAATGGGAAAGTGGTTGTCCCTCAGGAGAGAAATTCAGCCACAGAGGGAGGCTGACATTGCCCAAGTCTGTCTTCATGATAAACCCTTGGGCCTGCTCTGCTGTGGGCAGTTATCTCTGCATCAGCTCTACCCTTAATTTTGTCCCCAGGTTTATGGGGAAACAAATCTATCTCCCCTAGACTCATATATCACATCATCAGCATCATCATCATTATTATTTTACTTATGGTTTCAATATATTATTCTTTTTTTAGGTTGCATTTTTTTGCATATCATTTTTATATTGCATTTTCTGTGCATATAATTTGCATATCAGAAATTTACCCATTTTAAGTATACAATTCAATGATTTTTAGTAAGTTTACGGAGTTGTGCAACCATCACCACAATGCAGTTTTAGAATATTTTCATTAGCCCAATGAGATACTCTAATGTGAATCCCCACTTCCAGTATTATTTTATTGTGCAAAATGCAAGTTCAAGACATGTTCCAAATTCTTCAGAGAAGTGAGTATCCGAGATTAGCCTTGAGTTCTGGAGTCAGGAAGGCTTGCGTCCTAATCCTGGCTTTCTCCCTTAATACTAGTGAGCTGATTTAACTACCCGGACTGTCAGTTGTTCATCTGAAAAGTGTGATTAGTATTTTCCACCTACAGGATTGCTTAGATGATTAGAGACAATGTATGTGAAGGGTCAGAGTCATAGTACGTGTTTAGTGAAATTATGAAATTACCACAAACATGCAGGTGCTTGCAAATGATAGGGATTGACTGGGCCTGAGGACCGAATTCTTGGATTCATCATTTTTCTGTTTTGTAATTTAATTCATGGGGTGGGGTAGGAAGGAGAAAACACAATTTATTTGTACTAGTTATTACCTGCTTTTAAAAAACCAGATGCATTTTAAGAATCTTAATTTCTTTTGATTTATATAAATTTTTCCCTCTTAAAACTACAGAGATTTTCTTTCCAAATGGCCTGACTCCCCCTGACCTCCCCCTAACTCAACTCTGTGTTCCACAGTTTTGCCTTGCTTTCTTCTGAAATGGATTTGAAAAAAAAAAAGACCGGCTTCAGCTTCTCAGAGCCCGGTAGTGATTTTCTCTGCTGCTGTGAAATTTAAGACCCATAAAATGCTGTTGCCATTTCCTGTGGATGTTCTGCTTCTGTGTTTCGATTTCATATTTATTGCCATATGAGTCAAGATCACAATAAGTTGCTTCATTGCCCTGCGTTACTGATATAGTGCCATCCATTTATGTGGGCGCGGTTTAGCTACTGGCCCCGGGCCGGTTGCTAGGTCCCTGGAAAATTAAACACGGCCACCAGGGGGTGCCTTTCTCTCAGAGAGTCTTATTCAGGGTCCAAATTTGGGAACGGTGAGAGAAGTCCACCGGGAGGCTACTTCTGCCTTGCTCCTCTTCCACCCTGAGGGACGCCACAGATGGAAAGCCCGCGATGTCCAAGCTCTCCCACTTCAGCCAATCCCCACACTGGGACAGCTTTCTGGGTGGGCAGAGGATGAATGGGAACTCCGTGCCACTTTGAATTTTGGGGTCCCTCCATGGATGCTTCTGGGGAAGGGTTTTTCTGTCTGTTTCACCAGAATGCCTTCAACGTGCTTGCTCAAGATATAGGTTCTTGGATTTCATTCTCTGGACAAAGTGAATCAGAATATCTGAGGATAGGGCTCAGAAGTCTTTGTTTTCTGGATGATTTTAATGCACACCAAAGTTAGGGCCTTGAAAAGGTAAGTTGTTCTTTGAACCGCCCCCCTCTTTTTTTAATTAACCTTTTCCCTTCAAAACTCAAACCCAGGGGTGCCTGGGTGGTCAGTCGGTTAAGCATCTGCCTTTGGCTCAGGTCATGATTTCAGGGTCCTGGGATCGAGCCCCACATTGGGCTCCCTGCTCAGCGGGAAGTCTGCTTCTCTCTCTGCTTATGATCTCTTGCTCTCTTTCAAATAAATAAAATCTTAAAAAAAAAAGCAACAAACTCAAACCCAAAACCTAAACAGATGTCTTCAGAGAATACGCCTTCACACTGGGTCTTCATGTTCATCTGATTCCACTCTGTGGGGAGAATCATGCTCCCATCTCTGCCAGCATTTGAGGGACCCTCAGGGACTCCTCTGAATTTCAGAAGTGGGTTAAGAAACACAATGTTGAAATCATTATCAATTAGGAGATTTAGCTACTTTTCTAAAAAAGAGACGGACATGGTATTCGTTTCTTGTGGCTGAAACTGGGTGGTTTCAAACAAGAAAGATTTATTCCTTCAGAGTTCTGGAGGCTGCACGTCTGAAGTCAAGGTGTTGGCAGGGCTGCACTGGGCCCCTGGGGCCTCCCTCTCGGGCTCTAGGGGAGAATCTGTTTCATGCCTTTCTTTTAGCTTCTGGCGTTCCTGGCAAATCCTTGGTGTTTCTTGGCTTCCAGCTGCATAATTTCAGACTCTGCCCCCATCACCACATGGCCTTCTCCTGTGTGTCTCTGTCTTCTCCTCCGCTTATAAGGACACCTTGGATTAGGGCCCACCCTGCTGACCTTATCTTAATTTATTACATCCACAAAGACCCTACTTCCAAAGAAGATCACATTCATAGGTACTGGGTGTTAGGATTTGGTAAGTCTTTTTGGGGACATAATTCAACTCATAACAGACTTATTTCCTATGACTGATCTATCTTCTTTTTAAGTTTCCAACGCACTGAGTAGCAAGGAAAAGCTAAATTTAGTCCAATCCAGTAAACTCAGTCCAATTGAATGACTTAAATGGTCTATTCATTCTCCATGGGCATGACTCAGATAGATGCTCAGTCTTTCTTACTTCCTTTTTCTTTTCCTTGTATCTCCACAGAATCTAGAGGTTAGAAGATTGGGTTGATGTGACTTCATGGTCATAGAGGAAGAGGCAGACATACTGTGACCTGGCTCCTTGCTGGTCTCTACTGTGGATGACAGCTCTGGTCTTGTGCCAGCAGTGGTTTCCAGTGATGCAGACTGGTTTTACCTGACTTTTTGGGATTAAATGCTGGCAGTCTCCTCTGGAATTCCATAATCTTGACCAGTAGTCCCTGAAATTCAGAGATCTTCCTCATCATAAGGTGGGCTTTCAGGCTATTGTTTTATTAAAGGAACTGAGAAAATCAGTTTTGAGACTGAGTTGATCAGTGGTTTTTTTGTTTTTATAGCAGCCAACCTCTTTATCCCAGAGGCAAGAACGCCCATGGTTTAGTCTCTGTCTGCAAGGGAATGAGATCTAAGAACAAACAAAAACCACGTGGTTATGTTAGCTAGCTATCACTGTATAACAAACCATCCCAAAGCACAGTGGCTTAGGACAGGTGGAGAACTGTGGCCAAATTTGGCCCACAGCATGTTTTTATAGGACTCACAGGCTAACAATGGTTTTATATTTTTAAATTGTTTAAAAACCAAAAATAAGAATATGCCCCAGAGACCATATATGGCCTGTAAAGCCTAAAATATTTACTGTCTGACCCTTTATGGAGAAAGTTTGCTGACCCTGCTACTTAAAACAATAAGCACTTATGATGTGCCCACAAGTCTGTGGGTTCTTCAGCTCCTGGATGGCCTCCTTCACGTGTCCGAAGTCAGCTATGGGTCAGTCAGGAAGCTCTGCTAATCTTGGCTGGTCTTTCTTACATGTTTGGTGGCTGGCTGGCTGTAGATGGATCTAGAATGCCCTTGGCTGGGCTCTTATCCATGAGATCTCTTATCATCTGGCAGGTTAGTCTGGTCTTGTTCACATAGCAGTGGGGATGTTCTGAAAGAGAGCAGACATGAGCAAGTTCTCTTGAGACCCAGACTCAGAACCGACCAACCATTGTCACTTCTGCCACATTCTATTGGCCAAAGGTCCTGGCCCAGTTCTAGGGTGGAGAGCTAGACTTCACGTCTTCATGGTAGGAGCTACAGAATCCCGTGATAAAGGCTGTGGATACAGGGAGTGGTGAATAATTGAGGCGGTTTTTGTAATCAATCCACCACATATGGGTTATTATTTTCTAAATATTTCTCCAGTAGCAAAAACATTATATTTCTCTCTCTTTCCCAAATACTCCTTGTGATCTTAAGACCCACTATGTAGAAGCAGATTTGACTTGATTTAGAGCATGTTAGGATCTGGAAGCACGTTAGAAGGACTTGATCTAGAGCATGTTAGGAACTTGTGTCCCTTCTTCATAGATCTTTTAGGTTCTAAAACCCTAGGATTAAGATTTTAAAAATTTCATTCCAGGGCTGTCTTTTTTGCCTTCAATAATCTTTTCTCTTCCCATTCCCAGATTTCCTGCCTGAAGGAGAGGAGAGGTTAGTTTTTATTTTGATAGTTGTACTGATAGTTCCTGTCCCTTCAATTCATAACTTCTGAAATATGAGCTGGGTTGGGATGTCCTCAAGAGGCAACTACCAGGTACCAACCCATCACCCTCATGAGGCTGCTATTGAGGTACCTCTTCTCAGGAGATTAAAAAAACCCAAAAAACAAAAAACTTCTAAATTGGTATCCAGGAGAACCATCTAGAATTCCATCCCAGCCAAACACAAGGCAGGTTTAGCACTAAGCTTCCCTTAACCCAATTTTTAAACTCTGTGACTCATCTTTCCCTTTGTTGGGAGCCTCACAACTTTTTCTTGATGCTGTTTTAAGAGGGAAACTAAAGGAAGCCACAAAGATCCAAACCATTGACTTTTGGAGTCAGAAAGAAACGTCTGTCCTTTCTCTGATACCTAGCACACTCTGCTGCCTTTAAGAAGTGGCTGGCCAGCTTCTTGGCTGTCTCTCATATCAAGGAGCTCACTACCTATTAAGACAGCTTTAACTAGGTTATGTTAATGTAGACTGTACATATAGCTCCAAAATACTCAGAGAAATATCTAGGTCATTGTAGCCACTTTGTCTTTAAAGTATGTTTTAGGGACCAGCATTTGGTTGGCAAAATAAGAAAAGCATGCAAACCTGGGGACCTGCCTAAGGGAACGTTGGCCCCCACCATTGTGTTCTTGAGCATTCTTTCCAAAGTCCAGTTGTAAAAATCAAGCCCTGACTGGAGATCTAAAAATGAGTCCAGGGGTGTAAATTCTTTGGCGGTTTCCCCAAAAATCAGACAGCTAGTGGAGAGAATGGGGGGGGGGTTGTGTCCTGAGGACAGAGACCTGTGATTGTTTAGCATACTGTTGTGTGTATGGGGGATGCACAGGAGGAAGAAGCTAGGGCTGGATGGAATGAGTTTTGCTTGTTGGGAAGAGGCCCGTGTGCATAAAGCAGGTGGCCTAAAATTGTGTGGGGCCTGGTGGGTTTGAAAACGATTTTCAAGGTTGCCATATATGATAGAAATTGCAGATTACCTGCCCATTTACCCTCTATCTGATTGTGCCGTCTTTCTCACCAGCAGAACCCCATTGGGTTTGGGGCAGCTCTGGGCTGAGCTGAGAACACTCATTCCCCAGATTCTCTTGCCGCTAACAGTGCTGTGGGAAGTAGTTAGAGCCAATGAGATGTGAGAGGATGTCTGCTGGGAATCTGGGGGAAAGTCTTCGCCTCCTGTTACAGGTTTTGCCCCCTTTGTCCTTCGCCCTCCTTTTCTACTTGTGCTGTGGAGGGGACCCCAGGAGATGTTGCATCTACGGCAGCCACAAGGCAACAAGCACGGATGGAGTCAGCGTCTCAGGATTCACGCCCAGCAGCGGCACCAGCTCAGGACCGCGTCACTGGACTAATGCTGTGTGAAAATCAACCCCTGCATGTTGAAGCAAACATCAGCCGGGTTTTCTTATTACTTCCAGCCCTGTTCTTACTGATGGAGAACTTACACACCACAACATAGCTCTTTGAATGTTCTTATCTCAGTGTGACACCTCGGAGTCAAGAGTTGACATCAGACCTGGGTGACCTCAGAGTTGATCTTCTTCCCACAGTATTTTTCTATGGAAACTCCAGGGGTGGGACAAATGGGGACTGTCACGTCTGTGAGATCCTGGCTGGGGAGACTTCATCTGGGTCGGGAGAGCTGTGAGTGGGCCTGTAGGGCCCGAGCCTACAGGATGAAGATAGTATCAGAGATTGGTGGGGGACAAAGGTGTTCTGTGTTTCTCTGTGTCAAGTGACTCCCACACACCTCAACTCCCATCCTTGGCTGTCATGCATGTGTCCCATGTGGGTGAGGAGGCAGAAGAAGCTGTGCCCTTGGGTGGCTGCTGGGCCTCCAAAGGAGCTAAACATGCTATACCTGTATCCCCAGGTCTATATCCTTACAGAAAGCTGAGGAAACATGGTACCAGACTAAAGCCTCTTTGTCTTGTGAGTCTGCCTGCCAACCCAGACCCACAACCACTGCTGCGCCAGACCAAGACCCAACTGGCTTTGTTAAGATGAATGAGCAACATCTTGTTCCCCCATGAAAAATAATTATTTTAGGGATGTCTGGGTGGCTCAGTGGGTTGAGTGTCTGCTTTCAACTCAAGTCATGATCTCAGGGCCCTGGGATGGAGTCCCGCATTGGGCTCCCTGCTCAGCGGGGAGCCTGCCACTCCTCCTGCTTATGCTCTGTCTCTCTCTCTCTGACAAATAAATAAATGAAATCTTTAAAAAATAATAATTATTTTATTAACCTCTACATGGTCTTTTGCATTGCCTCAAATATTTTTTTGGATGGGTTGGAGTGTAAACAATTTTAATAGTAAAAAGCTTTCCTAATCAGTGGCAATCATCTTATTAGAACTGAAAATGTCGGCCCTTCAGGAAGGGTTGATGTGAGCCTGTGTGGCACGGGGAGTGGGCCTGGACGGAGGAATGAAAAGGGCACAGGCTTGGAAGTCAGGGAGACCAGTTGCTACCATGAGAGCTGCAAAGGCTTGAGGGATCTATTTAGACCTCTGGAGTCCCAATTACCTCATCTGTATACTGGGGATAAGCCTCTGTATAGATGAAATGAAACGATGTAGGTAAAATGTCAGGCATGGTCCTGACCCTAGCAGACACGGGCTTCCCACCAACATTCGTTCCCTCCTCTCTTTTGAGTCTATGACAATAACAAGAAGAACAACAATAAGAACGAGAACAAGAACAACATCATCTGTGTCATGCTTCCCGTGCACAGTGCCGTGGGGTCAGCGCCTGGACTCTCGAGTCAAGCTGCTGCCTTTGAATCCACGGTCTGCCCCTTGGTAGCTAAATAACTTTGGGCAAGAGATTTCACTTCTTTGTGGCTCATTTGCTTCCCTTGTAAAATGGGGATACTACAAGTTCACAGGGGTGTTTTGAAGAGTACGGAGATGAATGCAAAGTGTTTGGCACGGTGTCTGGCACATAGTAAGGGCTCAGTAAACCATTAGGAAAAGGGGAATGTTGGCAAGGGCTCAGGTTTTGTCCGTTGGTTAGTACCACCTGCATGGAGTTGACGGAGCTGGGGCTCAAAGCCAAGCCCCCTGACGTTGAGCTTATTCTGGGCCCAGCACTGTGCTTGGCACAAGGGATGTATATGATGAAGGAGACACCACTTCAACATCTGTTTTCCAAGAGCTCAGGGTCCAGAGACAGTATGTGTTCAGGAAACGAGTATATTGAGGCTTCCACCCTCTTACTACCCTAAACTGTTTGAATGTCAGTCTCCCTAGGAGCAGGGAAGATGGTCGCTTGTGAAAAGGTGGTAGTAGCTAGAAGCAAATCTGTGAGATCCAGCTCATTGTTTTCCCATCTCGGCTGTATCTGTGTGTTCTGGTGAGGTTCTTTCTGCCACAGGTTTATGTAACTTATCATCACAGTCACATCTGCGTGTTTTGTTGATGCCATTTAAATTCTCTTACTATTTAATACCAAGAACATCTAAAAAGAACATTTTGAGGGACTTGAAAAATCCAATTGGTCTCTTGGTAATTTGATTTGTAGGAAATAGGAGAAGATCGTATTCTGAATAGAGTGCTTTTAAATGAATCATCATTGCTTTCTTGAACAGGCACTAGATGGGCTCAGATGGGGAGCCCTGCTAAGTCTCTCATTAGGTGGGAAGATGCAGCCTGTGTTGGTTAGGAAAGGCTTAGCTCTATGTGGCAGAAAATCCAAAATAATGATGACTTAAACAAGATGGATGCTATTTGTTGCTTGTGAAAAAGAAATGTGGAGGAGACAGTTCATGGCTGACCGGTGCCTTCATTGAGAGAAGGAGACCGGTGCCCTGGAGAGCCAGACTTCATCTCTCCATTCTGTTATCCTTAGAACATGGCTTCCTCCTGATGGACAGAGAAGTCATCCAGACGCACCTCCCCCAGCCCCCCATCACCATTGTGGAGGACGGAGAGATAGGAAGGGAGTGCAGGCTTCCTTTAAGGCAATCCCCAGGAGCTACACATTATATTTTTGCTTGCACACTATTGATCAGTACTAAGTCACATGGCCACAGTTGCTAGGAAGGCTGGTATCTTGGTTCAGGCTGCTACAACAAAATACCTAGACTGGGTGGCTTATTAACAACAGAAATTTATTTCTAACAGTTCTGGAGGCTGGAAATCCAAGGTCAGTGTACCAGGTTCTGGTGAGCACCCTCTTCTGGGGTGCTGAATTCTCACTGTGTCCTCCCATGGAGGAGAGCAGAGAAAGGAAGCAAGCTTTCTTATGACTCTTATAAGGGCACTAATTCCATTCACTGAATTCTGCTTACTTCCCAAAGGTTGTATCTCCTCATATGATTGCATTGAGGGGTAGGGTTTCAACATATGAGTTTGGGGAGGACACAAACATTCAGTCCATACTAGGTAGGACATTTATTCTTAATAAAGATTCCTAGGCTCTCAGCTAAAATAGAATTTTTTACTAGGGAAGGAGAGGAGAACGGAAACTGGAACTTAGCAGACATTTTGACACATATTTAAGACTTGGGGAACCTGACAACACCCCCTTCCCTGTGAGCAAAGGTTTATTGGTTTGGGAGTAATAGCAGGGACCAGGAACAGAGAAATCCCTAGTGCAGATGGGACAGCAAATAAGACCCATGGGACTAGAAAAAAACCAGATTGTTGTGAAGTGAGGTGTAAGACAGCATTTAAGAATGCTTGGAAATCACGCAGAGCTTGGTCACGCAGAGCTTGGTCAACTCCCTCACTTAATCTCTGAAGCCCCTGAGGGCCAGAGGGGTGAGTTGACTTGTGTTGGGGGGTCACTGAGTCTACACTCTGGCTTGACAGTTCATTAGAAGGTCTCACAGGACTCAGGAAAACTGGTGTACTCACAGTTACAGTTTATTACACTGGAAGGGTACTGATTGAAATCATAGGGTGGAGTTCAGGAAAAACTAGGTGTGACATTTCGGTGGCCATGTTCCTGTGTACTCGATGGGCAGTGCTGAATTTGCCCAGCTACAAGCTGTGACGACATATATGAAGTTTCGCTAACTGGGGAAGCTCTCGGGAGCCTTGGTGTCCAGGGATATCGCTGGGGAGTCAGTCACATAGGCACATGGCACCCGAGTGACTGACTCTAGTTACCCAGTCCCCAGCCTGCCACTCAGAGGTCAAACTGTAGAGCGGAGCCCAAGACTCCTACCACAAATCCCATGGTTAGCAAAAACTGTGTGGTGTGGCCCAAGCTCCAGGTAAACAGAGACACTCTGTCCAGCAGGATATTCTAATGGCTCAGAGGTGATCTCCCAGGAGCTGCTGCTCAAGGGCCAGTGTGAAAGACCTTCAGAATATGCAGACTCTGTGCAGCCCAGGCCTGCCGAATTGACTACTTACTGCACACTCGCCCAAAGTTACACACCCATGTGGAACTTTACCGAGAACATTCACCTCCTTGGAGGTCATCGCGGACAACCAGAGTGAGTGGACCAGCCCATGGCAGAGGAAGGTCTAGCGTGCTTACCTCTTGACCCCCATCCAGTGCACCAACAGGAATTAAACACATGATCTGGGACAGACTCCTGCATTCAAGTTGGCTCTGACACTTAGTGGCTGAGTGACTTGAAAAAATTATATAAGCTCTCGGTGCCTCAGGTTGCCCCTCTTTGAATCTGAAGATGATTGGACTATCATCTACTCGTAGAGCTTCTGTGTGGGGTAAATATGTAATTAACACGAGGCTCTCAGAACAGTCCCTGGTGTTTGCTGTGTGCTCGGTCAGTGAAAGCCAGTGTTGCCATCACCATCCACAGCACATTGCTACGCCTCAGAATCTCTTCTTATACCTGCAGAAAGCCCCGGAGCCGGCCTAGAACCTGGCCTTGGACACACACATGCTCGGCCAAGGCAGAGTCTCCCTGGAAGATCAGCCACCCAGCAGCGAGCTGCCCAAGGAATTCTGGGGCCTCTGTGTCACTGAACACTAAAGTCTCATCCGTACTTACCGCCCATGTTACAAGGATTCCCTCAACCCTTCATTCACTCTAATCCTGTCTGCAGTAAGGTACAGCTGGCCCATTTGCATTCTTTAAAATCTGTTTTTAAAGTAGGTGATCTCTGATTGTTCCTTACTTCCAAAATCCTATCAGATAAACCTTTCTTCTGCCATTCTGCAGTATTCTCTGTGTTTCTCTAGAGAAAGGGTTCCCAGTTGGTTTTTGTTGTTTGGTCAGACTCAGCCCCAAAAGGCAGGTGCAAAAGATTCTGGGATCTCTTCCCCTATTTGTAAATATCAAACCGTGCATTTTTGGAAGTCACTCGACTTCTCTGGGCTTCAGTTTCCTGAGGGAAAAGGGAGAAATGGATGCTAAGATTCTTCAGATGCTGAATACTGAATACCAATGTGCTTAATCTGTGTCTTGGGCTATTTAGTCAACACAAGAATACATACAGTGTGTGTGTGTGTGTGTGTGTGTGTGTGTGTGTGATCCTGGGCAGGGGTCAAGGGAAGCTGGAGACAGGGACACAGCAGGGATTCAGTTAATGCTGTTTTTCCTCCAGATTTTATGTCGCTGAGTGATCCTGAATCACAGGCCCATCAAAGGGGAGACTGTTTGTGTTTGGGGTAAAAAACCCTCGGCCCTCCTCTGCCCTCTCTCCACGCTGTAGGTGGTTAGAGGAGAGAACCTCCAATATTTTGGAAGCTTTGGCGGTGCCTTGGGACAAAGACCCTCCTGCGAAGGCAAAACTGAGTTTTAACACAGGGCCACAGTGCTGGACTTCGAAGAAGCACATGCTAGGTGGTGTTTAAGAAGAGGATGACCCCAGCGAGGAGAAGCTGGGACTCCTGTGGGTCCCTCGCTTGCTCCCTCCCAAGCCTGCTGTTTTTGGAACCCGCTCCCCCCTTCCCCCACTGGTTTCCTAAATTCTAGAGGAAGTGCCACCCCTGGCAGGTGCTGAGGCTGCCTGCCTGCCTCGGCATCCTGCACTGTCCCGAGCATCAGGCGCCTTGCTCAGGCTTCTTTTTAAAGCGATTTTTAAAAAGGAAACAGATGCTCCCCATGAAGCCTGAATTTCTATCATTGGTTGTCATGACATGGGCTGACATGGGAGCAGCCCCGGCAACGGGGCTGACAGTTTGATGGGTTTAATTTTGGTGCAGATTTCTGCAAAGAGGCAGCTGCCGGGAATGCGCCACTGGGGGCCGGGAAGGACAAGGGGGAAGCAGGTCTCACGGTGGCGCCTGGGGTGACAGCAGCAGCCCGGCAGGCGCCGCAAGGGCTGTGCCCACTGCCAGCGTCCCCGATGGCTGATTTCGGGCTCTCGGGGGACGGACTCAGCATTCGCCCAACTCACCACGCCCACCGTGGAGGGGGCCCCTCTTTGGGCTCTCTCTGAGGAACAGAGGCGATGAGGAAGTTGGTCAAGGTGGCAGAGGAGCCTGTAATCCCTATTCCTGGTTCTGGATGCAAATCTCTCCGAAGCAGAGAATTTCATTGCCCCTCCATTCCTAGCCCCACTTGGTGTTCTAACATGAAGTCCCAACGTAGGCGACAGAGGATTTAATGAGAAGAGAAATAAAACAAAGCAGGAGTCCTTCTTCCAGGCTCTGTGCTTCCGTTCCCCTGTGTCTTCTCGCCACGTGGTCCATGAGATCTCACTTGGCAAGAGATGGGATCGGTCAACCTTCATTGCCCTTCTCTTTCCAACCCCCGGCTTCCTATTCTGTTCCTTTCTGAGCCTTGTGGATTGGGAAACCCATGAACGGGCATCATTCACTCCACCACCATTAATTGGTCCTGTGTGCTAGAAAGGGCTACGTGCAGAGGCCACAAAGCTGAATTCCGCATGCTTTCTGCTTTTCGGGATCTGGATATCCGGCAGTGAGGACTGACAGGCAAAAGAGTCATCTTTGGAAAGGCAAATGAAAGACCAGCTTGCTCTGCCGTTTTCCATACCCAAGATGGGTAACATTTAGAAAGTCTGAACATATCAAGTGTTGTTGAGGATGTAAAGCAACCAGATCTCTTATACGCTGCTGTGGAGAGGGTAAATTGGTACACATGCTTGGAAAATAATTTCACATCATTTCATAAAAGGGAAGAGGCACCCGTGCCGTGCCCTGGGAGTCTGTGATTAAGAATGTGCTCAGGAAAAATTCTTGTGCACATACTCACAGTAGTAATATTTGAAAAGTAAAACACTGGAAATGTTATAAGTACCCATTAAGACTAGGTGAATAGAAACATTTTGGAATACTGTATAGCCATGAAAATGAATGTACTACTACTACTACACACATCACCATGCATGAATATCACTAAAAAACTGTAGAATAAAAACAGCAAGTCACGGAAGAATATGCTGAACAGGACTTCGTTTCTATAAAGGTCAAAACCCAACAGAATTAAACTACATCTATAGTAAACATACTTTAAAAAATAGCAAGGGAGTGCTAACCACAAACCACAGAATAGTGCTTACCTCTGGGGGTGGGTGAGCTTGGGAGGGGAGCAGTCGTAAACGATCTCATGGACAGGCCTTTGCATAGGCAGGTGATTTCTGGAATGTTCCTGATATCCAAATATTGTTTTCTCTCATCAAAAAAAAAAAAAAAAAAAAAAAAGGCTTAATGAGAAATAGTTGAAATGAAACAACACATTTATTTATTTTTTTAAAGATTTTATTTCTTTGAGAGAGAGAGTGTGTGCACACATGCGCATGAGCGGTGGGAGATGGAGAAGCAGACTCCTTGTTGAGCAGGGAGCCCAACCCGGGGCTTGAACCCAGGACCCTGGGATCATGACCTGAGCCGAAGGCAGACACTTAACTGACTGAGCCACCCAGGTGCCCCTAAAGCCACACATATATAAAAGCACTGTACAATTTAATACTATTTGACATAGTTTTCAAACTTGTTTTGGCTGTTCTAAGTTCTTTGCATTCCTGTGTGGATTATGGGTTTCACGTCAGAGTTTCTTTTGTGTTGGCCTTCTCATTACACCGATTAGTTAGTGAGAGAGGAGCTGCAGCAAAGGGCAGCGGTAGAAACAGGATTTCTGATGCTAAGTAGGTTTGAGGACCTGTAGCGGCCTGATGCCATCAACTTTCAATGATTAGAGAAGGGTCAAATCCATTGCCAGCTTGGGCCAACATAACCAGTGGTGTTTACCTGTGAAATGTTGGGAGGTTCCCCAGGTGACCCATGACCTAGGCACTGCGTGGCACCCTTGTCCTGAACATTGTCCTAAACATTTTCTCTGCTGGCGTCTTGGTGAAGGTGGTGGTGACAATATATGGAGAGCCAGATAGAGCCAGTGAGGCGATCCCAATCTAGACTTCCAGACTTCTGAGTAGATTCTTCATGGCTATGTCTCATGTGAGAATGCCAGGAAAAATGACATGGAGAGCGATCTCCCCACCAATGTGAGAGACCCCCTTGGGTTTAACTTCTCCCTGCCTAAGCCAGAGTCATCTAGACAGCTGGGTGAAGGTTATGGGTCCTCTCTTCCCCGAAGATGCACATAGGCACCCACACATTTGCATTGTGTGTCAGAGAGCTCGGGGACGCAGATGTGGAGGATGTGTGTCATCCAACATTTAAATCCCCTCTTCCATTGAGTACTCTGATTTCCTATTGGGGCAGTTTGCTATGTGTGTCATCTTGGTGGGTGGGCAATTCCCAGGGACACCACTTCCCGCTGCCTGCCTCCATGAAAGCTGACAGAGGCCAGATTCTTTTCTCTGTTTTGTTGAAGAGTCTGGGGACAAGCACACGACTTACGCTTGGCCTGGAGGACGCTGGCTCCTGAGACATTGAATCTGGAGCAATTGAAGCCTAGATGAAGAGAAGTATAGAAGTGAGAACCTGAGCTGTGGCAGAGGCTGGGGCAGGCCTATCTGCTTATGCATGGTGACACTTGGTGTCCTTTACACAGTACTTTCTACACAGAAGATGCTTAGTAATTGCTAACTGAATCAGTGCATGGGTAGTGATACTGCTAGCAGATCCCATTTCTCCTAAACAGAAACACTGCCTAGCATCACAGACTTGTCAAGCTGGAACAGAGCTTGGTTTTTCCTTCTCATCTAATTCAAACCCTTCATTTTGCTGATAGTAAATAGAGACCCAGGAAGTCCAAGGGCTGTGGCCAAAATTGCTCCCTCCTGCCTGCCACTCCTCAGATGCAGGCAGGGCTGGGTTCTAAATGTTCAGACTTCCGATCCATTTTTCTTTCGGCTACTCTGTCTCCCAAGCCTAACTTAATGCTACAATGGACACAAACATATTTATAGCAGAACCATTGAAAATGCTGACATTGAAGGGCAGCCTCGATACCGGCTCAGATTCAGAGAAGAGTGGTTCAAGGTATTACCACTAGGACGATGGTTGGTTAGTAGTCTGGGTGGGTTATATCTAGCATGGTTTTCAGGATCTCAAAGAATCTTTCATTAAAAAAAAATTTTCAGACCAGAGTTTTCTGTAAGTTACTTTCCTAAGTCACTTATGTCACCTCTTGGGAACTGGTCGACATGGCAGCCCTTTTGATGGGCCTACTGGATTTGTGTGGACTCTGGATGGTCTTCTAGAATCTAGAACACAAGTATGGCAGGTTTCTAAAAATGTGTGTACTGAATGCGGATTTGCTTCAGTGGATGTAACCTGAATGAAAAGGGCTTTGCAGTTAGTTGTTAAATAGCTTGATGGCCGGTGTCCATATTTGTTACGAGGCACATAGGAGAGGAGCTTCAGAAATGACCAAGACTGTATTTACCTGAGCATTTGTCTTAAATAAACGAATTGTGTTTTGTTACATTTCCATGAAATTTGTAGGAGATTAAAAAATATTTTTTTTACATTTTGGTACTGATTAGGGCAAGTAAAATACCAGTTGTTAGAGACAGGCAGTGTAGCCTGTATCCAGTGTATCCTCAGTGTGAGTATCTGGGTTTGCGTCCTTCCAAAAGCAGACCCTGAGATAAGGAGTTGGGTTCAGTGGTTTGCTCGGGAGATGGAATGAGGGTGAGGGGAGAGGCAGGAAAAAGGAAAAGCCAATAAAAGGCATAGTCATAAGCAGATTAGTGCTGTGGGCAACTGAGATTTCTTTCCACTAGGGACCCTTTGAGAGAGGGTGTAGATTACACCTCAGGTTCGTCCCACAGCACAGGAGCAAGATGCCATGTTATTCACCAACTCTTGTCTTTCTTCACTTGCGGGTTGATCCTAAAGTGTCCACTCCCCGGTATTTCTGTCTGCAGGTGACCGCTGAGGCTGGCCACACTATGTGGGTGGGGAACCAAGATATATGCTATACTCAGGAGATCCTATTCTAGCTCCTTGGAGAAGGTAGGATCTTTGTATAGCACTTTATGGTTCTCCCCTTCTTTAAACATCACCATGACAACCACCACAAAGTAGAACACCCAAAGTTAGGAGTAATTTAAAATTTCAGGGAATGTGGACTATAGGACAGATTTGTATTTCTATTGGATAGGAGAAACTTACAGGAAAAATACAGTACCGTAAGTTGATTCTAGTTCCTTATTGTCCACATATGTGCTGTTAGCATTGATCTCTCTCTCTCAACATCTTGCATAATCAATATCAAGAGCAGGAAATTGATATTGATGAGATTGATACCCAGCAATCTTATTTGGATTTCACCAGTTTTGCATGCACTCATTTGTGTGTATGCAGTCCTATGTAATTTTGTCACCTGTATAGATTTGCTCACCACCGTGTTGAAAATCCAGGACAGTTTCTTTGCAAGGATCCCTTATGCTACTCTTTCTAGCTACAGCTACCTCCTCCCCCTCCCCCTGCCCCACCCCGACCCTGGCAACCATCAGTCTTGGTCCATCTCTGTAGTTTTGTCATTTCAAGAGTGTTGTGTAAATGAAATCAGATTTCATTTTGACCTTTTGAGATTCTTTGTTTCATGCAGCTTGAGATGCATCCACGTTGTCATGTCTGTCAATTGTTTGTTCCTTTTTATTGCAGGGTGGTATTTCATGGTTTTGATATATCCATGTTTCTCTAACCAGTCATCTATTGAAGGACATTTCAGTTGGTTCCTGTTTTGGGAGACTGTGAATTGAGCTGCTGTGAACATCTGTGTATAGGTTTTTGTGTGAATGTAGGTTTCCATTTCTCTGGCAGAAATGCCCACTAATGGAATTGTTAGGCCATATGGTAAGTGCATGTGTAGTTTTATGAGACACTGGCTCACTGTTTTACAGAGGGGCTGTGCCATTGTACATTCCCAGTAGTAATGTACAAGGGACCCTGTTTCTCCACACCCTTGCCAGCATTTGGAGTTAGTATTGATCTCTTTTGTCTTGGGTTGAGGGGTCAGGGAGATTGTCTTTGCTTTGGTTTGAGAATGGTGGTGGTGTTTGCCAGCTTTATAAGAAGTGAGTCCCATCCTTGGACCACCTGAGTGATACTTATAATTCTTGCCCTTCTGTTTTTTGACTGCCCCTCTCTTAACCTTGAAAGAACAACATCTGTAATAGGTTGTAATAGATTGAAGCCTTTCAAATGACTAACTTCCCTGAGGTTAAAAAAATAAAAGGCTGATCCCCAGTCGACAGAGATAAATAAGTGACTCACATGTAGCCTGAATCAACGAAGGAAGATGCAATAGGGCAGAACAGGAAGCCTGGAGAAACCAGCGGAAAATGACCAAAGCCATCTATGGTCATAAGATGTGATGAACGCTGGAATTGTGAAGTAGGCTAAGTATCTTCAATACCCACAGTAAAGAAGAATAATGGATCTGTAATGATCCCGGGCTGTGAGCTACTTTAAGGGGGATGTTGTGATTCTACAGAGTTAAATGACTTGCTAGAGAAGAGGGCATAAATGTCAGTCAGTTTGGTCATCACCTTAAAAATAATGCCATAGTTTTGGAAATGATGTAACTGAGGCCCAGAACAGGTGAACTGCTCGTCCAAAATCACACAAGTTGCCACCTGTGGACAGAGCCCCGAGCCCTGAGCCCTGCCCAGCACGGCCTGGGCTCAGTGTGCCTCCTGAGCAACCATGTGGGGTGAGGCATTTTTAGAAAGATTTTTGCCTTGACCTGTGTCTGGTATTTTCATGTCACACCCGCCATGCTCTGCTTTCCTTGGCATGCTGCCCAATATAGGTTAGAAGCTTTGAAGTTGTTCCATTTTGCTTTGCACACCTGGAGGGCCGGTGAAGTATCTCCGTACAGAACAACAGAGTGACTTGTCTACAAACATTCTCTTGTCTTCAGATATTTTTGAAGGCTCAGAAGTAAAAAGAAGGGCTGATCATTTAAAAAAACAGATTAGCCAGAGCAGGTTTTAAAATAGCAAGTCTTAAAGTGATTCAATGTTAATTGAATATTGAGTAAGGAAGAGGTAGGGAGTTAATTGAATGAGTGAGCTTGGGGTTTTGGATAATTTTTTCATGATGTGAAGGAAATTATTACAGAATTGGATGCAGATCAGGGGAGAGAGAGAGGCAGCGTGATCTTTGGAAGCAGTAAGTGAAAGCCATTTAGTTTGGTGGGAGAAACATAAGCCTGTTGTACTGTTGGGTTTCCCTTTAAAATTCTGTTTAAAAAAAACAAGTTTTTTTTATTGTTATAAAAAATTACATGTTATCTGAAGAAAATTTAGGACCTATGGAAAAGCAAAAAGAGCAAAATAAATACCATCTATGATCTCATTATAGATAGCCACCACTGACATTTACTTCTTCTCTTCTTTTAGTCTTTTTCTATGAGTACATGTTATTTATATACTTATGCATATATAGTGTATGTTTATAAGTATAGGATCATATTGTTCAGAAACCCACCTTAAAACTTAACACCTTCCCAATGCAATTTTAAATCACTGCTCCATCCTCCATTGTATGTTCTTCAGTTAATGTATCCAGTATTATTTCTCTCTTACAAATAACACTGTGATGGATGTTGTAGCTTCATTTTTGTACTTATCCACAGTTATTTATTTAGGTTAAGTTTGGAATTCCAATGTCAAATGAAGTGCAAATTTTAGGATTTTGATTCCTAGTGTCAAATTATCAACCTGGAAAAAATTTCATCAGTTGTCTTTCCCACCTGGTTTATGGGATTCCCCACGTTTTTTCCAAAAATGGGTTTCGTTATTTTTTTTTGAATGGCTAATCTGATAAATGAAAAATTATGCATATTTACATTTTTCATTTTTTTTTATTACAAAGGACATTATGTTTAAAAAATATTTGGGTTTCTATGTTTGTAAATTGCCTGATCATGTCCTTTGTTTATTATTTTTTCTTTTCTTTTTTAAAAAGATTTATTTATTTATTTTAGAGAGAGAGATCATGAGCGGCAAGGGCAGAGGGAGAGAGAGAGAGAGAGAGAATATCAAGCAGACTCTGCACTGAGCGTGAAACCCGACTTGGGGCTCGATCCCACAACCCTGAGATCATGACCTGAGCTGAAACCAAGAGTTGGGCACATCATCAACTGTGCCACCCAGGCACCCCCAACTATTATTTTTTCTATTGAGATGCTCATCTTTTTCTCACTGATTTTTAAAATTTATTAAAAAACAAGTTTATTTCACACATGTATTTTTGTCTCTCCACCATTTCCATTTGATCACCACAACTACTTTGTTCTGTTGAAGCCTTCCATACATATTTAAAACCAAGCAAAAGTTGGAGTTCTGCCTTTAAAAACTAAACAGGCATTTTGGGACAACACATTATTGGCCATGCAGCCTGGACCACATTTATCAGACACGGTAAGGAAAGTTCTCACTCTGCATTATAAAAAGGACAGCCAGAGATCAACTGTTACAGACATAAAATGAGATGGAAAATTTTAATAAGCCATTTAAGCTGTTTTCTTTAGGAGACTTCCTCCACTCCAGAGATCTTGAATAACCTGTGGGTCAGTCATCCAGGAGCTGTGCTTCCTATGATTGATGAGCTTGGCTTTCCCTTCGGAAAGACAATCACCTTTTTCTATACTTGCTTGCATTTTTGCTTTAATGTCTTCTACAGGACTAGGTCCATTTGATGTTTTAGGAGTTTTTCTCTGCTTTCTTTCTTTCTTTTGAGGATTCTTGACCTTTTGATCTTGGTGTTCATGGTTTTGAATCTTTTTCATTCTGGTTTGATTTTTGTGCATTTGTGGCTGGAGTATCTCATATGGATTTCTTTACGGGAGTGTTTTCTCCTCTATTCCTCTTCCTCCTCCTGCTCCTCCTTCTCTCCCTCCTCCTCCTTCTGCTTCAGCAGCAAGTTTGACTTTTTTTGTGTAGAACTTCCAAGGGCTGCTTGCTCTCCAGATATACTTAGGAATTTCACTTCTCTTCATCATCTGATTCTGTGTCTTTCTCCGGCACTAAGTGCCATTCATTAATATGGATGAGCCCCAAACCACCCCTCAACCACAAGCCACAGGGGTTGTTATTTCAAAGCCCAAGGGAGTTCATTGCCTGTACAGACCTTTTCAAAGTTGCTAATGTTATTGGACTGCCCTCCTAATTCCTTGTCTCTGCTCCAACAATGTGCAGCTCATCCTTTGCACCAGCCCTTAACCTGTTCTTCGAGATAACTGGTACTTATTTTATTTGTTATCCGCCTTAAAATAATAATCTGTGTCAGTCTTAATTTACAGCCAACACGATAGTTCTGGGGCCTCAGCCGGCTCATGTCCGTCCCGATCACATCATCGGTGGGGTGGTGGTGTGCATGGAGGTGGGAGAGAAGTCAGGCAGAGGAGGTAAGCTACTGCTGCTCAAGAGAACAGTGGTGCATGACAGAATCATACCAGGGTTCTTACTGACTTTTCATTACTTTGTGTGCATTAAGCATACTTTGTTTTCTGTGTTATCAACATGTTTTTCTTCATTGGTTGTTGGCTTTCGATTTTGTTGGCGTACTGTTACGATAGTGACTAGTGACTTATTGCAGTTCCTGTTTTTGTTTGTTTGATTGCTTTTATTTTGGAGGCAGTTGCCTCTGTTACTGTTGTGATTTCTGTCATTGGTATCATACTTAGAGAAGCCACTCCTATCCTTAGGTCATATAATATTTGTCCGTATTTTCTTTTAGTCCTTTATCACTTAATCTTAAAACTGCAATTTATTTTACTTTATTTTAAATCTGCGGTTTATTTTGATGAAAAGTCTCATCTCAGGATACAACTTCAAAATATTTCAGTTTGTAAAGCAGCCAGGAGGATGGTTATTGACCAATACTGTCACTTTTCTATAGTGAATGCATTTGTGTGCATCATGTCTATATTGCTAAATATCGTTATACATGTAACTGAGCCTGAGCTCATTCCCCTGGCCACATGACAGACCAGTGAGTCGAGGGGCAAGATGTTGGGGTAGGAAAGTGACTTTTTTGGAAAGTCAGCAAACAGATGATGGACTGTTGTCCTAAAGAACCATCTCTCCTCAGCATGAATTTTGAGCTGCTTTTATGTTTTAGGAAGAGGGGGAAGTGGGAGGGGGTTGGAGTCAAGAGGTGCCTGATGTCTGTAGACATTCAGGTGCCCAGAATGGTCTAAGGTAGGTTTTTGAAACCTTTTTGTCCTCAATCAGTTGATCTTGGAGTACAGGAATCCGGTCATGCCGTTCTGTAAATCTTAAACATAGCATTGCTGTTTCTGTATATACTTACTTATCTCCTCGGGTGAGGTGGGTTTTGGGTAAAGAGTGGTTTTTGCAAATCTTGGCTTTAAGCAAAGTTCCTTTGATGATTAACATGCCTACATGCAGGGCTAAAGAGAAGTTTCTAAGCTATAAGTCACAGCGGTAAGGGCAATAGAAGCAATATGGAGTCAGACATGCTAAATTCCTCCCTGTTACATCCACACCTGGACCTGAGCCTCACTATGAGCATCACCATTTAATTGCATGAAAGTCAGGGTGTAGGCCTTAACCATCCTGGCCTGGAAGAAGTAAGAAGGCCATTGGTGTAATGCTGGCTGGCACATTCAAATTTCGGGTTTGGGGCTTCTCAGAGACTTAAAATTATGGTCATGTTGTGTTTTCCTTGGGACCTCTGAGAATAATATGTATATTTCAGTCATTGGTCAGAGAGTCCATAGTTTGTGAGGAGCTCCTGGGAAGGATAAAGAAGAGGAAGGCGGAGACCCGGTGGTTTAGCCTCCATTCCCAGTGCTCCCAGCTGGGCAGATTGCAGAGTCCTAGACACCTGTGCACACAAATAGCACTTCTTCCGTGTTGCCCGACTCTGAATGCCACCAGCTGCAGAACAGATTGTTTCCTACTTTAGAGTTAAACTTTCTCTTTCCTTTTTCTTTCTTTCGCAGAGCCTCCAACGTGAGAAAACATTCCAGTTGTAGACTCAGAGGACCCTTCCTATCACACACAAACACATGCAGCTATACCAGATTTGCTAATAGACAAAAGGGGGCACATCTTGTTGTTCTTGGGTTTGAGGTTCCTATGCTTATGTCTTGCAAAGAAAAAATTCTGGTTATCAGTAGATAGGGGTGTTTGGCAGGCAGGTGACCCAGGTGAGGGGAGATGGGTGGGCAGAGAGAGGTATGAGGAATTCCCCCCACCTAGGAAATGCTTCCACTCATGTTTTTTTATTTGTGTTTTAAATTTGGGAGTGACTCACAGACACTTAGCAAAGGTAACTGATTAAATTAACCTTATCAGTAATGAGGTTGCCTGGCCTCTGTGCTAGCAGACAGTTTGGTGGCTGGTTGGTATTTAATTGGCTGCATAGTGACTGGTGAAAACAATGTGGGTTGAGTCCCACTTAAACAAGTATATAGTGCATCAGTCTTGCTATATTATATCTAGATGTTATTAAAATTAAGAAATGGTATAATGAATTATTTGTTTCCCTTATTCACACAAAGCAGACGCTCGGAATTCACTTTACTTAGACATAGTAAATTGGGATTGGGTGCGTTGAGTGAAGTGAATACTTTGCTGGTTACAGGATAAATATTGTAGCAATTTTCCTGCTCTGGCTGTATTGAAAACAATAAATGATATTCTTAATACAATTTGATGTTCTTCAAATGCGTAGTTGAAGTTCAAGGGTTATAAAATCAGATTCTTGAGGGGTAGGATGCCAAGTGCTATGGACTGAATTGTGTCTCCCCAAAACGCATACAATGAAGTCCTAACCCCTGATGTGATTGTATTTGAATACAGGGCTCTTAAGAGATAATTAGGGTTAAAGGAGGTCTTAAGGTTAGGTCCTAATCTGATAGGTTTGGGGGCCTTATAACAAGAGGGAGGAGAGGTCTGTCTCTTTCCACATGCATGAACGGAGGAAAGGTCATCTGAGAAGGTGGCTGAGTGCAAACCTAAGGAGAGAGCCCTCACCAGACACCAACCCTGCTGACTCCTTGATCTGGGATCCTTTTCCAAGAGAGTGATGCTAGCCAGCAGGAAGATATTGTTTGATCTCTCAACCTCAAACTCAAAGTTAATTTTGGAATGGGACATGGCCAGTTTAGGAAAGATCCTCCCACCTCCACACCTCTGAATTAGGAGCCTTCTTAATCAATACAGATGATCAAATTGTGAGATTTCTGGGCATCAGCATATGAGACTTGTGAGAGTTGGGTAATCAAAACACAACTCCGTCTGCATCTCCATTGTCCCCTCACCGTTTCTTCGCTGGGGCTCTCCAAGAATTAATCTTGGTACTGTCTTTTCTCCAAAGTGGGAAGTTGAACACTTTGCAAAAAGATAGCTAATGCCAATAAAATTGCTTGACCAACTGCAAACATTCTAATACATCACACATGTGTGCACATGCGCGCGTGCCCCTGCATTCACACTTGCACGCACACCCTCATCACCGTAGATCAGGGTCCCACACAGGTTTTTTTTTTTTTTTCCACCTTGTGGGAAAATGTGGGCCCTTTCAACACTCTCTGTGAGTTCCCTGGTTGTTGGTGGTGAGGATTGGGGTCTGTCTCCACATGGGGTGTCGTGTGACAACTGCCGGAGCCACATCTTTCCCTGGAATTGGGATCCTCAACCCCAGATTTGCCCACAAGATGCCCTGATCCCCTGCTCCGAGAAAGCCACTAATGCACCTCTCCCAGCCACAGTTAGCTTTATATGAAAGCTCCTGGAGGTTGTATCATGAATAGCTAGTGCCTGTGAGTAGAAACTACAATTTACTTCTGGGGGTAACCTGATGCCTTCTTGTTCCACATGATACCACTGAATAGGGTCAGGGACGAACAGTTCTACAAGGAGCTTGAGGGAGTGTCCTATGAAAGAGGGAGGGAGCCAACAAAGAGGGTATGGAGTTTTGGAAAAGCTGGCCCAAGTTCAAGGTGTGGCCCTTGGGAGAATTATCTTCCTTCATCAGAGGTGAATAAACACATACGTCTAGGCTGTCTAAGTACAGTAAAGAGGGGAGCTAAAGAGAATCGCAATAAGCTGAATAAGCAATTTTTTATTGAAAAATTTTCAATATTCATATCTACTCTATTACATTTATAATCAACTTGATTTTAATTATGGACAAATAAAATAATTTGAAAAAAATACAGTAAAGAGCAATTGGGGAATGAGAAGTCCAATCGAATTAGCTAGTGAGGATAAAAGCTTTGCAATGCATAAATGGCTTTCACATACATGATATCATTGATTCTGGGCACAATTCTATGTTGGGTTCCATCTTTATTTACCAGTTGGGTTCCACCTACTATTTGCCAGTGAAAAAAATGTGAATCAGAGAGATTAAAGCTGCATGACAAAGCTCATCTGTGGCAGATTAGAGGCTTAAATCCATGGCTTCTGACCCCTAAAATTTTGTCCCTACAAGGAATGGAATAAAATTGAGTTTGGTGGGTTTGGGGGGAGATGGAGGAAGATGTTACATGCCATGCCATTCATCCTGTTTTTCTCCATTCCTTTCTGACCACCCTGATAGGGTCATGACATAAAGGTCTTGCCAAGATTCCAGGCACCTCCCAGGCACCTGTTTATTCTCTCACTCCCACAAAACACAGCCTCTCTCCCCACTCCCTGCTTCCTTTGGTTGTGTCACATGAATTAGATGTGAAGTGGGAACATACACATCTTGGTGATCCAATGACTGAGAAAACCAGTGAGAAAGGAAGAGCACCTCCTGCTTGAGGAAAAACTTGATCTTTTCTGAGACCCTCTAGACCAAGATAATTTCTCACCTTTCTTGTCAATTTTTCCCCCTCTTTTCAATTTTCCCATTTACCATTTTTAAAGTCATCTGGTGAGGGGGGTTCTGGACTGAGATGGCAAGTTCCCATGCAGCCTCCTAGTCAGTGGTTTGAGATCCACACCCCATGTTTAGGGATGCTTCAGATGGACAGTTATTTGGGGTAAAGGAGAAAGGCCTCTCTCACAGCCTCTCTCTGCAATTAGAACATATTTGCAACACAACCTGTGAATCTGGATTAGGGCCTTGTCAGGCCCACCATTATCATAGCGTGGCCTCAGCTCCCAAGCATGTGCCCACTCCACACCACTGCCTAACCTAGTCCATCCATGTATCAGACAACGTGGGGCCTGATATAGATACCACTAGTGAGATGGCAGAATTTGGTGATTCATCAAATATTTATGGCCCAGTAAAGTATCTTTTTGGTATTATCTCAATCATATTTTTTAGTTACATTTTTGTTTAGATACTATAATGGTAATCATCAGTTATTTAGGGGATGGCTGACTGAATGGACTATATGGCTTTCTTCCATTCAACCCTTGTTCAACAAGTTTTTATTAAGTACCTACTTTGTGCTAGGCATCATGTGAGGCTTGATGTGAATGCTCTGCAAAGATAAAATGGAAGTTCTCAAGGACTTACAATTAAACAACTAATCTCACTAAGGATGCATAATTACAACTAGAGAGTCTGCAAAAGGAAGGTGGTCAGTGGTAGTGTTAAACAAAGGATCTTTAACTCCTGAGCTGGGTCAGGGAAGAGTTCTCTGAGGTTGAGAAGCCAGGACTGTGTTCAGAATGAAGAAGAATTTTCCAAGAGTCAAATAGCAGAGTAGAGGCAAAAAAGAGTTTTCCATCCAGTGGAAAGAGTCTATGCAAAGACCTTGTGGAGGCAGGGTGTAGAAATGAAGGTCAGGAGGCTGAAACTTGGAGGAAGGCTGGCATAGGCTGGGGCTGGAGAGATGGGCTGGGGATAAACCCCAAAGGGCCTTTTAGGCCATGTTAAATATTTATATCATGATCACAGGACATATGGCGAGCCATTGAAGGCTTTTAAGCAGGAGTGTGTTTGTGTGTGTGTGTGTGTGTGTGTGTGTGTGTGTGTGTATGTGTATGTGTGTGAATGATTAGGTTTGTATTCTGAAAAGGAAACGCTACAGTGAGACCTTCACATGGACGGAGAGATAAGGAGGCTGTCACAGTCACTCTGAGGAGGGACAGTGGTATCTGGAACTAGCAGTTAAGACGGTGACTAGGGGTGGGACATGCAGACAGTGATGGATTGGATATAGGCCTGAGTGGGAACAGTGTCAAGGATAACACCTAGAGTTTTGGCCTATATGCTCAGAAGGATGGCCACGTCATTTACTGTGATAAGGACACTGGAAGAAGGGCCAGGTGGGAGAGGATTTCATTGAGGTCAGTCTGTCTTTTATTAATGATCAGCTGCATGGAACAGAAAGCCCTCTTGGAGTGGCTGAAACAGGTAGGGGTATGTGTGAGTCACAAGACCGGGAGGTCCGAGCTATGCAGTCTAAGCCTTGTGAGGCAGCTCAACAATTCAGGGATGGGAAGGCTCTTTTTGGCTTGCTGGTCTACTACCTACCTTGGCAGGTAGCCCTTTTGCCTTTTGCTTACTTCTTTATGGTTCAAGATGGCTGCTGTGACCCCGCCCTTGCATTCCAAGTAGAAAGTTGCATGGAGGCCCACAAGGTGAAGGGGTTTATCCTAGCAAAGATTTTCCTTTTTATTTGGCAAGGGATCTTTACCTAGGAATTTGGCCTACATCATATTGGCCCGAATTAAGGTTTGTGGCCACCCTTAGCTAAATGGAGATTTGAAAATACAGTGTTTTAGCTTTCTGGCCTCTACAGGTAGAGGAAAGCTAAGGAACAGGGGCATGTGAATAGCTTTCAGGACTAGCATATGTCTACCGCAGTCATGCTAGTGCTGTGTCATCCAGGTAGAGATTTCTAGGAGACAGTTAGGTATACTGGCCCAGAGCTGTTCTTCCTTCTCCTCTTCCTCTTGAGGTGAAAAGGTGACTTGATGACAGTTTTAAAATATGGCAATTAAGGCATTAATCCCATTTTTTTCCATCTCCTCAAAACAAAAGGAAATCAGAAAAGCTTTGGCCAAGAAATTTGATCGGCCAAAGGGTGATTTTAATAATAATTTTAATAATGATTTTAGTAATATTAACTACTGGATTATTGTAGGTAGGTAACTAAAGGGGCTTTAATAAGGACGCCCAAATTCTGTGTAGTCATGCTTGAAAATGGCAGAGAACGGGCTTCCTGACCTTGCATCAGCCAGCCAGCCTCTTTGATGGTGCATGAATCCATAGCATTAGCTTTTAATAATGTGGTCACTCTGGACCACATCATAAACTTTAATGCGCCAATTATAAGGATGGTAATAACCTTCTTGCTTCATGGAGCAAATCGCATTCTTCGCCATCCATCCTTTCCTTGAGAGGAGGTGATGAGGGCCAGGGTGGCGCCATTACATAGGGGATTGTCCCTGTGGGGGTGACAATTGAGCGGAGACTGATGAAAGCAGGAGAGGGTACCATGAGGACCTGTGGGGAGAGCAGGTCAGGCAGAGGCAGAAGCAGGCTGAAGGTCCCGAGTTGTGGTAAGCAGTTCGACACTGCACGAAAGAGGAGTATCCCAGGAGAGAAATGGAATATTAACACCAGACTCTTTCATTTTAAAATTTTGAGTGAACTCTGAAATGATACACAGGACATATGGGACTTTCTCTTTCCACTGCCACATTTGAGTCTTGTCGCCTGCAAATCATTCCATTTCATTAAGCTGGCTCCTAGAATTGCATCTGTATCAATCAGGATAAATTGGGTATAGGTAACAGAAATCTTGGCTAACATTTATCTTACATAAATGAAGTCTGGAGGTAGGTGTTCTGAGGTTGGTTTAGCAACTCAAAAGCATTTCTCTCATGGGTTTAAGATGACTACACTTACTCCATGCATCACTCTATGGTGCTCCAAACAGGAAGGAAGGTGAAGGAAAAAAAGAGAGAGAGGATGAAGAACTCTTTTACTTTTCCAGCTCTCTGTTTATAGGAGGCAAAGAGTTCCTCAGCACATTCCTGCTTATGTCTCATGAGCTGGCATGCAATCAGCTATCCTCCCCCAAAGATCATCAGCAAACAGGAATGGGATGGTCATGCTTGACCTACACTGAGCTTGACTCAACCTCAGGGGCTGAGGAAGGGGCTTAGCTTCTCTGAGCTTGTTTTGGCCAAACCAAAATGGTTTCTATTGACTATGGAGGGAGGAACTATTGCTTCAGGTAGATGACCAGCAGTGTCTGTCTCACCCGCATATCCATGAATCCTCTCAAGTTTGATCATAGAAGAGATCCCTATTTTCCTCTACACTGTCACTGATACATTTCCTGAGCACATGTAAAGGATGGACTCACTCTGTCCTCATTTGGGTTCACTCCAGAAGCTGACCTCAGGCAAACATTCAAGTGCAAAGAGTCTCCTCAGGAGGTGCAGGAAACATTGGCAGGGATACGGAAATTGATATAAGGATGGGAAGGCAGTAAATAAAGAGTGAATTAGTAAACTAGTTCTCAAGGTGAGCAACTGGAGCATAACATTGTAAGGGAAACTGAGAAATAGAAAACACAAGCCTCAAAATTATTCCACTTGAGAGATGAGGGAGCTGAGGTATTTATCCTCCAACTGCCATTGGTCATTGGTTGAGGACAGTTTCTTAGATGCACTAATTCCCCAGCACTCCTGGCCTGCACACATGAGCTGAGTGGTCTTCTGTGGCTCTGGAAGAACTCTTTGAGTCCAGAGATTCAGGTAATTTTTGGTGGAGGTCATCCAAAACACAAAGAGAAGGTAAGGTCTAAGGGACATAGGAGGGACACTGATAGCGTTTGCCACACGCCCTATGTCAAATGTGCAGGAACCCCTTCCTTGATAAGCACTCAAATGCTTTTGCACAATGCTTCAAACTTAGACCTGTAACATTATCAGTGTTGAAACTGTGTGCTCTTCAAAGTAAGGATGGCCCAGACTTAAAAAGTTTACTGACACAGCATCCTGTACTGTACTGTCTACAAGTAACTCCTCTCTCACATGCATTTTGATGGTGTCATATTGAGGATGTGAATGACTTCATCCATGCCACAGCATCTGGGCCGATAGTCATCATCATGACTAGTTTCTGTGTTGGTACAATTTTCTCCAGTCCAGCAAATACGTCAAATGGTAAAGTCCTTAAGGAGCGTAGCTTGTGTAACTCAGGGTGGACCAAAGAAGTGGAGGAAGTGGAGATTGGGTGGATGCCCATTAATTTGATTAGAGTAGTCAGCCCAGTGAAAAAATTCTGTACTCCAAATTATAGAACCATAATCACATTTAAGGCCTAGAGATTTCCTTCTGTCTCCTTTGAATACAAACGAAAAGAAGCATAACAATTTTTAAAGTCTTTATAGGGAGCATAAGCTGTTTTTACAAATGTGGAATAATTCATTGAGGATATAAGTTACGTTGAAGAGGCATCCTGAGAAAACCTTGCTTTTGATGTAATCTAGTCAAATGGATGATTTTCTTCCTCCCGCTCCCCGTTACCTCCCCTCGTTCATTTTTGCCAAAGCGAGTTTCCATATGTTTCATCTAAATGACTCACATTCAGAGAAATCATTCAAATTATCTGTGGGCACAGATACTTTTCTTTCATTTGTGGCTTGAAGGTGGGTGGTTGTAAGGAGTGGAAATGATGGTGGGCTCTTCTCCAAACCCCATCTCCTCTGGCTTGCTCTGATTCTCTGAGCTCTCTGCATCTCCAACTTCATTCTATACCGGAGGGAAATAGCCCTTGTAAATTGCAAGGATTATTCAATTTCAGTCCACTTTAAGTGCCCTTAAAGGGAGACTGCACTCATGACTTCTCAGGGGATAGGCAATGCATCTTGCCATGGATAAAGTGCTGGTTGAGAGGTTTTAAATCACATTTGTAGCTTGGGAGACTAATACTGGAGGCAGTCCTCTTCCTAAAAAGTAATGGCATCCATGTTACTGACTGTACAGAGCACAAAGGCCTTGGGGGCAGATAACTTGTTTAGAGGATGATAGAATCATTCAAAGGGTGTCTTTCAAGGGACATAAACACCATACACAGGTCATTGCATTTCACACTTTTAGCCTGAGAGATGCAACTGTTCTCTGGGTCTACCATATATGCCACCCTATATGCCACCGTATACTGGTCAACCTGAAATACACACAAATCTGAATTCACATGAGGCAATGCATTTGATCTATGCTTGTAAAAGAGATCCTCTTTGTTAACTGAGTTTAATGCTGTATTTGATTTTCACCCTTCTAATCAAAGGTCATCTTTATGAGTGAACATTTATAGAGCGCTCCCATCTGAATGGCCTAGATATGGAAGGTTTATTCTTGCCTCCCCCCTCCCCCCATTTTGTTGACATTTTCAAATGAATGGGTACACTGTCAAATGTTTTGTGGATTTCATTGCTATCTGGGTTCAATAATCTCTATGGTCTTTTGGAAAAGACTCCATTCAATTCCACATACCCTATTGAGCACTGACTTTGTGCCTGATGCTGGAATAATAAGCTGGCCAGCCTGTCTGGAATTCTGCAAAACTGCTAGGCTCTCATATAGACCACCCACAGCTTCCTCCCACTGATATTTGGCTCTGTCCCAGGAAAGAGAGAGAACGGACAGGGAAGGAAGGGAGGGAGAGAGGGAAGGTGGAAGGAAGAAAGGAAGGAAGGAAGACAAGAAGGGGGGGAAGGAAGGAAGAAGGGAGGGAGGAAGGAAGGAAGCGGGAAGGAAGGCAGGAAAGAGGGAGGGAGGAAGGAAGGAAGGAATGAGGGAGGGAGGAAGGAAGGAAGGAATGATGGAAGGAAGGAAGGAAGGAAAGAAGGGAGGGAGGGAGGAAGGAAGGGAGGCAGGGGAGAAAAGGGATAAAGGAAAGAATCGGGGCTCTAAAAGTTTCAGATCATTCCAAGAAGAAATCATGTCTGTGATCGGAATGCACTTGAAGTAGAGGCAAATGTCCTGTCTTTTCCTACTGCATCTGTGAACATCATTCTGTTGAACATCTTCCACACTGTGGGCCATGTGATATACCCAGACTCTTCAACTTCAGCTCTTTAAATGTTTCTAAAATTGGTGAATCTGAAGTCCTTCTATGCAGATGAGGTGGCTCATGTCCAACCCTGGCTGTTCCTTTCTGCTTCAACATCTACATTGGCTTGGGTGGAAATCTGTGTCTCCCTCTCCCTTCCTTCTCGTTCATTTCCCTTGCTGCGGGGCAGGGTTCCTACAGCAGCTACCCAGTTAGCCTTGTAAGGTTGCTTTATTTCATGGGCCCCAGTGTGTAGAAGCTGATTGTGGCCTGCATGAATATCAGAGCTGGGGAGCAGGCCGGGGTCACTGTGTTTCCCTAGATGGTAATTATTATTTTTTAATGCATTCATTATTTAGACCCTGCCTACTTCTAAAGTATCTTTGAGATGACTCACAATAAAAAAAGAGAAAAGTAATTAGGCTCTTATACCGTGGATAAAAATTAAAAACTTATATATGAAATGATAAATGTAGGCTAATAATAGCTATTATTATTATAGCACTAATTTTAGTAGTGGGTTCCTAGGCAGTTGAAATTTTAAAATGTAGTGAAGGACTGAACTTTAATTATCTGATGAGAAAAGGATACATGCTAATTCACCAGGAGGTAAGTTTTCTCCTTAAAGCACTGACTCTTAATTGAAATTTATTACCTGGGTCCTTGTATACAGGCAAGACTCACTAATGAACACTTTGCTCTCTTTTTTATTGAAGTATAATTCACATACAGTGTTATATAGGAACACTTGTAACGGTGTAACGGTGATAGTTTTTAAGGTGTAGCAATATCCTTAATGTCTCTTTCTCTTAGAGTGAAAAAAGGTGATTGGCTCCTACAGGGTGAGGGTACTTTCTAGCTTTTCAATTTTGCTTCATCTGAGCTGCCTCTTATTCATGCCAGAAATATGGACATGAGCTCTTTGGCAGGAAGCATGACCCTTGGCCCACTTTTTCTTGTGCCAAGGTGATTTATATCCCGCAGGCTTTCCCTGCAAGGGTATCTTGCCCCGGTTACATAGTTATTTGGTTACATGGTATAGTCTTCATTAGGAATTCTTTTATTTTTTTCCCCAAAGGAAGTTTACCTTTCTTCTCCCCCTTTTTTGTTGTTTTTCTCCCCCCAGCTTTTTAGAGATATAGTTGCCAAATAACATTGTGTAAATTTAAGGTATATGACTTACTTATTTGATGCACTTATGTATTGTGGCATGATTACTACAATAAGGTTAGTTAACATCTCCATCACCTCATATAATTACCTTTCTCTTTTTTATTTTGGTGGTGGTGGTGAAAATATTTAAGATCCACTCTCTCAGCAACTTTCAAGCATATCATACAGTATTGTTAACTATGGTTACTATAGTGAACTTGCTTATCTTATAACTGGAAGTTTGCCCCCTTTGACTGAGATCACCCCATTTCTCCCACTCCTCAGCCGTTGGCAACCACCCACTCTACTCTCTGTTTCTGTGAGTTTGGCATTTTTAGATACCACGTATAAATGAAATCATACAGCATTTGTCTTTCTCTCTCTGACTTACTTCACTCAGCATAATACCCTCAGATCCGTCCTTTTGCAAATGGTAAGATTTCCTTCTTTTTTAGGGCTGAATGATATTTCTTCGAGTATGTATACCACATTTTCTTTATCCGTTCATCTGTTGATGGGCACTTAGGTTGTTTCTGTGTCTTGGCTATTGTGAATAACGCTGCAATGAACATGGGCGTGCAGATACATCTTTGAGGTAGTGATTTCAATGAGCGATTCTTGAAGTTGCCTCTTTTGGCTCACCCTCAGAGGTCTTCGGAATAAGAATAGGTGATCCCTTTAGTGCTTACGTCTGTCCCTAAAAGTCTCTGATTCTTGTCAGAGAGAACTGCAGGCCTGCTTAACATCTTTTGCACTCTGGTAAGAGCAAGGCATTGTCTTACCTGAGAGATCACTCTTGCTGCTAATGCAGAGCACCAGCCCTCCCATCGTTTGGGAGAAGAGAACCAAGCTTGTGGACAGACCCTGAGAATTAGGTATCATTTCATTTCAGCAGTCGCTGCCACAACTCATTTTGGCCACTTTTGGTATTTGACCAAAAATGTTCTTCATCATGAATATTTAGAGTATTTAATTTCTCAAATTCTGCCTAGCGCAGACATCACAAATGAGTAATATTGCATGTCCCAGCTTCAAAGGCTGACAAATAGTTTGATGAAAGCAGCAAATTGTGTCTGGCTCAGAGCCATTTATGCAGCAGACAGAGAACCCAGATGCCAAATGTCAAATATCATTTAAGAACAGAAGAGCACTAAAGCAACAGAACATTCTACCTGGATAGGTGATACTGTTCCTGTCCGCAAAGAACACAAGAAGGAAATGGTATCAGGGATAAAAACACATGAAAAACATTTAATAACTCTCAGAACATATGGAAATTAATGATATTCAGAGCTTGCAGAATAGCAAGATTTTTTTCAGCTTAAAATAATCTTCCTGCTGATGCGCAGTTACTGGAGGGTTCCCAAAATGCCACAGAGAAAATTAGATTCAAGCAAAAAAAAGCAAACCTCTGAGAATCAGAGAACAGGGTAGAAGTAAAGTAGAATTTGTGACACATCGAAGAGACAGTGATGGGGAAAGAGCACTAGATTGGGGCCCTGCCTCCTGCCCCAATTTCCTCCTTCACCATTCTGCTTGGTCTTAGACCAGATTCTTGTCCTTAATTTCTTTATTTGTGAGGGGGATTTTATTGGATTATGTTCTCAGATACTCGACGTCTTTAAAAAACTGCATCATTTAGACCCAGTAGCCAGAGTGACTTGTATCAGAAGAATCTGCCCTTGAAGCGGTTAGAGGTGCACCCGAGACCACTTACGTGTTGGGAAATCTAACAAGAATTCACAGCAGAAGGGGGCGCTGCTCAGCTTCCAACCAGGCTGCCTCGCACTGCCTCAAGAACAGAGCGTCCCCTGGGGGACGTGATGGGAGAAGAAAACGGCCAGCGGATCCACTGGAAGCATATTTAACCACATTACCCATTCATTCTCACCTAGTTCTGCTTGACATGGGGGTTAAACTGAGTAAAAGGGTTTAGTGCAATCCCACATCCCAGGAGCAAGATTGCTCCCATGGCAGAGTTCTCCAGCTTATTTAGGAAAAAAAAAAATGTCCTTGAGGTCTGGGTGAATGCACTCAACAGTGACATATCTGATTCTCTTACCCTCATTTACTATAATTGAATCAGAGCTTCAGAATCCTCAAACTCTTGTCTTCCATTTAACCCCAAGACCTTATGGGCAAGCAGGATGCCTTCTAGAGAGAGGACAAAACCAGAAAACTTTTAGCTGACTCTGGATTCCAGAGTGACAGACCTTCTTCAAAGAGCTCTGAGGCCTGCAAAAATCACAGGAGTGTTGGGAGGTCACCAGTAGATTTTTTAATTATTAACACCCACTTAACAATTAAAGAAAGATGTATTGATAGGCTATCAAGGCAATTAATTATTTAGTTGTACCAAGTAAAGAGTGGGAAACAAGATGAAGTACAATGGGTGTACACTGTAGGCTCCAAAGGAATGCATGAAATAAATGCCTGTCATAAAATTTGACTTACCTGAAATCAAATCACATCTGACTCCAGGCCCCCACTCCACTGGGCTGGTGCAAAATTCAACCTCAGGTGTTACTAGCATTCTTTCCCCCACCCCTTCCAGAACCAGGCAAAAGTCCTGACGGGGCAAGGGTAGGTCTTACATGAAACTGGTGCTCCAGATGTCTCTCTGATGCTTGGAGTCCACGCCGACGCAAGCATGTCTGGCTTCCAGGGTTCCTGCTAAGTCTGAGGTATGCTTGGGGCAGGATAAATTTTCCCTAAGGGTTAGATTTCTGAGGTACCCTTCCCCTTAATTACCTCTCAAGGCACTCAAGGAAGCCAGCTGTGGATGGAAACCCAGCGGCCCTCTACCACTTGGGCCAACTCAGGGCCACCTCATTTGTTCTTTGTTGCCTTTCTTTTCCTGCAAAACATTAACTTCTCTCCAGTTGCCTTTGGAATGTTCTGACCATTCCCTCTGAACTGCCTACCTCAATCTCATTAATGACTCAGGCTTTCATAAAAGAATGAAAGAGAAGCTGTCTTCCAGAAGCTTCTTTTTTTTTTTTTTTCTGCCCATCTATACAAATTTCTCTCGATTCTGGAGGCACCAAAGCCCAGTTACTGCATGGAAAGGAGGTGAGAGATGGATGTGAGTGAAAAGATAGTGCCCCCTCAAGTAAATCTTTGGGTTCCTTCAGCCCAGATGTCCAGGGCTTTTTCCTAATTAAGTTGCACAGAGCTGGCTGGGTAGACATTCCCCAGTCTTTTCAAGGTCCAAGTATGGGATCCCACGTACAAGGCAGCATTTTTTGCCATTTGGAATGAAGAGGCAGCTCTGTGTAACAGTTAAGAGCAGATGTATTGATGGGGTATCAGGACAACTAGTTATTAATATGTACAATGTAATAGTAAGAAGGAAGACTATGGTTTCAACTCTCCTTGGTAAGGAGGACTCTTCATAAAAGAGTTTGTAAATAGCACTCCGGATGAACTGATGCAGAATGTTGGGAGTGCCGTGGTGGCCACCTTGGAGGTGACCAAGGGCTCCCTGGCTATTGCATGACCAAAGGGCATGAGGAGAGGAGTCACATGCTTTTGTCGTTACGACAGTTGAGTTACCAGGAAAACTGCGAAACTCAATCCCTAAGCTAGGAATGACCTCTCTTTTCATCCTTCTAAATTTCCTGACTTTGAGGGTTTTTGTTTTTTTTTTTTTTTTTGAGCCTTTAGCAAAATAGCAATTAAATATTTATTGTGCTTATTTAAGGTTTGCCTTCCTTGCTGGCTCCATGAGTGCAGTGGCCAATATTTGATTTGTTCATGTCCACGTCCATGTCCTTGGCACAGAGCCTGGTGCATAGTAGGTGCTCAGTAAATAATTGGGTTGAATGAATGATCCTGGGAGAGTGCATTTTTACTCTGAAGATGTCCCTAGCCATGTAGCCCAGAGAGCATCTTTTTTTTTTTTTTTTCCCTTTGAGTGCCCAGAGCACTAATTACATGTACCACACAGTTGTCACAGCATAAAGTGCTTGTATCCCTCATTTACCCGGCATAGGGACTCTGCAGGTTTTCACTGGCAGTTCGTAAAGTTCTAGGGAGTAGAGCTGGTAACTCACACTCCTCTGATTCTCTCTGGCAATAGCCCTGAGCTTTGATCTTAGTGCAAACCTGATATTTAGTACTTATTGACAGTTGTTTCGTTAAGAAATAAATGTTTGATACTCAGCCTTTTCTTGCCAATGGTGCTGTTTATGTAATGAAAATCCTTTTGCTGGAAATTAGTGGTAGGCTCTACTATAAAATAATGTATGCATTTCCAGAGAAAATGCATTTTGCAAAACTGTGCATTAAACATAACCAGGTTTATGAAGAAATTAAGATTAGGGGCAGGCCACTCAAAACCTATGCAGACTCTAACCACAGTCCTTATGAAAACAAGAATGGCCACCTTGAGAGAGAACTGAGAAGGGGTGAGGTTAGCTGGAGAAGGCCTCAGGAAATACTAAAATGCGCAAAACCCCTAGAGGTCAGCTGCTGGCCTGTGGGCTCTGAGATGATGCAGATAGACGCAGCCCCGAGTGCACCTGTCACCAGCAGAGAGCGCTAAAGGCTAGTGGTGGGGGTGGGGGAGCCCTTGCTATAGGCACGCACTTTAAATTTTTAAAATTGAGCTGAAAGGGCTCCAGCCTATGCAGCAGCCAAACTTAGCACTTTTTCCTTTGCTGCTGGAGGTTCCTTCTGTTCTGTCCCCCTCGCCTAGGTGAACTCACCGATGAGCCAGTAGAGTTTGCTCATTACACAGATACCATTCCCTCATCTAACAACTGTGTGTGAGCTACTTGTCACGTGTGTGGTAGCAGGATAGACTGTACTTGTCTCTGGTCTCAATCTGCTTATCTTCCAATGTTCTAGAATGCAGTTCCACAGAATTATTGGTTTAAATGTTTTATTTTCACATCCTTTACTAAAAATGATAACTATGACAACAACAGCCATTCCTCTCACACCTACAGCCACTGTGGGAAACCGTTTATGGCCCAGAATGTGGTCTATGTTGGTGCATATTCCATGTGAACTTGAGAAGAATGTGTATTCTGCTGTTGTTGGGTGACATAGTCTATGGATGTCCATTATGTCCAGTGGGCTGATGGTGTTGTTGAGTTCAACTGTGTCCTTCCTGATTTTCTGCCCTCTGGATCTGTCCACTTCTGAGAGAGGGTTGTTGAAGTCTTCAACGGCAGTAGTGGATTCATCTGTTTCTCTTGCAATTCTATCAGTTTTGTCTCATGTATTTTGACACTCTGTTGTTAGGCACATACATGTTAAGGATTGTGATGTCTTCTTGAAGAACGGATCCATTTATTATGTAATGCCTCTCTTTATCTCTCTGATAATTTTCCTTGCTTTGAAGTCTGCTCTGTTTGAAATCAATGCAGCCACTCCTGCTTTCTTCTGATAGTGTTAGTATGGTGTATCTTTATCTATCCATTTACTTTTAAACTGTATGTGTCTTTATATAAGTGGGTTTCTTGTAGACAACAAATATTTGGGTCTTGTTTTTTGATCTACATTGACAATCTTTGTCTTTCAATTGGTGCATACAGAACAATAACATTCAAAGTGATTATTGATATAGTCAGGTTAATATCTACCATATTTGTTACTGTTTCTTATTTGTTGTCCTTGTTCTTTGTTCCTATTTTTGTCTTCCACACTTGTTCTGCCTCTTGTGGTTTTAACTGACCATTTTATGATTCCATTGTCTCTCCTTTCTTAGCATATCAGGCATACTTAAAAAAAATCGTTCTAGTGGTTTTCCTAGAATATATTCCCTCATAACAATATACATGTACAACTAATCTGTGTCCACTTTCAAATAACACTGTACCACTGGTGTTATGATATAAGCATACACAGTTGAATACATTGCTATTACTTCGAACAAACTGTTATCTGTTAGATCAATTAAGAGGAAGGAAAATAAAAGTTTTTATTTTACCTTCATTTATTCATTCTTCAATGCTCTTCCTTTCTCTAGGTAGACTTGAGTTTCTGATGTATATTAGTTCTCTTTTCTCAAAAGAACTCTTTTAGCACTTTTTTAAAAGAGGGGACAGGGCAGGAGGGGCAGAGGGAGAGGGAGAGAGAGAATCTTAAGCAGGCTTCACATCCAGCGCAGAGCCCAATGCGGGGTTCAGTGTCATGACTCTGAGATCATGACCTGAGCTGAAATGAAGAATCGGACGCTTAACTGAGCCACCCAGATGTCCCTCTTTTAACATTTTCTGAAAAGCAGGTCTACTGGCTACAATTCCCTAAGTTTTTGTTTGTCTGAAGTCTTTATTTCTCCTTCACTTCTGAAGAATAATTTCACAGGATACAGAATTCGAGGTTGGTGGTTTTTTCTCCTCTCAATACTTTAAATACTAGACTCTACTCTCTTGTTGCTTGCATGGTTTCTGAGGAGAAGTCAGATGCAATTCTTATCCTTGTTCCTCTATACCTAATACGCCTTTTTTTTTTTTTTTTTTTGCTTTGGTTTCTTTCAGAATTTTTTCTTTACATTTGTTTTTCTGTAGTTTGAATATGGTATACCTAGGCATAGTGTTTTTTGTTTTGTTTGGGTTTGTTTTTTGCATTTATTATACTCGGTGTTTTTTAAGCTTCCTGGATCTGTGGTTTGATATCTGACATCAATTTTGTGAAACTTCTCTGTCATTATTGCTTCAAATATTTAATTCTTTTCTTTCTTTCTTCTCTTTCTGGTATTTCCATTACACGTATTTTGCACTATTTGTTGTCCCACATTTTTGGATATTCTGTTCTCCGTGCGCACACATGCCCCCCACCCCTGACCCAGGTTTTATTCTTTTCATTTTTTGGTTTTGGAGGATTCTATTGATACATCCTAAAGCTTAGAGATTCTTTCCTCAGCTGTGTTCATTCTACTACTAAGTCCATCAAAAGTGTTCTCAATTTTTATTATAGTGTTTTATTTTTTTTAAAGATTTTATTTATTTATTTGATATATATATAGAGAGAGCACAAGTAGGCAGAGCAGCAGGTAGAGGGAGAGGGAGAAGCAGGCTCCTCACTGAGCAAAGAGCCCGATGTGGGGCTGGATCCCAGGACCCTAGGATCATGACCTGAGCTGAAGGCAGACGCTTAACTGACTGAGCCACCCAGGCATTCCTATTATCTGTTTTAATCTCTAGGATTTCATTTTGGTTGTTTCTTAGGATTTCCATCTTTCTGCTTACATTGTCCATCTGTTCCTGCATGCTGTCTACTTTATCTATTAGAGTCCTAAGCATATTAATCATAGTTGTTTTAAATTTGGTCAGATAATTCCAACATCCCTGCCATGTCTGGTTCCAGTGCTTGTTCTGTCTCTTCAAATCGTCTTTTTTTTTTTTTAATTAATTAATTTTTTTTGATGTGGTGTTCTATGATTTATTGTTTGTGTATAACACCCAGTGCTCCATTCAGTACGTGCCCTCTTTAATACCTATCACCAGGCTAACCCATCCCCCCACTCACCTCCCCTCTAGAACCCTCAGTTTGTTTTTCAGAGTCCACAGTCTCTCATGGTTCATCTCCCCCTCCGATTTTCCCCCTTCATTTTTCCCTTCCTACTATCTTCTTCTTCTTCTTCTTCTTTTTTTTAACATGTAACGTATTATTTGTTTCAGAGGTACAGGTCCGTGATTCATCAGTCCTACACAACTCACAGTGCTCACCACAGCACACACCCTGCCCAATGTCCATCATCCAGCCACCCCATCCCTCCCACCCCTACCACTCCAGCAACCCTCAGTTTGTTTCCTGAGATTAAGAATTCCTCATATCATTGAGATCATATGATACATGTCTTTCTCTGATTGACTTATTTCACTTAGCATAATACCCTCTAGTTCCATCCATGTTGTTTCAAATGCAAGATTTCATCTTTTTGATGGCTGCATAATATTCCATTGTATATATACACCACATCTTCTTTATCCATTTATCTTTTGATGGACATCTTGGCTCTTTCCACAGTTTGGTGATTGTGGACATTGCTGCTATAAACATTGGAGTTCACGTACCACTTTGGATCACTACATTTGTATCTTTGGGGTAAATACCCAGTAGTGGAATTGCTGGATTTTATGGTAGCTCTATTTTCAACTTTTTGAGGAACCTCCATACTGTTTTCCAGAGTGGCTGCACCAGCTTGCATTCCCACCAACAGTGTAGGAGGGTTCCCCTTTCTCTGAATGCTCGCCAACATCTGTCGTTTCCTGACTTGTTAATTTTAGCCATTCTGACTAGTGTGAGGTGGTATCTCATTGAGGTTTTGATTTGGATTTCCCTGATGCCGAGCGATGTTGAGCACTTTTTCATGTGTCTGTTGGCCATTTGGATGTCTTCTTTGGAAAAATGTCTGTTCATGTCTTCTGCCCATTTCTTGATTGGATCATTTGTTCTTTGGGTGTTGAGTTTGATAAGTTCTTTCTAGATTTTGGATACTAGCCCTTTATCTGATATGTCATTTGCAAATATCTTCTCCCATTCTGTTGGTTGTTTTGGTTTTGTTGACTGTTTCCTTTGCTGTGCAAAAGCTTTTTATCCTGATGAAATCCCAATAGTTCATTTTTGCCCTTGCTTCCCTTGCCTTTGGTGATGTTTCTAGGAAGAAGTTCCTGCAGCTGAGGTCAAAGAGGTTGCTGCCTGTGTTCTCCTTTAGGATTTTGATGGACTCCTGTCTCACATTTAGGTCTTTCATCCATTTTGAGTCTATTTTTGTGTGTGGTGTAAGGAAATGGTCCAGTTTCATTCTTCTGCATGTGGCTGTCCAATTTTCCCAACACCATTTGTTGAAGAGAGTGTCTTTTTTCCATTGGACATTCTTTCCTGCTTTGTCAAAGATTAGTTGACCATAGAGTTGAGGGTCCATTTCTGGGCTCTCTATTCTGTTCCATTGATCGCTGTGTCTGTTTTTGTGCCAGTACCATACTGTCTTGATGATGACAGCTTTGTAATAGAGCTGGAAGTCCAGAATTGTGATGCCACCAGCTTTGCTTTTCTTTTTCAACATTCCTTTGGCTATTCGGGGTCTTTTCAGGTTCCATACAAATTTTAGGATTATTTGTTCCATTTCTTTGAAAAAAGTGGATGGTATTTTAATGGGGATTGCATTGAATGTGTAGATTGCTCTAGGTAGCATTGACATCTTCACAATATTTGTTCTTCCAATCCATGAGCATGGAACATTTTTCCATTTCTTTGTGTCTTCCTCAATTTCTTTCATGAGTATTTTATAGTTTTCTGAGTACAGATTCTTTGCCTCTTTGGTTAGATTTATTCCTAGGTATCTTATGGTTTTGGGTGCAATTGTAAATGGGATCGACTCCTTAATTTCTCTTTCTTCTGTCTTGTTGTTGGTGTTATAGGAATACAACTGATTTCTGTGCATTGATTTTATATCCTGCCACTTTACTGAATTCCTGTATGAGTTCTAGCAGTTTTGGGGTGGAGTCTTTTGGGTTTTCCACATAAAGTATCATATCATCTGCAAAGAGTGAGAGTTTGACTTCTTCTTTGCCAATTCGGATGTCTTTTATTTCTTTTTGTTGTCTGATTGCTGTTGCTAGGACTTCTAGTACTATGTTGAATAGCAGCGGTGGTAGTGGACATCCCTGCCATGTTCCTGACCTTAGAGGGAAAGCTCTCAGTTTTTCCCCATTGAGAATGATATTCACTGTAGGTTTTTCAATGATAGCTTTTATGATATTGAGGTATGTACCCTCTATCCCTATACTCTGAAGAGTTTTGATCAAGAAAGGATGCTGTACTTTGTCAAATGCTTTTTCTGCATCTACTGAGAGGATCATATGGTTCTTGCTCTTTCTTTTATTAATGTATTGTATCACATTGATTCATTTGCAGATCTTGAACCAACCTTGCAGCCCAGGAATAAATCCCGCTTGGTCGTGGTGAATAATCCTTTTAATGTACTGTTGGATCCTATTGGCTAGTATTTTGGTGAGAATTTTTGCGTCCATGTTCATTAGGGACATTGGTCTGTAATTCTGTTTTTTGATGGGGTCTTTGTCTGATTTTGGGATCAAGGTAATGCTGGTCTCATAAAATGAGTTTGGAAGTTTTCCTTCCATTTCTATTTTTTGGAACAGTTTCAAAAGAATAGGTATTAATTCTTCTTTAAATGTTTGGTGGAATTCCCCTGGGAAGCCATCTGGCCCTGGGCTCTTGTTTGTTGGGAGATTTTTGATTACTGCTTCAATTTCCTTAGTGGTTATGGGTCTGTTCAGGTTTTCTATTTCTTCCTGGTTCAGTTTTGGTAGTTTATACATCTCTAGGAATGCATCCATTTCATCCAGATTATCTAATTTGCTGGCATATAGTTGCTCATAATATGTTCTTATAATTGTTTGTATTTCTTTGGTGTTGGTTGTGATCTCTCCTTTTTCATTCATGATTTTATTTATTTGGGTCATTTCTCTTTTCTTTTTGATGAGTCTGGCCAGGGGTTTATCAATCTTGTTAATTCTTTCAAAGAACCAGCTCCTAGTTTCGTTGATCTGTTCTACTGTTCTTTTGGTGTCTGTTTCATTGATTTCTGCTCTGATGTTTATTATTTCTCTTCTCCTGCTGGGTTTAGGCTTTATTTGCTGTTCTTTCTCCAGCTCCTTTAGGTGTAGGGTTAGGTTGTGTATTTGAGACCTTTCTTGTTTCTTGAGAAAGGCTTGTATTGCTATATACTTTCCTCTTAGGACTGCCTTTGCTGTATCCCAAAGATTTTGAACAGTTGTGTTTTCATTTTCATTTGTTTCCATGAATTTTTTAAATTCTTCTTTAATTTCCTGGTTAACCCATTCATTCTTTAGTAGGATGCTCTTTAGCCTCCATGTACTTGAGTTCTTTCTGACTTTCCTCTTGTGATTGAGTTCTAGTTTCAAAGCACTGTGGTCTGAAAATAAGCAGGGAATGATCCCAATCTTTTGGTACTGGTTGAGACCTGATTTGTAACCTAGGATGGATCTATTCTGGAGAATGTTCCATGGGCACTAGAGAAGAATGTGTATTCTGTTGCTTTGGGATGGAATGTTCTGAATATATCTGTGAAGTCCATTTGGTCCAGTGTGTCATTTAAAGTCTTTATTTCTTTGTTGATCTTTTGTTTCAATGATCTGTCCATTTCAGTGAGAGGGGTGTTAAAGTCCCCTACTATTACTGTATAGTTGTCAATGTGTTTCTTTGATTTTGTTATTAATTGCCTTATATAATTGGCTGCTCCCATGTTAGGGGCATAGATATTTACAATTGTTAGATCTTCTTGTTGGATAGACCCTTTAAGTATGATATAGTGTCCTTCCTCATCTCTTATTACAGTCTTTGGTTTAAAATCTAATTTGTCTGATATAAGGATTGCCACTCCAGCTTTCTTTTGATGTCCATTAGCATGGTAAATGGTTTCACACCCGCTCGCTTTCAATCTGGAGGTGTCTTTGTGTAAAATGAGTCTTTTGCAGACAGCATATTGATGGGTCTTGTTTTTTTATCCAATCTGATAGGCTGTGTCTTTTGATTGGGGCATTTAGCCCATTTACATTCAGGGTAACTATTGAAAGATAGGAATTTAGTGCCATTGTATTGCCTGTAAGGTGACTGTTACTGTATATTGTTTGTGTTCCTTTCTGGTCTGTGTTGCTTTTAGGCTCTCTCTTTGCTTAGAGGATCCCTTTCAATATGTCTTGTAGGGCTGGTTTCGTGTTTGCAAATTCTTTCAGTTTTTGTTTGTCCTGGAAGCTTTTTATCTCTCCTATTTTCAATGACAGCCTAGCTGGATATAGTATTCTTGGCTGCATATTTTTCTCATTTAGTGCTCTGAATATATCATGCCAGTCCTTTCTGGCCTACCATGTCTCTGTGGATAGGTCTGTTGCCAGTCTAATGTTTCTACAATTGTAGTTACAGACCTCTTGTCCTGAGCTGCTTTCAGGATTTTCTCTTTGTCTCTGAGACTCGTAAGTTTTACTACTAGATGTTGGGGTGTTGACCTATTTTTATTGATTTTGAGGGGGGTTCTCTGTGCCTCCTGGATTTTGATGCCTGTTTCCTTCCCCAAATTAGGGAAGTTCTCTGCTATGATTTGCTCCAGTATACCTCCTGCCCCTCTCTCCCTTTCTTCTTCTTCTGGGATCCCAATTATTCTAATATTGTTTCATCTTATGGTATCACTTATCTCTCGAATTCTGCCCTCGTGATCCAGTAGTTGTTTATCTCTCTTTTTCTCAGCTTCTTTATTTTCCATCATTTGGTCTTCTATATCACTAATTCTTTCTTCTGCCTCATTTATCCTAGCAGTTAGAGCCTCCATTTTTAAAAATTTTTTATTGTTATGTTATTCACCATACAGCCTCCATTTCTGATTGCACCTCGTCAATAGCCGTTTTGATTTCGACTTGGTTAGATTTTAGTTATTTTATTTCTCCAAAAAGGGTTTCTCTAGTATCTTCCATGCTTTTTTCAAGCCCAGCTAGTATCTTTATAATCGTCATTCTGAACTCTAGTCTGACATCTTACTAATGTCTGTATTGATTAGGTCCCTGGGAGTCGGTACTGCCTCTTGTTCTTTTTTTTGAGGTGATTTTTTCCATCTTGTCATTTTATCCAGAGGAGAATAGATGAATGATAGAACAAAATGCTAACAGGGTCAACGACCCCTGAAAAATATACACTAAACAAATCATAAAATACCCAAAACCGGAGGAAAAGAAAGGGAAAGAAAGAAAAAAGAAAAAAAGGATATGATCAAATATTCAGGCTGGTGCATAGATCAGTGCCACACACTAGATTTGGGGCATATTTTGGTCTGTTAGAAGAAGCTGCCTCCCAAAATTTTAGGTAAAGAAAGACTTATATATGTACAAAAATAAGGGTAAATACGATGAAGGGATGGCATATGACTGTAAAGATGAAAATGATAAAAGATTTTATAAAAGGAATTGATAAGATAAAAAGTTGGTTGAAAAAAATAGAAGAGAAATTAAAAAAAAAAAAGGAGAGCATGTGATCATGCAGGAGACTAGAACAAAGCCATATACTAGAGATTTAGGGTATATTTTGTTCTGTTAGAAGGAACTGTATCCCAAAATTTTAAAGAGAGAACAACTTATATATATACCAAAAATAAGATTTACTACAATGAAGGGATAGAATATGACTCTTCCAGAAAGTGGTCGCTTTTCCATTCAGAGAGTTGCTGCTATTCTTTTCTTCAATCTCCTGTTGAGTTTGTAGGTGTTCAGAATGGTTTGATACCTATCTAGCTGAATTCCTGGGACCAGACGAAATTTAGGTCTCGTACTCCTCTGCCATCTTGCTCCTCCTCCCCCTGTCTTATCTTTTGATATACCTCATAATTTTTTCTTGATAGCCAGACATGATGTACTGGGTAAAAGAAACTGTCATAGATAGGCTTTTAGTAATGTGGTGGTGAGGCATGGGGGGAGGGGAAGCACTCTATATGCCTATAATTAAGTCTCAGTCTTCAGTGAACTCGTGTCTCTGGACCTTGAACTTCACAAGTGCTTCTCAGTTTTTTTTTTTTTTCCACCTTTTAGGTGGAACAGGATGGATGAAGGGGGCTGGAGTTCAGTGTTTCCCTTCCCCCAGGTCACTTAAGCTCTCACAAGACCCCAGCAGGTTAAACTCTGGTTAAATAGTTTCTCTTGCAGGCAGACCTTGTCAAGAAGAACAGAGGACTCTGGCATATTTGAATATGGTTCCTTTACCTCTCCCCCTGCAAGAAGCATGAGGGAGTTTTTCTCTGATACTTGCCGTAAGAACCTGATGGAGCTCCAGTCCGTAACACTCACAGACGTGACTGGGTCCCCCTGGAGTTTCTATCTCTCCAATTTGTCCACACTGAGCCTCCAGCAACTCATCCCTTGCAGCTCTCATTTTCCTGCCCATCACTGGTTCCCCTGGAGCTGTCAGTCATGAGTTTCTGCTCCAGTAAGTTGTGATTCTCTGTATTCACCTGTCAGTCTCTCCAGTTTTGCAGGACAGTGGGTGGCCCTGTGACCTTACTTCTTTTACAAATGTAAGAAGAGTTGTTGATTTTAAGATTTTATTTATTTATTTGAGATAGAGTGAGTGAGAGAGCACGAGAGAGCACAAGCGGGGGAGTGGCAGAGGAAGAGGGAGAAACAGACCCTCCACTGAGCAGGGAGCCCGACACGGGGCTAGATTCCAGGATCCTGAGATTATGATCTGAGCCGAAGGCAGACACTTAGCCGACTGAGCCACCCAGGTGCTCCAGGTTGTTGAGTTTTTAGTTTGCTTCGTTTCTTACTTGTTAGGATGGCATGGCTACTTCCACACTTCTTGCAGGCAGAACCAGAAATCAGAACTGCTTGATAAGTATTCTACAGATTTTGTCTATTTAATATTCAAAGCCACCCTGCAATGAAGATAGGCTGTGCTTTTGTTACTGAGGAGTAACCTTCCCCTTGGAGTGCACTGTGGTCTCATCGGGGGTCAGTGGCGGTGCCTGGATGTCAAGTCAGTCCACTGGTCCTCGAGCCAAGCTGGGTAGTGAGGATGGGCTGGAGAAGCACCCTCTGAGCTCTTCCCTCTTCTGGCTTCAAAGGGAAGAGTGGCCGGTCATTTCTTTTTGTTCATCACCCAGAGGTAACTGATTAGCACAATATCTTGCTCACAAGCAATCAGTAAAAGTCTTTTTAGTTTGGCAAGGTGAATCATCTGCTTCCAAGATGATATTTCCTCTCCTTGAAGTGTCTCCACCTCTTATTTTATAGTCAGTTAATTCTGTTGAGAATTTGCAAGAAAGACTTCTTCCTTTATTTATTCTGGAAATACTCTATCAGTCTTTTCCCCAAGCGCTTCTGAGCTCACCAGGGTCTGACAAAAATTAAACTTCTTGAAGGCAAAAGTTAATTAAGTTTCTCCTCTAATGCCAAAAATTTAATTGAAGATTTTAGGCAATGACTTACATTTTTTTCTTTTCAGTCAACCTATAACATCTATAGGAACATGGATTGTTTTTAATTGGATTATCACGTGATGCCAACCATTTCTAATACTTTAATGGGAAAACACTATAGATTAATATGTTTAAGATTGTCAGCTCTTCTGGTATTTACCGAAAGGTGTATTGATAGAATAAATGTGTTCAGTCAATAGCATCAACCAGAAGTATGAAATAGCAATTTGTAAAAATCTAATGGCATTATTATGTACAAATTCATCAGGTTTTGGAGTAAGAATGTCCAGAAAAGAGCTCTCGAAATTACTTAAGATCAGTCTTATGCCAATAAACTATATCAAATTGCAGTGGGGAAAGAAAAGGTTGAATGCAAGTGTCAATCAATTGCTTCCAAAATCCTAAGCCTGCGAAGACATACTGTTAGTTTCTCATACCATAAAAAAGGGAAATTGGGGATACAGCAGGGATGAGTGATGTGACCTTGGTAGAACAATGAGGTAAGAGACCAGGAGCACAGGGGTGGCCTGGTTTCCTGAATTGGGCAGCTAGCACATGAATGAGTTAGTGAAACCCACTGAAATGCGTGCGGTGCACACTGGGGATCTATCTCTCTCACTCTGTGTTGTTGGTTGAAACTTGAAGCTGTAGTCTTTCTCTGAGTGTTACTGTAAAATAGTTCTTATGGACAAAGAAAAGCTCATAAGTAACCGTTCGAAAGCTCACTATTTCATCCATTCTTTTCCTGATCAAATTTGACTCCTGTGCTCTTTTTTCATGGGTCTGTTTGGTATTTATGACGGCAAACAGAGCATATTGCCTTTTGGACTATCACATTGGAACTGAGATGTATATTGCACTAGAGGAAGGAAGATAAATATATATTTTATGGTGGCAATATGATGCCCTTTTGGTCTGGCTATTGGGACAAATCAGGGCACATATATGTGGCTCTGTCTCTGAAAGACAAATTAGTTATATGGGTTGATAAATTATTATTTAACTTACAACATGAACCAACTGCTATCAATTTTTATGGCTAAGTGAGATGCTTTGGAGTGACATATGTCTCAAGTCTGAAAAACTGGATGTCATTAACTGGCAACCTGAAGACTATAAAGATGTGTTCTCAGACCCAAGAGAGCCTTCATGCAGTAGCAGATGCAACTTTACTTTGCTCTCCTCAATATTCCGTGTGGCAAAGGAAAATGACACACATAATTCATGCAGCGCTATAAAAATTCCCACCTTCTTATTTATTCTTGTTATTTTTTTAAGAAGGGCACATTTCAAGGCAGTTTTCTCTGGGACTGAAAAAGTTGGTCAGGACACCATTTCTTCTTCACAACTGAGTAAAACATGTTAAGATTTGTTCCACTTGTTGTCCTGAGAGACACGGCAGTGTAATGGTTAAGAACAGGGATTCTGGGGTCAGCCAAATAGGGTTCAAATTCCATCTCCACCAATAACTAGCTGTGTGACTTTGGGCAAGTTACTTTACTTCTCTGTGCCTCAGGTTAAATGGGTTTATATATATTTCAACTCTATATGTATGTACATATATATTATACAAAAATATATTTGTATATACACATGTATAAATATTACATATATATTTAGAACAAGATCTGGCTCATGGTAAATACTGTGTGTTTGCTATATATTTCAGAAGCAGAAGTAAAGTCTTATATTTTTACCCAAGAGATTTTAGGGACTTTGAGTCATTGTAAACAAGTCTGTGAGCAACAGTAACGACCACAAATAAAACAAATAACTCCCTACCTGGAAGCTAAACAAGCTGTGGAGATAAAATTTCAATGTCCTATTAGGTTGGCAATTCACTTCTGGATCCCTTGAAGAGATTTGCTTGTTTCTGATATATTTTTCTTCAGAGGAGTTAAATCTTTTCTAAATGTGGGTTCATAAACTTTGCTCTAATTACCAAGTTTATTTTCCAATTGCTACTGGTATTTCTCCCCCCCACCCCCCCCAGCTTTCAGGAAATTAACAGATGTTAATTTTATTGTGTTTCTCTGAGGTTGCTTAACTTTGCAAACCAAGAGTTGCTAAAAACAAACAAAAAGCACCACCACCACAAGACAGAAACAAACAGTTCTATTCCCTCCTGTTTTCCCTTCGCACATCTCTGTATTTTTTTCTCTCTCCCCTTGGTGTGTTAAATGCCTTGCACTGTGCAGATGTTGACCAAGGAACCACTACAGATGTTTCCTAGGAGCCTTCTAATTCAGTGCTCAAGCTAGGAGATTACCTTAGGAAAAGAAATCTGGGATTTGATTTCCACAAGAAGCCACCATTCCCGGAGCATATGATAAGACACAAAATAAACAACCAAACAGAAAGCACATGAAGAGGCAAAGGAATGTCCAGGAATGTTAAGTTTCCGGTTTCATCTTAAAACAGAACACCCAAAAAGCCAGTGCTTTTAGTGTGGTAAAAATCGAGGATTAACTGAAATCCTATTAAAAAACGTGTGATGAATATATTAAAAATAGTTTTTAAGTTTATTCCCCAACATGGGTCCAGACCAGCTTATGAGGTCTTGATAAACTGGTGGGGTTTCACCCGGGATGATCAGCAAAGGTAGATTTGGAATCTCATCACAGAGGAAGGGGGTGGGGGAAGGAGCGATGTTAAGCCTGGTGAAGACGAGGGGAAATCAGAGCTGTTGGGCTATATTGGAAGTTATGACTTGGAAAAGAAGAAGTAAAATTGTTCTGTGTTACTTTAAAGAGTGTAATTAGCATATAGGTGGAAGTTACGGCAAATAAAATTTCAATTCAGTATAAGAAAGAACCAAGCAACAATTAGAGATATCCGGGAGGTAGATTGGGTTTGCTTTAAGACATAGTTAAAGCTTTTGTCAAATTAGCTTCTCTGACCGACACCATTTAATCATGTATCAGGGATTCCTTAGAAGATCATGTTGAATGGAAGAGGGATCTTGCTAATCTCTCAAGCCCCTTGCGACATTCTGTGAATTAAAAAATCACACTAAAAACAAATCGAGAAGGGCACTAGAAGTAATGAGCACGGGGTGTTGTATGCAATTGATGAATCACTAAATGCTACCTCTGAAACTTAATAATACAGCATATGTCAGTTAAATTGAATTTATTAATTTTTAATTTTTTTTTTTTAAAGATTTTATTTATTTATCTGACAGAGAGACACAGCAAGAGAGGGAACACAAGCAGTAGGAGTGGGAGAGGGAGAAGCAGGCTTCCCGCTGAGCAGGGAGCCCGGACGCGGGGCTCGATCCCAGGACCCTGGGATCATGACCTGAGCTGAAGGCAGACACTTAACCGACTGAGCCACCCAGGCGCCCCTAAATTGAATTTAGATTAAAAATTTAACAAAAACAAAACAAATCAAGATTTGGTTTCAGGAACAAATGATGGTAGCACAAGTCGCACAGAGGAAAAGAGTGTGTGTGGCTGTCCAAAATCAAAGAGAAAGAAAAAAATCGAGTGTATTCTCCCAGTCTTCGATGGGAATGTGTAGACTTTCTCTCTGAGCATTTACTAGGTACCCATTACGTGTATAGTACTATGCTGGACTATGCACAAAATGTCCAGCGGTGGGCAGGGGTCATGCTTTTGGGGCAAACCGGCATTTGAACTCCTTTCCTCCGTTTTTGGGAATTCCTTCACTTTACAAGCCTAGGGAGAGGTAGATCCCACTTTGTTCTATAGAAAGGTTGTTTTTACATTTCTAAGACTTAGCTAGGTAAAGTCACGGGGATGCAGTCTGGGATCCACACATTAGAGGTGTCTGTTGGAGATTGTAAGGGTTGTGAGGATTGTCCTCCAGGGGAGTGCGGGTTTTGAGGAGAGTTCCAGGAGCAGCAGAAGTTGCAGTGCTCACGGTAGCTAGCATCCAGGATACAGGCTGGAGATGTCCGTGGTACGTGATGTAGCATCTATTGCCTGGTGGCCTTGGCCAGGGGCATCCTCACTAGAAGTTCTGCAACATGATTTCAGACATTGTTCCTCATTGCATATCCTAAAACTTGTTCTCCAGCCTTCTTAAAAATTCTACGAGAGGGGTGCCTGGGTGGCTTAGTCGTTAAGCGTCTGCCTTCAGCTCGGGTCATGGTCCCGGGGTCCTGGGATCGAGCCCCGCATCGGGCTCCCTGCTCAGCAGGAAACCTACTTCTCTCCCTCTCCCACTCCCCCTGCTTGTGTTCCCTCTACGCTGTGTCTCTCTGTCAAATAAATAAATAAAATCTTTAAAAAAAATTCTACGAGACATGCAATATCTTTGAACAATTTTCTTTTGAACCTGTGTCAGTCAGGGTTGATACTTTGCTTTATATGAGAACCCTCAATGATACCTAAGTTGGTACCAGGAATGGTTGCAAGCACCTGACTTTCAAGGAAATAGAGGAGTGTGGAATTTTCTTATATGCCCTAGTTGGGGCTGAAGATGGTGAAAATCCAACTAAGTATTAAGGCCCAGACCACTGTACCTAATGACGCAGTGTTGCAAAAACAGTTACCAGACAGTTGTGAATCAAGTAATATCTGGGAAAAGCATTGAAAGACTTTGTCAAGTTATAGCTGTCTTTCTAAAGTCTGAGAATTGAGATAGGAGTGCATTCTCAGGCAGCTAGATAAAGGAAGAAAGAAGATCGTATTAAATAAAGTTGAACCTGTCAGCACAGGTATTCTTAGCAAGCGTTCTGGATTTCATGTGCTAGCTCAAGTGGTAGAGAGTGGTTCCAATTGTTTGCTTATGTTAGTGTCTGAAATCTGGACTCAGTGGTGGCCATACTAAATGAAGTTGAGATGCCAGGATTCCCATGGTATTATATAGAGGAAGAAATCCCAACTCTTTGGGCGCCTGGGTGGCTCAGTTGGTTAAGCGACTGCCTTCGGCTCAGGTCATGATCCTGGAGTCTCTGGATCGAGTCCCGCATCGGGCTCCCTGCTCAGCAGGGAGTCTGCTTCTCCCTCTGACCCTCCCCCCTCTCGTGTGCTCTCTCTCGCTCTCTCATTCTCTCTCTCAAATAAATAAATAAAATCTTTAAAAAAAAAAAAAAAAAAAAGAAATCCCAACTCTTTGAAGATGAGAATGTGGAGGGGATTTATCACTTTTAATCTGGATATATTAACTATATCCCATTGATAAATATATTGGAAAAGAAGCATCAACACTTTTGTAAAATCCTATGGTGTCTCTTCTCGATAGGCTGAGGATTTAGTGTAGGATGTGAAAGTGTAAATGTGTTTTCTATTTCGAGTGTGGAAATCAGAGGGTGGTTATATAGATACCACACTAGAAAACAAAGCTGAAATCTGAACCAGAATAATTTGATCCACAGGAATCTTCGATGATGGTCAATTAATCACAAAGCAGTAGGATAGAAATGGATGGGCAACCCATTAAAACATAATTTGATTTGTAAGACTGATAAAACAGTAAAGCTGGTTAATGGAGGCCTGATTTGAGCTACCAGAATAGAGACAGGGCTCTGTTTTGTGCCTGGGTCTTAATTTATAAAGCTGAGTAATGACACAGAGAAACCAATGCTATTTGAAAGAATTTTATGACATATTTCCTGCGAGAAGGGGGCATGCCACACGGGGCCACAGGGGAAGCACGAGGTTTTTGGTCAGGAGGCAGAAGCAGGAGGGAGGGGAAATCCTAAGCCGTGGCCTTTATTGAGGTTGCTGTGGGAAAGGCAGGGCGGGGTAAATGGTTTAGGATTGGCTGGTTGGAATAATGTTGGTGGACTCTAGGCTATACCGGTAGCCTCTAGTTGTCTGGTAAGTGGCCCTGGAGTGATTTAGGGCAGGAGCAATACTGGTTTGATGTGACAGATTTAGATAAGGGAGGGAGGGGGACAAATAGACTCCTGATTGGTTGTTTGCATATGAAAGATGTGCTTCTGGCTAAGCCCTGTGCTGTTTCTAACAATTAGCTACCCATCCCCACCCCCAGCAGGGCAGTCTGTCCCTGCCAGCATGGTATTTAAGATCTCAAAACATTATAAAGCATATAAGATACAGAAAAAAAAAACATGATTGATTCAAGACCCCCGTCCAATTTTCAGGCTTGAGTCTGTCTGTACACCAATATAGAGAGGTTAGGTACCCTCGAGGCTAAGGACCTGTTAAAGTTTGTATTGTGACTCTTCCTCTTAGATTTCACTGAAGGAACCAGTAGACATTCATCATGATAAATAGATTGTGGAAAGGAAACTAGCCAAACCTTTTGGGAGTTATTGGACATTGGATAAATAAAGTCAACACTAATTACTGGAGACCTAGAAAGCCATTGTCAGAATAGGGCTTACAGGGGTTGGAAAATACATAGAGTTTCTACCCTAGTTCTTCCCTACTATAGGCTCATGGAGACCTTAAACACATTTTGTGGTTATGTCCCCAGTTATGAGAGTATATCTGTAATACACACATCACTTGGCAGAATCCATATATTGGCCTTTGGTCCTGGAGGAGTAGTGGCTCGTGTGGTAGGAAGAGCCAATAGAAGTCTGTAGAACTGTCTCTCCCTGCCAAAATAGCAAACCAAGAGCAGTGCCCCACTGCTGGGGGGAAATCCCAAAGTTAAAGGTTCTCATCAAAACCCTGAAAGATGCAGGGTTGGGGATAGGATGACATACCCATGTAACTCACTAGCTTGGCTTATGCTGAACCTGGTTTGCTTGATCAGGAAGACTATTTCCTTGCAGCTTCTGCTCCAAATGTGCTCTCCTAAGATAATCAATACATCTTCTAATTATAGGTATGCAACTATTAACACAATGAACTTTTTCTCTAGGGGTAGTCAAGCTTTTTTTAAAAGGACCATATAGTAAATATTTTAGGTGATCTCTATTGCAGCTACTTGACTCTGACCCTCTAGTGCAAAAGCAGCTATAGACAATACATAAGTGAATAAATAGAGCCATGTTCCAGTAAAACTTTATTTACAAGTACAGATAGCCAGCCCCTAGGCTTAGTTTGCCAACCGCTGCTCTATCTCAACAACCAGAAAACACCAAAAATAATTTGCTTTAACCAGGATGGGACAATGGCACATCTTTACCAGTGACTCTGCGTCAGAGGGTGTTCCAACAATATACCAGTCGAGTCTGGAACAAGTCTCCTCCAAGATAATTTTGGCTCTAAGATTTCATGGCTCTGATGCAAATACTCCCACCCCTTTTCCATCATATTCCAAGGGTACAGAAAGAGACACTGCAACACCTCATTTGCCTATTAAGAGTCTCAAGGGGCGCCTGGGTGGCTCAGTTGATTAAGCATCTGCCTTCAGCTCAGGTCATGATCTCAGGGTCGTGGGATTGAGTCCCGCATTGGGCTCCCTGCTCAGCGGGGAGCCTGCTTCTCCCTCTGCCTGCCGCTCCCCCTGCTTGTGCTCTCTCTCTCTGACAAATAAATAAATAAAATCTTAAAAAAAAAAAAAAAAAGTCTCAAACTTCCACCGGAAACTAAAATATCCAATTACACACTTCTTTCAGGATAGTGGGTGAAATTTACATTGCATCCATATAATTAAAAGGTTCCATTTCAGTGACTTTCCCAAACAAAACATTTAATCTGGTGAAAGTTGACTCAGTAAATTCTCCACTAGAAACAAACTTCCAGCAATCTGTCCCCCTCCAAGGAAAATAATAAAGTTCTGCACCGTCTAGCACTCTGCCACACCTACAATTCTTTTTCTTTGCTTTTCAATAGCGTAAAGACAGATCATAGTCTTTCAATCTGGTGTTTTCTCAGAGGACATTGGGTGTGCTATCTTATTAGCAGACCTTGAGATTCAGGTTTGAACGAGGGTGGAGTTGAGTTCGTATTTAGTGATGCATTTCTAAATATCAGATATGAGAGCCCTGTTTTGGAAAGGTATGCCCAGGCTGTCCCCACTTTCCTAATAACTTTGGCCCTAGTGAAATCTGATCCCTCCCCCGCAGAGACATCCCACGGGTTCTGAATTACTATGTGGCAATCCTATTAGTTACCATAAAACTGCTAATGTGCCCCGTTTAAACAGGTACATTGGATTTCAGACCAACACAGTGATAGAAAGCAGAGCTGACAGCTACCTGGTCAATCATTTCTCTAGGCTGTGTCCTGCCACTGTTCAGCATTATCACTTCTTTACGGTTTAAAATAGACACTTCATAATAATAACTCAAAAGCCAACATGGCCACAAAGGGGAGAAAGGTGGCCCTTGAGGTCTGGGGAACTTTGTGGTCAGACATATATTTTAGCTTATGTTGTTTGAATACATCTCATTACTCCCTGTGAATGACCCTTCGTCTGTCACATGAGGGATCAAGGTAACCGCAGAGTGCCTAACTAAACGGAAATATACAGCCCATTTTACCTTTAAACCCTTCTCTGGAAACTAAAGTGCTTAAATACCTAAGAGAGATTTCCCTGATTCAGGAACTCAATGGCTGTAGCTTGACTGGCTTAGCTTTCACTCTGAGTTCCTCTCTCCTAATTAAGTTTGCTGAATACTGGATCCGTCCCTAAGAAAAAGTGTTGTGTCAACCCAGTGGATTTTTCTCTTAAGCCGGTGTTTGGCTTAAGAGATGCAGCAAGTGCATTATAAGGGAGAGAGAGGACGCTGAAGATGCCAATGATTTGGACTTGATGTAAAAATAAGCTGGTCTGGGAAATCTGAGCATTTCGGTCATTGTCATGACTGACATAAAGCAACAGGGGTGAGTAGACTGTGACCGGATCCATTTTGGTCATTAAAATGGCTGTGCCGTAGTCTAGCATTTCGCCCTTCGCCCCACCCACCTCCCCTCTGGCAACTACCAGTGTGTTCTCTCTGCATCCACCAGTCTGTTTCTCTCTGTTTTGTTTTGTTTTGTTTGATTCCACATAGAAGTGGAATCATACGGTATTTGTCTTTCTCTGTCTGACTTCTCTCACTTAGCATAATTTCTTTTGAAGGCGGACTTCTTAACAACGTAAACTACAACTCGGCCATGGAACCTCAAGTAAGATCATCGAAAGATAGCTTCTCATTTAACTGACCAAGGTAGGGCAAAGGGAGCATGTCATGGGAGAAAAATAGAGAGAAAATCTTTTAATGTCTGCTCCAGAGCCAAAGAGTGTTTCCCGATTTCTCTCAATGGCAGTCCAAGAGATTAAAGTGCACAAAATTAAGGCATCACCAGGCAGTCCACCTTGATCAATCTATGTGAACTATAAGAATAAGATAGGAATTTGGGGGTTTTATGTATAAAAATCAGCCATTTGTTATCTGAAAAATTATTTGTTAACGGGTCAGACAAGGATTTATGGTATCTATTACCTGCGAAATATGGTTTAAATTGCCTTCTGTTTTCATTTGAATGAGATATGTTTTATTTTTTTCAATGGATTTTGTTTCTATCAGATGGTTTTCTTTTTCACTCTGTGAAACTTGAACTAAAAAAAAATTGAAGGATGCTCAAGAGCTCTTTTGAAAGTTGAATATTTTTCAGATTAAATCTATGAATTATTTTCAGAAAGAGGAATTTTTTTAAAGTCCAAATGAAATAAACATGTTTAAATATCCAGAGTCCTAAAGCATACTGTCATTCAGTGACAGTCTGACATGCAATTAGATAAATACTCAAGCTCTTTTGGCTGGAGGTGTTGAGAAGCTGTGGGCAAGGGGCTCCTGGGGGTGGGGAGGGTTTCTGCCTGGCTTCCTCAAGCCTTGCACCATTTGCTCTCATGCTTCCTGTTGTGTTGGGAGTAGAACCATCAGGGGTTGGGGAGGAGCGCATGCTTGGAACTCTGCACTGAATACCCACCTTGAAGTGTGGTGAGGGGATTAGGGCTCTTGAGGGTGGGGGAGGATAGTAAGGTGAAAGAGTAGTGAAGCCATGTAAAAGGGGACATCTCTGTCCCCAAAGTCAGCCTGTCTGTGGGCTGGGGCCCTCACACATCAGATATGCGGGTTTAGTGCTCCAGTTAGGTCCGAAATGATCACGTGGCACGTTCAGAACACATGGACTCCATGGCCAGGTATTCCATGAGCTGTGTGCACACAGGGCCATTGTGAGGCTGTTTGTCTGCCTCTGTGTGGAGAGGGCCTTGGTTAGGTTTGCAAAAATCAAACTACGAACACTTCATCTTTGAGCACCTTGGGAAGGTGGTGGGACGATGCCTGTTCACACAAAAGAAAACAAAGGCTCGGAAAAATGGCGCACCCCAACCTGACCAAGGGGGATGGAGAGGACTATTTGGGGAACCTGAGTCCCAAGCTCATTCCAAAGAAGGATGGCCAGGGGGCAGGGGCGCATGGGTTGGCCTAGGCTGTCTATTGTTCCTGGATTGGCCAAGACCCTTTCTCTTCATGAACCTCAGTCTCCTCTCTGCAAGTAGTTGATAAGGCTGGGGGCTTTCCAGAAGCTTGTCATTCCAAGAGGCCTGGAGGAAATAGCCTCAGTAAAGGCCTTGAGTGGGGATGGGGAAGGCCAGAACTGGGTTCAAATCACTTGGCATTTTCTCTCCACATCCAACCCCAGATCCCTCTCTCCTTGCTTCTGAAAGTGCTTTCAGGGCAACCGGACCCTGTGAGGTACACGGAGGTATGCAATTTCCTATAGGGCGTGGCTGAGGTTCCAGGCCACCCCTAATATTTGTGGGGTACCAGGCAAGAGTACAAATAGCAACCCAGTAATCAAATGCCTGCATGGTGACAATGTAAATGCCAAACAACTAACCTTTAAGTAAAAGACTGAAAATAAAATGGGTCAGGAGAAGATCTGGCTGTAGTCTGTCTCACAGTGCTGTGCTCCTGGGGAGGACATACTACCCTTCATCTCTGCGGTTTGCATATTACAGCATCTCCATCCCGATTGCAAATACGAATGAACTGGGACCATGTATGAAAAATACTGTTGCCTGGACCCCAATCCAGAACAAACAAAAATATTGTGGGTGGAGTTTATGTAAGGCAAGCATGATGAACTTTGATCCATAAAAGAAGGGATTTATTTTCTTGGAGCCCTTTTGGCTCTTCATATATCAGAGTCTATGAAAATTTCATTTCACTGTTCCAAAGTTTGATGTGTTCATATACTTCTCCCAATAGCTAAATCATTCTGTATTTCTGGGCCACTTTTGTGCTCTAAAACCTTGTAACTCTTTTGGAAGAATATAATGTATTTTATAATTTTCCTGCCAAAATTCACTACATCTACTTAACATCAAGCCACTCTATAAAGTCACTTAATATAGTTTTTTTTCCTCTCAATGTTATTTCTCATTCTGCCCTAAAAAGCATCCTTTACTCCTGTCTGGCCAATTTCCCCATTGTAAAACTATTAGTCAGTAAGATCAATTTATTTATTCATTATTCATTAGTTGAACAGATATTTATATTGGGTCCCACCTATGTTCATGGTTGTCTCTGGTTTCAAATACTTGCTACACACATATATCCACTTCATACTTGTAGCCTAGGATGCTAATCTGCCAACTGCTATATACAGGAAAATGGCTGGTATTTCCAGGCCAGAGTTGTAAGGGTGGTGTTTTGGCAAAAGAATAAGAGTAGAGAAGTATTATTCATCTGGATTCGTCTATGTTTTGGGTTAATGAAAGTTAACTTTCTAACTTCCATTCCCCTCTTGATTTCTAAGAATCAGAGGAATAATTCGTCATGGGCTCATGCACATTAATAAATCAGAGTCCGAGTGTCTTTGGATTGGCAGCTTCTGGTTCTCCTGAAACCACAGAAACTGCTTAATCACAAGAAATGGTTGCAGTCATCAGAGTCAAGGGCCAGTCTCTGAACTCCCTTCCCCATTTCAGCACTCCATTCTGAGATTCTCATTTGGCCGTCCTCTGTGGGATGGGTCCTGGTGATTGTACAACTGAGTCAAGAAGCAGCAGGAGCTTGGAGGGACACCGAACCTGCCAAAGCCACTAAATGGTGGGACCCAGTTTTGCCGATGCATAGTATTCCCATTGGAGCAACTATATTTATGGTTAAAGGCAATACATCTTTTTTTTTTTTTTTTTTTTTTTTACTTAAGTGGCAGTTTGTTGGCATTGTTTCTTTTGATTTCAGCAAATTCATAAGAAGAAAAGCAAACCCACATGGTCTGGAGAGGAGAGACTTCACTTACCGCTCGTATTGAGATAGAGAAACTTGGAAGGTCCATAGGAATTAGGAACTGAATGCAACACCTCCTCCCATGAACATAACATAGCAACTGTGTACAGAGATGATGCGAGCCAATAAGACAGAGTTCCCTGCCAGTGGAGGCCTTAATTTGCAGTGGGTGGAAAAAAAAACAACCCAAACTATCAGCTGATCCTCTCAGGACCTGGGAAGGGAGAAAATGAGGTGCACAGCGTACTTAGAGATGAAAGAAGTGGGTGCTTAGTCCATTGTGAGTCTTGAGGATTCAGTGGCTAGGATAGGGGGAGTGGTGAGGGCAGGGTAAAGGGGGTGCTCACTGCTACCGTGTGCGTGTTTTTGCTTCTGGGGCCTCTCAGCCACAGAGCAAGGCCATGTATGCGTGTATATAAACACTCATCTACAAGTGTTCCTGTGTGTGAACATTTGTTTCTGTATTAAACCAAACATGAGTTCATACTTATGTCTCCAACTTTGGTAGATTGCCACATGGATCAATGTAATCTTGTTTGTCTGTAACTTCCCACTCCAACAGGGAGAAACCTGGCTCCCACCATCTGCCAATCATTTGCTTAATTGCTCGATTCCAGTATGCACGTGCGGTACTCTCAGGATCGTTAACTCATCCCCCCGTGGGAAACAACTTTACCAGAGCGGAGTACTAATGTGCAGTTCCTTTTGCCTTTAGGCTTACAGACACCACTCATTTCCAAAGTGACTTAGGTCAGCACCTTTTATCCCCACACTTTTGAATGAAGTTGTTTCATACATTTTTAATTCAGTTGTTTTGTCATGTTCTGTATTCCATTCTCATATCCTCTGACCACCTAAATGATTTTTTTATGTGTTTATATATTAAGGCTCACTCTTGATACTGTAAAGTTCTATGGGATTTAACAAATGCACAGTGTCCTGTATCTTTCACTGTAGTAACACAGGGGATAGTTTCCCTACCCTAAAATAGCCTCTGTATTTTATCAATTCAATGACTCTTCTCCCCACCTCCCCGCCGCCCACCCCAGCCCTGGAAACTGGGCAATCGCTGATCTGGTTACTGGCTCACCAGTGTTGTCTTTTCCAGAATGACCTAGAAATGGAATCAGACAATATGCAGCGTTTTCAGACCATCTCCTTTCACTTAGCAATGTGCATTTAAGATTCATCTAGGTCTTTGCATGGCTCAATAGCTTATTGCTTTTGATTGCTAAATAGTAGTCCATTGTATGGATGTACCAGTTTGTTTATCCATTCCCTATTGCAGGATATCTTGGTTGTCTCCAAGTTTTGGAAAGTATGAATAATGCTGCTATAAACATTTACATGCTGGCTTTTGTGTGGACCTGAGTTTTCAAGTCAGGTGAGTGAATACCTAGCAGTGTGATTGCTGAATTTTATGGTTAAATTATGTTTATCTTTGAAAGAAACTGCCAAAGCTGTCTTCCAAAGCAGCTGTACCATTTTGCATTCCCAACCGCAGTGAATGAGAGTTCCTGTTGTTGTAAATCCTTGTCAGTAATTGATATTAATAAGTTTTTTGGATTTTAGCCATTTTAATATGTGTGTAGTGGTATCTTATTGTGGTTTTAGGTGGCAATTTTCAAATTACAAATGTTGCTGAGCATCTTTTCATATGCTTTATTTGCCACCTGTATGTCTTCTTTGATGAAGTGTCTGTTCAGATCTTTTGCCCATTTTAGTTGCACTGTTTGTTCTCTTATCATCGAGTTTGCAAAGTTCTTTGTTTATTTTGGGTATGAATTCTTATCAGATATGTGTTTACAAATATTTTCTCACAGTCTGTGGCTTGTCCTTTCATTCTCGAAACCATGTCTTTCCTGGAGTAAAAGTTTTTAATTTTAATAAACTCTATTTTTTTCTTTTATGGATTGTGCTTTTGGTGTTGCATATACAAATTCATCATCAGATCCAAGGTCATATATATTTTTTCCATCTTCTAGGAGTTTTACAGTTTTGCATTTTATATTTAGAATTATGATCTAGGTTGAGTTAATTTTGTGAAAGATGTAAAGTCTGTCTAAGTTCATAGTTAGGTCTCACATACATACTTTTGATGTTAACTCCAAACACATAAGCCATAGAGCTACCCTCTGGGCTTGAAATCTTATCAAATCACGTGGTCAGAAGTGAATTATGAAATATATTTTCATAAATGCTGTAATTATGTTGTGACTTTCATAATTATATTTTATTGTGATTTTTTTATTAGTGGGGTTCATGGTATTAATAGTGTTAATTTGCTAAGTGCCAACATTAAAAAATATTCTACCATTTTGTAAACTATTTTGGAATTTAAAAAAATTTCTTAATATGACAGGAACTTAAAAAACTGGAAATGGATATTTCTTGACCACTGAGAGACATTGTGGTATTAAGATGATGTCTCTGATGTTAAGAACTGGCCACGTGGTTGGGTTTTAAGTGGTAAGTGACAAGAATCCCTTTGCATCTTTGCTGCATTAGGATTTGGCATGCCAACCATTTTCTCAAATGCCACTTGGAAAAATAAATAAAATCTGGGCTTAACATGTTTCTATTCTGTAGGGTAAATGAAGCTTTTATGCTTTGTTGTTTTAACTCAGTTGTGTTCATTCCTTTTTTGTAACATACTGGACTCATTTTCTAGCAACACTGTTAGCCAGACAATGAATACTATTAATTTACCACCACTAGAGAAGAGAGGAGGTGCTGTGTGTATATCCAAAAATGGTAGCTACAGACAACCACATTGTTGGGGATTTGGTTTCTGCATTTCTGACTTCAAAGGCCTTAAGAGCAGATGAACCGATGGGATGAGAGTTTGTAGTCTGTGGTTTACAGAGAAAGAAGTTAACTTGCAGCTGCGCATTATCCAGTCATTTACCCTAGACTTCTCTCTTCCTTTCCCCTTTGTATTTTCCATTTTTTTTATTTTTATAGAAGTGCTGAGAAATAATAGAGCATAAATAAGTAGAGATATGGGTGGAAGAAGTCTTCTGTCAAGTCAATCAAATCTTTTGAAATCCTCTGGGTTTTATGATAAAAAATACACAGTGATCTATTATCAAAAAATTTTTTGATTGTCACAAGATGGTTGGTCTTCAATTTGCTGAAAACAAATAAATGAGACCTTCTGATTTGCAAAATAAAGTTTTACTTCTGTCATTGAAGTCATTCACTTTCTCAGCCTCAATACCCATATTATGAATTGTTCTTTTGTTTATTTTCCCTGAGGGTTTTTTCTCCTTTCCTTTTTTTTAATCAAGGTGGTATAATTTACATACAATGAAATACACAGATGTTAAGCACACTGCTTCATGAGTTTTGACAAGTATATACACCTGTGTAACTCACAACTATGTCAACTTATGGGATATCACCCCAAAGTTCCTTTGTATCCTGTCCCTGTCAGTCCCCACACCGTGTACCAGGCAGCCATTGCTCTGATTTTTATAACCTTTGATTAGTTTTGCCTCTTTTAGAACTTCTAATAAGTGGAAGCATATAGTAAGAACTCTTTTGTGTCTGGATTTTTTTGCTCAGCTTAATGCTTTTGAGATTCAGCCATGTAAGAGATTACATCAATAGTTCATTCTTTTACTGTTGAACAAAATTCCATTGTTATAATAAATTACAATTTATTTATCTGTTTATTTATCTGCTGAAGATTTGGATTGTTTCCAAGTGAGTAAAGCTGCTATGAAAAATTCTTATACATATCTTTGGTGGACATATGTATACATTTCTCTTCAATAATAACCTAGCAGTGGAACTGCTGGGTCATAAAGTAGAGGTTACATGCAACTTTAAAATAATCACTCACACGTTTCTAAAGTGGCTGTACAATGGTGGATTCCCAACAGAAATGTATGAAAGTTCTCAAAAGAAATGTATGAAAGTTCTAATTACTCAATAGCCTTTTTTGGTGGTGGTGTTTTTAATTTTACCAATTCTAGTGGATGTGTAGTGGTATCTCATTATGGATTTCCTTTGCATTTATGTGATGACTTATGATGTTGAACATTTTTTCCTGCATTTATTAACTATTTGTGGATCTTCCTTTTGAAGTGTCTAAGTCTTTTGCCCATTCAAAAAATTGGGTTGTCTTTCTATTATTGAGTTATAAGAGTTCTTTATAAAGTGTATATATATATATATATATATCCTTTGTCATATAAGATTATGTGTATACACACAGAGATATATACATAAATGTATACATACATATACATATATATACACAAATACACACAAATATTTACATATATTTATTTTTTTCTTCCAGACTTTTGTTTGATAATTTCCTTGTTGGTGCCTTTTGAAAAGCAAAATATCTTAATTTTGATGAATCTAATTTATCATTTTTTTCTTAAAATTAATACATTGTGTATTCTAAAATTTCTTTCTCTATCCCAAGATTGAAATATATTCTCCATTGATTTTTTTCTAGAATCTTTATAGTTTTAGCTTTTACTCTGCCTCACAAATCCCAGCTACCTAAGCAGCCATGAAATTCTGTTTTTTGTGCATCATGAGACATCTGCTCTTTATTTGGTCTTCACTTCTCTGTGCTATGATTCGGAAAGTGTCACCAAATTGAAAGCTAGGGAGAATGTGAAATTTACCTCATGAATTTTACCTCTTCCAAGCTGTCTGGTATCTAAAGTCCAAAATCATTTGCTCCACATTGTTTCCTCATGAGGGTAAATCTAATACCTATAATTCTGTCGTGGCTGGAAGCAGAAGCAGTCTTTCCTTTTATTTTTTATTGTTTTTTAAAAAGACTTATTTTATTTATTTTTGAAAGAGGGAGAGAGAAAATGCGTGAGCAGGGGGAGGGGCTGAGGGAGAGGATCCTAGGTGAGCGTGGAGCCCAACGTGGGGCTTGATCTCACGACCCTGAGATTATGACCTGAGCTGAAATCAAGAGTCAGTCGCTGGGGAGAGGAAAAGATGGCGGAGGAGTAGGGGACCCTATTCCAACCAGTCCCTGGAATTGAGCTGGATATCTACCAGACCACTCTGAACACCCACGAAATCAGCCTGAGATGTAAGAAGATATATCTGGGTCTCTACAAACAGAATATTGCAGGTGGTTGGTTTTGAGTTATGAAGCAGGGAGCCATGATTCCGCGGGCACATAACAGAAGATAAACAGAAGGGGGAGGGAGCTGTGAGAATCCTGCTCTGCTGGGGAGGGATAGCCTCCCACGCTGGGGATGGGGCACAGACTCGCAGACCGGTAGTGGTGGGGAAAGGACTTTAGGGCAGCCCCCCAGACTGAAACCCGGAATGGCGGGGCTGTGCATGGGAACTGGGGGTGGATGGTGGTTTTAGATGCACAAAGGGCAAAGACGTGCCCCCATGCCCTGACCTGGAGGCGAGGACTGGGAGTACTGCTGGAGGGCGCACAACCCAGGATGCTGCAGTTTTTAGCAGCATTGACAGAAACGGAGATAGTGTGGCCTGGAGAGCTCACTGAAGAACAGACTGCGATCTCTCTGCTCTGAGGCAGAGGGTTAGAAACCATCTCTTCTGCTCTGACTCTCGGAAGAGATGCGGAAAGCCACCAGGGAAAGCCACAAGAGAACAAAGCCCCCCAAAACCGGTTTTCACTGAGCCCATCCCCCCCACAGGGGGTAGGGCAACTCTGCCCAAACAGGGTTGCCTGAGTAACAGTGCGCAGGCCCCTCCCCTGGAAGACAGGCTGGGACAACAAGAGGCCAACAACCCTAAGGTCCCTATAAAACAGGTACATCTTGCTTGGGTTGTGGTCAATAATTTGGACTCTGTGTCCCTCAACCACCCCTCAACAGAATGACTAGGAAGAGGAACCCACAAAATAGGAAAGACTCAGAGACTGTGACTTCTGCCACAGATTTACAAATGGACACAGATATAACCAAGATGTCGGAAATGGAACTCAGGATAGCAGTTGTGAAGACAGTAGCTAGAATGGAGAAATAGATTAATGGCAACATAGTCTCTAAGGGCAGAAATGAAAGCTGAACTGGCAGAACTTAAAAATGCTATCAGTGGGGTCCAATATAATCTAGATGATCTAACAGCTAGGGTAAATGAGGCAGAAGAATGAATTAGTGATCTAGAAGACCAATTGATAGAAAAGAAAAATAAAGAGGAGGCCAGGGGGAAACAACTCAAAATCCATGAAAACAGAATCAGAGAAATAAGTGACACCATGAAATCTTCCAATGTCAGAATTATTGGGATCCCTGAGGGGGTGGAGAGAGAGAGAGAACTAGAAGATATATTTGAGCAAATCGTAGCTGAGAACTTCCCTAATCTGGGGAAGACACAAACATTCGTGTCTTAGAGGCAGAGAGGACCCCTGCCAGGATCAAGGAAAACAGGCCAACACCCCGGCATGTAATAGTACAACTCGCAAATCTTAGAACCAAGGAAACCATTTTAAGGGCAGTTAGGGGGAAGAGATTCCTTACATACAGAGGGAGGAATATCAGAATAACGTTAAACCTATCCACAGAGACCTAGAAAGCCAGAAAGGGCTGGCAAGACATATTCAGGGTACTAAAGGAGAAGAACATGCAGCCAAGAATACTTTATCCGGAAAGGCTGTCATTTAGAATGGATGGAGAGATGCAGAGCTTCCAAGACTGGCAGAAACTGAAAGAATATGTGACCACTAAGCCAGCCCTGCAAGAAATATTCAGGGGGGTTCTATAAAAGGAGAAAGACCCCAAGAGTGATATAGAACAGAAATTTACAGAGATAATCTATAGAAACAAGGACTTCACAGGAAACATGATGACAATAAACTCATATCTTTCAATAATCACTCTCAATGTGAATGGGCTAAATGCTCCCATAAAATGGCACAGGGTTGCAGATTGGATAAAAAGACAGGACCCATCCATATGCTGTCTACAAGAGACTCATTTTGAACCTAAAGTACATCCAGACTGAAAGTGAAGGGATGGAGATCCATCTTCCATGCCAATGGACTTCAAAAGAAAGCTGGGGTAGCAATTCTTATATCAGACAAATTAGATTTTAAGCTAAACACTATAGTTAGAGACACAGTACACTTTATCATTCTTAAAGGGTCTATCCAACAAGAAGATCTAACAATTGTAAATATCTATGCCCCCAACATGGGAGCAGCCAACTACATAAGCCAACTGTTAACCAAAATAAAGAGTCATATTGATAATAATACCTTAATTGTACGAGACCTCAATACTCCACTCTCAGCAATAGATAGATCATCTAAGCAGAAAATCAACAAAGAAACAAGAGCTTTGAATGACACACTGGACCAGGTGGACTTCATAGATATATACAGAACATTCCACCCTAAAACAACAGAATACTCATTCTTCTCGAGCGCACATGGAACTTTCTCCAGAATAGACCAGATACTGGGTCACAAATCAGGTCTCAACCGATACCAAAAGATTGAGATTATTCCCTGCATATTCTCAGACCATAATGCTTTAAAACTGGAACTCAATCACAAGAAAAAAATTGGAAGAAATTCAAACACTTGGAAGCTAAAGACCACTCTGCTCAAGAATGTTTGGGTCAACCAGGAAATCAAAGAAGAACTTAAACAATTCATGGAAACCAATGAGAACGAAAGCACATCGGTCCAAAACCTATGGGATACTGCAAAAGTGGTCCTAAGGGGGAAATACATAGCCATCCAAGTCTCACTCAAAAAAATAGAAAAATCCCAAATTCACCAACTAACTCTACACCTTAAAGAACTAGAGAAAAACAACAAATGATGCCTAAGTCATGCATTAGAAGAGAAATAATTAAGATTAGAGCAGAGATCAATGAATTAGAAACCAGAAACACAGTAGATCAGATCAACGAAACTGGAAGCTGGTTCTTTGAAAGAATTAATAAGATCGATAAACCACTGGCCAGACTTATCCAAAAGAAAAGAGAAAGGACCCAAATTAATAAAATTATGAATGAAAGGGGAGAGATCACGACTAACACCAAGGAAATAGAAACAATTATTAGAAATTATTATCAACAACTATATGCTAATAAACTAAGCAACCTGGAAGAAATGGGTGCCTTCCCAGAAACCTATAAACTGCCAAGACTGAAACAGGAAGAAATTGATAACCTGAATAGGCCAATAACCAGTAACGAGATTGAAGCAGTGATCAAAAACCTCCCAACAAACAAGAGTCCAGGGCCTGATGGATTCCCTGGGGAATTCTGCCAAACATTCAAAGAAAAAATAATACCTATTCTCCTGAAGCTGTTTCAAAAAGTAGAAACAGAAGGAAAGCTTCCAGACTTATTCTATGAGGCCAGCATTACCTTAATCCCCAAACCAGGCAAAGACCCCATCAAAAAGGAGAATCTCAGACCGGTATTGCTGATGAATATGGATTACAAAATTGTCAACAAAATCCTAGCTAATAGGATCCAACACTACATTATAAGGATCATCCCCCATGACCAAGTGGGATTTATCTCCGGGATGCAAGGGTGGTTCAACGTTCGCAAATCAATCAGTGTGATAGAACACATTAGTAAGAGGAGAGAGAAGAACCATATGGTCCTGTCAATTGATGCAGAAAAAGCCTTTGACAAAATACAGCATCCTTTCCTGATTAAAACTCTTCAGAGTATAGGGATAGAGGGAACATTCCTCAAGTTCATAAAATCCATCTATGAAAAACCCACAGCAAATATCATCCTCAGTGGGGAAAAGATGAAAGCCTTTCCCTTAAGATCAGGAACACATCAAGGATGCCCACTCTCGCCACTATTGTTCAACATAGTACTAGAAGTCCTAGCAACACCAATCAGATAACAAAAAGAAATAAAAGGTATTCAAATTGGCAAAGAAGAAGTCAAACTCTCTCTCCTTGCAGATGACATGATACTTTATGTGGAAAATCCAAAATACTCCACCCCCAAATTACTAGAACTCATACAGCAATTCAGTAATGTGACAGGATACAAAATCAGTGCACAAAAATCAGTTGTTTTCTTATACACTAACAATGCAATTATAGAAAGAGAAATTAGAGAATTGATTCCATTTACAATAACACCAAAAACCATAAGATACCTCAGAATAAACCAACCAAAGAGGTAAAGGATCTATACTCTAGGAACTACAGAACACTCATGAAAGAAATTGAAGAAGACACAAAAAGATGGAAAAACATTCCATGCTCATGGATTGGAAGAATAAAAATTGTTAAAATGTCTATGCTCCCCAGAGCAATCTATACTGTCAACACCATCCCTATCAAAATTCCAATGACCGTTTTCAAAGTGCTGGAGCAAACAATCCTAAAATTTGTATGGAAGCAGAAAAGACCCCGAATCGCCAAGGAAATGTTGAAAAAGAAAAACAAAGCTGGGGGCATAATGTTGCCCGATTTCAAACTATATTACAAAGCAGTGATCCCCAAGACAGCATGGTACTGGCACAAAAACAGACATACAGACGAATGGAACAGAATAGAGAACCCAGATATGGACCCTCAGCTCTATGGTCAAATAATCTTCGACAAAGCAGGACAAAATATGCAATGGAAAAAAGACAGTCTCTTCAATAAATGGTGCTGGGAAAATTGGACAGCTATATACAGAAAATTGGACAGCTATATACTCGACCATTCTCTAATACCATACACAAAGATAAACTCAAAATGGATGAAAGACCTCAACGTGAGACAGGAATCCATCAAAATCCTAGAGGAGAACATAGGCAGTAACCTCTTTGACATCGGCCACAGCAACTTCTTTCAAGATACATCTCCAAAGGCTAGTGAAACAAAAGCAAAAATGAACTTTTGGGACTTCATCAAAATAAAAACTTCTGCACAGCAAAGGAAACAGTCAACAAAACAAAGAGGCAACCCACAGAATGGGAGAAGATATTTGCAAATGACACTACAGATAAAGGGCTGGTATCCAAAATCTATACAGAACTTCTCAAACTCAACACCCAAAAAACAAATAATCAAGTCAAAAAGTGGGCAGAAGATATGAAAAGACACTTCTCTGAAGAAGACATACAAATGGCTAACAGACACATGAAAAAAATGTTCATCATCATTAGCCATCAGGGAAATCCAAATCAAAACCACATTAAGATACCACCTTACACCAGTTAGAATGGCCAAAATGGACAGGGAAAGGAGCAACAAATGTTGGAGAGGTTGTGGAGAAAGGAGATCCCTCTTACACTGTTGGTGGGAATGCAAGTTGGTACAGCCACTTTGGAAAACAGTGTGGAGGTTCCTCAAAAATTTAAAAATAGAGCTACCCTATGACTCAGCAATTGCACTACTGGGTATTTACCCCAAAGACACAGATGTAGTGAAAAGAAGGGCCATATGCACCCCAATGTTCATAGCAGCAATGTCCACAATAGCCAAACCGTGGAAAAAGCCGAGATGCCCTTCAACAGATGAATGGATAAAGAAGATGTGGTCCATATATACAATGGAATACTACTCAGCCATCAGAAAGGATGAATACCCAACTTTTACATCAACATGGATGGGACTGGAGGAGATTATGCTAAGTGAAATAAGTCAAGCAGAGAAAGTCAATTATCATATGGTTTCACTTATTTGTGGAACATAAGGAATAGCATGGAGGACATTAGGAGAAGGAAGGGAAAAATGAAGGGGGGATTCAGAGAGGGAGACGAACCATGAGAGACTATGGACTTCGAGAAACAAACTGATGGTTTTAGAGGTGAGGTGGGTGGGGGGATGGGTTAGCCCAGTGATGGGTTATTAAGGAGGGCACGTACTGCATGGAGCACTGGGTGTTATACAAAAAAATGAATCGTGGATCACTAAATCAAAAACTAATGATGTATTGTATGGTGACTAACATAACATAATAAAATAAAATAAAATAAAAACAGTGATGAATGTAAAAAAAAAAAGTTGCTTAACCAACTGAGCCACCCAGGTGCCCCTCCTTTTATTTTAAAAACATTTTTCAACTTGTGAATTTATCTTTCTATATTCTCCATTTAATTTTGATACTCTAACTGTACTTGTATTTTTGTATCTCCATGGTTTCCTTCTCCTCATGAGAAAGGGTAGAGATGGTTGTACACAGTAGTAGAAGGGCTCATTAATACATACATACTGAAGGAGCTCACTGCTCCCTCCATATTATTAATGTTTTTCCTTCATAGTGCAAGAGGAATTGCTGGAACTTGGATTTCTGTTAGAACTCCAAGTGAGAGTTGAAAGTGCTGGCCAAGAATATCAACTTGACAAACATTAGCATATCCCTTTGGGGGATTTGGAGTCACTCATCCTCTTTCCTGATCCTTGTGACTGCCTGTTGCCAATATTATTGTGTAGATGATAGAATCTGTTCTTCTGCCACCTCCCACCTTAGCATCTTTACCTATGCACTGAGGCCTGAAATACTGTGCACTGGCTACAAAAGCCTGCACAGTTAAAAGCAGGATTTAAAACGCTGGAAAAGGTAACTCTTTGGATAGGAGTCTCATCGAGGTATAAAAATACCCAGACAATTTAAGGAGGGCAAGTCGCTGTGGAAAGGATGGCCATGGGCTGAGGAAGGAGGTGGTGAAAGAAAAAAGGCAGAAAGTAAAGGAAGACATGCTGTGATTAGCCAGGATATGCTTTGAGGATGTCACAGATTGGCTCTCTAGAGTTTGTTTTCTCGTGGCAAAAGAAGGAGTAGAAATAATTTGATAGTCTTTCATATTGCCCACTCATTTTTGATGAATACACTCAGAGACAACTGAACAAGGTTTAAGAGAGTATCAAGCACTACTACAAGTAGTGCTCTCATTTGGCTAATATGGATGGAAAAAAGAAAGTGTTACCAAAGGAACTGATGCTCTGACCTACTGCACCAGATAGTGACCGTCCTGGGTCCCCTGAGATCCACCACTCTGTTGAGTCTCCTGCCTGGAGTCTCTTTAAAAATCTGTGAATGATTGGGGCGCCTGGGTGGCTCAGTCAGTTAAGTGTCTGGCTCTTGATTTCGTCTCAGGTCATGATCTCAGGGTGGTGAGATAGAGCCCTCTGTAGGGCTCCCCACTCAGTGGGGAGTCTGCTTCAGATTCTTTCTCCCTCCCCCCCGCCCCTCCCCACTCGCACTCTCTTTCTCGAATAAGTAAAATCTTAAAAAAAAAAAATCTGTGGGTGACCTCCAACAAGTCAACAGCAATGACTTTCAGAGTTAAACACTCTGTATGCCTGATTTAACCTATAAAGATAAAATGTATTTATGTTATTAATTATATTATATTAATATTAGATTAGTGTATTTATTTTATTTATTTATGTACAATAAATCTTTACATTTATTGAGTTGTTTTCTCCTTGGCAATGTGTTTTTAACCTCTGGTCCTTTCCTCTTCAAACTAGACCTCACAGCATCTTACCTTGGGTACAGTTTAGTACAAGCAGGAGAAAACAAAATAGTTAATTTCTTGGTTTTTGAGGTTCAAAAGCTTGATCTGATTTTTAAGAACCTGGGTTTTTGGGCCATGAAGTCTCAGCTCTGAATGACTCAGAACATTTTTCTTTCCGGTAAAAATTGCTTACCCTCTATATCCCCGAACTTCCATGGGGACGGAGGATGTGGGAGAAAGGATAATAGGCATTAGATGCCCATGGGATTTCCCCCAGAACGGGCCCTGTGTTCTGCCCCCACCCTGGCTGGGTCTTGATGAGTTGGGGACCATAGGAACCTGAGCACAGAGAGGACCTATGCTATCATCCTTGTTGATAGTTTCCGGTTTCTTAAAATGGCAAATACCAGCATATAATTTTCACTTAGTTAAAAACATTATTCTAATATAAATATATAGTGAGCATGTGACAAAAAATGAATTTAACTCCTTGATGAAGGAACCAGTTGGATGGTAAAGCTAGTTCAAGGCAACTATAAGAAAGTGATCTGTAACTGAATAATGCGTTCTTATAGGGCAACACAGTCGTAAGTTTTGGGGTTATCTGTTCTTTTGAATAGAAATAATTTGCAAAGGATTAAGATGGCGGAGGAGTAGGAGACCTGGATTTCGTCTCCTCTCAGGAATTCAGCTGGATAGGGATCAAACCATTCTGAACACCTACAAACTCAACAGGAGATCGAAGAAAAGAATAGCAACAACTCTCTGAACAGAAAAGCGACCACTTTCTGGAAGGTAGGACGTGCGGAGAAGTGAATCCGAGGCGATATTCGGGAGGATAGACGGCGGGGGAGGGGCCTCCGCCGGCCGCTTCTGGCAAGTGATAGAGCCGCGGAGCACAAAATCGGAACTTTTAGAAGTCAGCTCCGCTGAAGGACGTCACTCTGGTGGCGAAGTGGGGGGTGGAACCCTCGTGGGACAGTGTGGTCTCAGGACCCTCGGGGTCACAGAAAGACCGGGGGTGCCTGAGTGCGGCAGAGCTCCCAGGTATCGGAGCAGGGAAGCCGGCTGCAGAGACGGAGCCCAGGCGCGGGCTCTCAGCTCGGGGTTGTCATAGACCGTGATCCGCGGCACAGTCGGGCCACTGCTCCTCCAGCAGGGACCCAACAAGCAGCAGATCCGGGGAGACTCACCTTCTTCCCCCGGGAGGAGAGGTGCGGGAGCGCACCGCGGGGATCTGCTGGGTTTGGAGACTCCACCCGGGGTCGGATGCCAGATAGAAAGGCGCGGTCACAGGCCAGGTGAGCGTGGAGTGCGGCCGGAGACCGGGGAGACGGGAGTGACTGACTGCTTTTCTCTGGGGGCTCACTGAGGAGCGGGACCCCGAGTTCTCGGCTCTGCCGGGACGGAGACTGGGAGGCCGCCATTTTCACTCTCCGCCTCCAAAGCTGTACGGAAAGCTTGCAGGGAACAAAAGCTCCTGAGAGCAAACCCGAGCAGATTACTTAGCCCGGACCGGCAAGGGCGGGGCAATTCTGCCTCCGGCAAAGACATTTGGGAACCACGGCAACAGGCCCCTCCCCCAGAAGATCAGCAAGAACAGCCAGCCAAGACCAAGTTTACCGATCAATGAGAACGGCAGAACTCCAGCGCTAGGGGAACACTGCACATAGAATTCATGGCTTTTTTACCATGATTCTTTAGTCTTTCAAAGTTAATTATTTTTTTTAACTGTCTTTTTTTCTTTTTTCCTTTTTTCTTTTTTTTTTGAATTTTTCTTTTTCCCTTTTTCAACCAACATCTTATCAATCCCTTTTTTAAAAAAAAAAACATTTTTATTTTTCATTTTTAGAGTCATATTCTATCCCTTCATAGTAGTTACCCTTATTTTTGGCATATATATATAAGTTGTTCTCTCTTTAAAATCTTGAGATAGTTTCTTCTAACAGATCAAAATATACTCTAAATCTCTAGTGTATGGTTTTTTTCTACTCCCCTGCCTGATCACATTCTCTCCCTTTTTCCTTCCTTTTTTTTTTTTTAATCCTATTCTTTCTTTTTTCAAACAACTTATCAAATCCTTTTTAAAAATTTTTTATAATTTCCATCTTTACAGTCATATTCCATCCCTTCATCATATCAACCCTTATTTTTGTACATATATAAGTTTTTCTTTCTTTAAAATTTTGGGAGGGACTTTCTTTTAACAGACCAAAATACACCCAAAATCTAGTGTGTGGCACTAATCTATAATCCAGCCTGATCATATTTGATCACATTCTGTTTTTGTTTTGTTTTGTCCTGCTTTTGTTTGTTTTTATCTTTATCTTCTTCTTTTTTCTTTTTTTCTTTCTTTTTCTTTTTTCTCTCTTTCCCTTTCTTTTCCCACTGCTTCAGGTCTTTTCTGATTTGTTTAGAGTATATTTTCTGGGGACGTTGTTACCCTGCTAGCATTTTGTTCTCTCATTAATCTATTCTCCTCTGCACAAAATGACAAGACGGAAAAAATCACCTCAACAAAAAGAACAAGAGGTAGTACCGACTGCCAGGGACCTACTCAATACGGACATTAGTACGATGTCAGATCTAGAGTTCAGAATCATCACTTTAAAGATACTAGCTGGGCTTGAAAAAAGCATGGAAGTTATTAGAGAAACCCTTTCTGGAGAAGTAAAAGAACTAAAATCTAACCAAGTAGAAATCAAAAAGGCTATCAATGAGGTGCAATCAAATATGGGGGCGCTAACTGCTAGGATAAATGAGGCAGAAGAAAGAATCAGTGAGATAGAAGACCAAATGATGGAAAATAAAGAAGCTGAGAAAAAGAGAGATAAACAACTACTGGATCACGAGGGCAGAATTCGAGAGATAAACGATACTATAAGACGAAACAACATTAGAATAATTGGGATCCCAGAAGAAGAAGAAAGAGAGAGAGGGGCAGAAGGTATAATGGAGCAAATTATAGCAGAGAACTTCCCTAATTTGGGGAAGGAAACAGGCATCAAAATCCAGGAAGCACAGAGAACCCCTCTCAAAATCAATAAAAATAGGTCAACACCCCGCCATCTAATAGTAAAATTTACGAGTCTCAGAGACAAAGAGAAAATCCTGAAAGCAGCTCGGGAGAAGAGATATGTAACCTACAACGGTAGAAACATTAGATTGGCAACAGACTTATCCACAGAGACCTGGCAGGCCAGAAAGGACTGGCAGGACATATTCAGAGCACTAAATGAGAAAAATATGCAGCCAAGAATACTATATCCAGCTAGGCTGTCATTGAAAATTGAAGGAGAGATAAAAAGCTTCCAGGACAAACAAAAACTAAAGGAATTTGCAAACACGAAACCAGCCCTACAACAAATATTGAAAGGGGTCCTCTAAGCTAAGAGAGAGCCTAAAAGCAACATAGACCAGAAAGGAACACAAACAATATACAGTAACAGTCACTTTACAGGCAATACAATGGCACTGAATTCCTATCTTTCAATAGTTACCCTGAATGTAAATGGGCTAAATGCCCCAATCAAAAGACACAGGCTATCAGATTGGATTAAAAAACAAGACCCATAGATATGCTGTCTGCAAGAGACTCATTTTAGACCCAAAGACACCCCCAGATTGAAAGTGAGGGGGTGGAAAACCATTTACCATGCTAATGGACACCAAAAGAAAGCTGGGGTGGCAATCCTTATATCAGACAAATTAGATTTTAAACCAAAGACTGTAATAAGAGATGAAGAAGGACACTATATCATACTTAAAGGGTCTATCCAACAAGAAGATCTAACAATTGTAAATATCTATGCCCCTAACATGGGAGCAGCCAATTATATAAGGCAATTAATAACAAAAGCAAAGAAACACATCGACAACAATACAATAATAGTGGGGGACTTTAACACCCCCCTCACTGAAATGGACAGATCGTCTAAGCAAAAGATCAACAAGGAAATAAAGACTTTAAATGACACACTGGACCAAATGGACTTCACAGACATATTCAGAACATTCCATCCCAAAGCAACGGAATACACATTCTTCTCTAGTGCCCATGGAACATTCTCCAGAATAGATCACATCCTAGGTCATAAATCAGGTCTCAACCGGTACCAGAAGATTGGGATCATCCCCTGCCTATTTTCAGACCACAATGCTTTGAAACTAGAACTCAATCACAAGAGGAAAGTCGGAAAGAACTCAAATACATGGAGGCTAAAGAGCATCCTACTGAAGAATGAATGGGTCAACCAGGAAATTAAAGAAGAATTAAAAAAATTCATGGAAACCAATGAAAATGAAAACACAACTATTCAAAATCTTTGGGATACAGCAAAGGCAGTCCTAAGAGGAAAGTATATAGCAATACAAGCCTTTCTCAAGAAACAAGAAAGGTCTCAAGTACACAACCTAACCCTACACCTAAAGGAGCTGGAGAAAGAACAGCAAATAAAGCCTAAACCCAGCAGGAGAAGAGAAATAATAAAGATCAGAGCAGAAATCAATGAAATAGAAACCAAAAGAACAGTAGAACAGATCAACGAAACTAGGAGCTGGTTCTTTGAAAGAATTAACAAGATTGATAAGCCCCTGGCCAGACTTATCAAAAAGAAAAGAGAAATGACCCAAATAAATAAAATCATGAATGAAAAAGGAGAGATCACAACCAACACCAAAGAAATACAAACAATTATAAGAACATATTATGAGCAACTCTATGCCAGTAAATTAGATAACCTGGAAGTAATGGATGCATTCCTAGAGATGTATCAACTACCAAAACTGAACCAGGAAGAAATAGAAAACCTGAACAGACCTATAACCACTAAGGAAATTGAAGCAGTCATCAAAAATCTCCCAAAACACAAAAGCCCAGGGCCAGATGGCTTCCCAGGGGAATTCTACCAAACATTTCAAGAAGAATTAATACCTATCCTTCTGAAACTGTTCCAAAAAATAGAAATGGAAGGAAAACTTCCAAACTCATTTTATGAGGCCAGCATTACCTTGATCCCAAAACCAGACAAAGACCCCATCAAAAAGGAGAATTACAGACCAATATCCCTGATGAACATGGATGCAAAAATTCTCACCAAAATACTAGCCAATAGGATCCAACAGTACATTAAAAGGATTATTCACCACGACCAAGTCGGATTTATCCCTGGGCTGCAAGGTTGGTTCAACATCCGCAAATCAATCAACGTGATACAATACATTAACAAAAGAAAGAACAAGAACCATATGATCCTCTCAATAGATGCAGAAAAAGCATTTGACAAAGTACAGCATCCTTTCTTGATCAAAACTCTTCAGAGTATAGGCATAGAGGGTACATACCTCAATATCATAAAAGCCATCTATGAAAAACCTACAGCGAATATCATTCTCAATGGGGAAAAAGTGAGAGCTTTCCCCCTAAGGTCAGGAACGCAGCAGGGATGTCCACTATCGCCACTGCTATTCAACATAGTATTGGAAGTCCTAGCCACAGCAATCAGACAACAAAAAGAAATCAAAGGCATCCAAATTGGCAAAGAAGAAGTCAAACTCTCACTCTTTGCAGATGATATGATACTTTATGTGGAAAATCCCAAAGACTCCACCCCAAAACTGCTAGAACTCATACAGGAATTCAGTCAAGTGGCAGGATATAAAATCAACGCACAGAAGTCAGTGGCATTCCTATACACCAACAACAAGTCAGAAGAAAGAGAAATTAAGGAGTCGATCCCATTTACAATTGCACCCAAAACCATAAGATACCTAGGAATAAATCTAACCAAAGAGGCAAAGGATCTGTACTCAGAAAACTATAAAATACTCATGAAAGAAATTGAGGAAGACACAAAGAAATGGAAAAACGTTCCATGCTCATGGATTGGAAGAACAAATATTGTGAAGATGTCAGTCCTACCTAGAGCAATCTACACATTCAATGCAATCCCCATCAAAATACCATCCACTTTCTTCAAAGAAATGGAACAAATAATCCTCAAATTTGTATGGAACCAGAAAAGACCCCGCATAGCCAGAGGAATGTTGAAAAAGAAAAGCAAAGCTGGCGGCATCACAATTCCGGACTTCCAGCTCTACTACAAAGCTGTCATCATCAAGACAGTATGGTACTGGCACAAAAACAGACACATAGATCAATGGAACAGAATAGAGAGCCCAGAAATGGACCCTCAACTCTATGGTCAACTAATCTTTGACAAAGCAGGAAAGAATGTCCAATGGAAAAAAGACAGTCTCTTCAACAAATGGTGTTGGGAAAATTGGACAGCCACATGCAGAAGAATGAAACTGGACCATTTCCTTACACCACACACAAAAATAGACTCCAAATGGTTGAAAGACCTCAATGTGAGACAGGAGTCCATCAAAATCCTAAAAGAGAACACAGGCAGCAACCTCTTCGACCTCAGCCACAGCAACTTCTTCCTAGAAACATCGCCAAAGGCAAGGGAAGCAAGGGCAAAAATGAACTATTGGGACTTCATCAAGATAAAAAGCTTTTGCAAAGCAAAGGAAACAGTCAACAAAACCAAAAGACAACTGACAGAATGGGAGAAGATATTTGCAAATGACATATCAGATAAAGGGCTAGTATCCAAAATCTATAAAGAACTCATCAAACTCAACACCAAAAGAACAAAGAATCCAATCAAGAAATGGGCAGAAGACATGAACAGACATTTTTCCAAAGAAGACATCCAAATGGTCAACAGACACATGAAAAAGTGTTCAATATCGCTCGGCATCAGGGAAATCCAAATCAAAACCTCAATGAGATACCACCTCACACCAGTCAGAATGGCTAAAATTAACAAGTCAGGAAATGACAGATGTTGGCGGGGATGCGGAGAAAGGGGAACCCTCCTACACTGTTGGTGGGAATGCAAGCTGGTGCAGCCACTCTGGAAAACAGTATGGAGGTTCCTCAAAAAGTTGAAAATAGAGCTACGGTATGACCCAGCAATTGCACTCCTGGGTATTTACCCCAAAGATACAAAAGTAGGGACCCGAAAGGCTACGTGCACCCCGATGTTTATAGCAGCAATGTCCACAATAGCCAAACTGTGGAAAGAGCCAAGATGTCCATCAACAGATGAATGGATAAAGAAGAGGTGGTATATATATACAATGGAATATTATGCAGCCATCAAAAGGAATGAGATCTTGCCATTTGCAACGACGTGGATGGAACTGGAGGGTATTATGCTGAGCGAAATAAGTCAAACAGAGAAAGACATGTATCATATGACCTCACTGATATGAGGAATTCTTAATCTCAGGAAACAAACTGAGGGTTGCTGGAGTGGGGGGTGGGGTGGGAGGGATGGGGTGACTGGGTGATGGACACTGGGGAGGGTATGTGTTCTGGTAAGCGCTGTGACTTGTGCAAGACTGTTGAATCTCAGATCTGTACCTCTGAAACAAATAATGCAATATATGTTAAGAAAGAAAAAAAGAAGAAGAAGAATGTAGCAGGAGGGGAAGAATGAAGGGGGAGAAATCAGAGGGGGAGAAGAACCATGAGAGACGATGGACTCTGAAAAACAAACTGAGGGTTCTAGAGGGGAGGGGGGTGGGAGGATGGGTTAGCCTGGTGATGGGTATTGAGGAGGGCACGTTCTGCATGGAGCACTGGGTGTTATGCACAAACAATGAATCATGGAACACTATATCTAAAACTAATGTATGGGGATTAACATAACAATAAAAAAATTTTAAATAACAAAAAAAAAAAAGAAATAATTTGCAAGTTTATTGGACAGAGATAATATGCAACTTCACAATTTCCTATAAGAGTCAGGGCCTTCATTAATAGTAAGTAGTGAATCAAAGTTGCTTTTCTTTAGATGAAGAATTCTCAGTTGAGGGGTGGTATTGCACTTTGGAAGATGAAAGTTGGTTCTTGGTGGGTGAACAGAAAATCTTACAGTGTAATACAGGTATTACAGTGATATGTGGCCCTCTAAAGCTCAAACCTACCTGAAAAATCTTATTCCTGATTATTTACTTTTTATTAGGGCTAAATTACACCAATTAGTCAACTGATTGATTATTAATTAAATTAATTAGCCTAAATCAATTAATTAAAATTAAACTGGAATGTAAGTAAATTTTTCTCTTTGGGGAAGGGATAATGAAAAAAAGCTGAGTGCATCCAATGACCTTGTAAGAGGGCTTGTTATGTGATGCTCCACAATTAATTTTAAAGAGTTCTAAGCCATGTTTTCATCTTATTTTCAAGTTGTGGATAATTTTTCTTAAACTAAGAGAGCCGTAGAGTAGAAATAGTTGTGTGGGACATCTAGACACGGTGGCCAGGGGCACCTAGCTTCAGAATCCCTGGAAAGATATGAGAACAGAACTCTATCTTCTGGGAGATCCAAAGACCCCAGGATTGAGTTGATAGTCAGCCCTGGGGTGGACCAGGAGCTGGAAGTGAGGGGTGTAGTGACAGCAACCAACTCAGGGGCCAGAGGAGACAGGCCATGTTGGTTACCATACCCAGTGCCCCAGCATTCTCACATCCTTTTTTTTTTAAATTTTTTTATTAACATATAATGTATTGTTTGTTTCAGGGGTACAGGTCTGTGATTCATCAGTCTTACAGAATTCAGCGCTCACCATGGCACATACCCTCCCCAGTGTCCATCACCAGCCCCCCATCCCCCCACCCCTCTCACATCCTGTTGAACTGTACCTGCTCTCAGCACAGTGGCTCTGAGTGGAATCTGATTGTTTCCACTGGCCAGTACAACGGGGACTCAAAATAGAAATAAAGCTCAGGTGAAGGAAATATAATACATCACATGTCTTATACTCCCACATTTGAGGTATGAGATTTTGCTTACTATATGTGGTTGTGAGGAAAGGAGGAGAGGAAATCCCAATAATGTGGTGGGGACAGAGTGCTGGATTCCTCTATACTTCTTGAGAACCCAGAATAGCCAGAGTAGAGCCACAGAAGAGCATGCCCTGGGTGGGTCTAGGTGAGATTTTCCTGTAGTCATTCTGTGCTATGGGTGCATAGGGATTGTTAATTTCTCCAGTCAAAAGCCAAAGATTTCAGTATTGAATTAGCAGAAATGGAGGTCTTTCTCCAGAAAGTTCTGCTGGCTGACTCTTCCCTTTTGCCCATCTTGGTATTTTTCCAGGTGATAAAAATTTGGTTGGAACTTAACTGCTCAGCATTTTCCTTCCCAAGCTGCTTAAATCCCAGAATAAGAGCCCTGAGCACTGTGAAGTGAAGCTCCCATGAATAATTCTGGCAAAATTTTACTGCCAAATAAGATAGTCAATCAAGTCTTCATAGCCAAGAATAATGGCGCACAGCCTGTGTCAGCCACGGCTACCCTCAGTCTCTTGCCCCCAGGAAGTTCTGCTGGAGCCTTTGTAGTGTCAAAGTATAACTTTCAGAAAGTTGAAAATCTGTCATAGAAATGTAGAATGAGCTTGTGTCAAAGTTTTCTTCAACTCATTAATGAGGAAGTCAGTAATATGGTAAAGCTGGCTCACGGAGGATTTGAGGAACCGAGTATTTATTTACAAACATTTAAAATCATATGTTAGAATAAATTCCTAGGCTAGATACAAAATGCATTAATGCCCTACGGGGCAAATAAAGCCAAAATCTTCTGGGTTATTTTATGTACTAGACAGAAATCATTACTGTTTCTCCTGAACAGAAATTTGTGTTATGAAACTTCACAGACTCAAATTAGTGGACAGCAAAGTCAAACACAGGTATGTTCTCCTAGATAACTGAATAATCTTTTGGCAGGCTTATTAGGGTATGCCCCAGTATGACATTGAAAGGACATGACTCCTCCTCTTTGCCTTATCTTTAAATTTTGGCTAATGTATCTGAATAGCAGCTCTTTTTGAAATACTGATGACAGTGTCTAGAGCTTGCCTCTGAGCTATAAGTGCTGTTAAATCAGTACTTTTGGACATGTGCATATATGTGTATATATATATATATATATACACACACACACACACATATATATACACATACCATAGTTATATACATTACATATATATCATACCATATATATAAATATATACACACCATAATTATATATATACCATACATATATATACACCATATATGTTTATCATATACACAATACCATGTATATACCGTATATATATCATAATCGAACAAAATAAACAGTGTGTTGCAGGAGGGCTCTGGCTTAGAGAGGAGGAGGGGACAACGGGGAGGTGCAGGGAATTAATGGCGTTTTGTGTCATTGAGCTTCGTGTTATTATTTACTTTGGCTCAAGAAGGATTTTGGCTCAGTTCAGGTTAAAAAAGGAAAACAGAGTGAAGAAACCGGTTGCTCGAATTCTGGTTCAGCCACTGACTAAATGCATGACTTGGGCAAGTCCCATCAGATCACTGTGGGTGGCGGCTGTCTCCAAAGATGGCCACCAGGGAACTCTGCATCTGTTTTAACACCCTTGGGCAGTCCCCTCACAGGGTGACAAGGACTGGCCCTGTGCCTCCCTTTTAACCTGTAGAATGTGGGAGAAGCGACACTGTCTGAGCCTTGACAGAAAACCTGACAGCTTCAGCTTTTGTGGTCTTGGAAGCCAGTCCGCCTTTAAGAAGTCCGACGGTCCTGCCAGGGAGAGAGGCCCTGCGAAGGAGGATGGAGGATGAGGGGCCACGTGAAGAGTGAGGTGCCATGGAGGAGCTCTGAGGTACTGGACATGGGAGTGCTGACACCATCTTGGACATGCCAGCCCATTCAAGCCGCAGAGGACGCCAGACTCACTCATCATACCACAGCAACCGCATGAGAGAACCCAAGTGAGTTCAGCATAAGTGCCCGGCTGAGTCCCTCAGCCCACAGAATTGTGAGAAATATTAAGTTGTCACAGTGAATTAAGTTTTCAGTTGTCTTGTTACGTAGTGATAGATAAGCAAGACACTGTTCCCCGCAAGGACTTTTGACATTCCCCTTCAGCTCGACTATTTCTTGATTCTTCCTCCGATGGACAAGGGCATATGGCGTCTGACCCCATGACCAGGCTCGCAGCGTTCATTTGAGTCATGGAAGTATTTAGTTAAACTTGGAGAAGTGGTAACACTAGTCTGTGGAAAACAAAAGGAGGGATTTTAGTAAGTTTCTCTTTACCCAAGAGGAAAATTGCAGCCCCGCTACATTTACCATGTGTGCTAAATACCATATTATATTTTTCTCATATTTCCTGGTTTGAATTTTGTGTTTCACTCAAGCCTTTGTTCAAACACCATCTCCTCACAGAGCTCTTCCCTCATCCCCCTATCTGAAGTAGCACCCCACCACTCTGTATGCCCTTACTGTGCTTTCTTTTGCTTCCTACCTGTTCTCTACTCAACATTATGTAATTCTTTATTTTTTGTTGTCTGTCTCTCCCTACCATGTTAGTTTCTTGGGGACTAGGACTTGGTCTCTCCTGCTCACGTGGTATCTCCAGCCCCTCGACCATTGCTGGGAACATATCTGCCAAAGAATATTTGTTGGAAAAGACTGGAAATATGAAGGGCTCTGGGGTGTCCCAAGTAGAAAATTCAGTGATGTCCTGAAGGACAAGACTTTCTGCTGGTATTTGGCTGCACTAACTGAGGCACCAGAAGAGAAAAATCTTTCTTTTTTTCTGACCAGAGCAAATACAACAAGGGAAGAAATACGAGGATGCTAGGGAAATGCAGAGGAATTTGGGGACAAGCTTCCATGATGGCGCTGAATGCCTCAAAGAAGCAAACAGAAAGCCATTTAAAAAAAATCTGGAAGATGTCACTGCCAAGTGAAGACAGACACCAGGGTGGAGTTGAGCCTCATGAGAAAAGTGGGGTTTGGGAGGAAAAGTAAGTACCGTACGACCCAGCAATTGCACTACTGGGTATTTGCCCCAAAGATACAAATGTAGTGATCCGAAGGGGTACGTGCACCCCAATGTTTATAACAAACTGAGGATTGCTGGAGTGGTATATTCTTTTAAAAGAAGCCACGGATGCACAATTTCTTGAGTTATTGTCAAGTTATACAAATCACTAGAGAAGATGCCTTAGGGGAAAATTCTGAGTGATATTTGGTGACAGAAGGGACACCCCAGATGGCCAGAGAGGTCTTTCCATGTCTGTGTGGATGGTTTAATGGCTGCATAGCTAGGAGTGCAGAGCAAATCTGAAAATGGAAGAACTCCTTGAAGTTGAGATTTACGATAGCAACAAAAATATTTGTCTTCTAAGGAAACCTGGTAGAAAAACAAGGTTTACAAGATTTTAAACAGAAACATGCTTTATTTAAAAAAATTACAGTAATCTCATGATTGTTTTAAAATATTTGAGCCGACCCTGAAATAAACCACACTTCCATAAATCTTGTCTGCAGAGTGATTTTTGAATTCAGAACTAACCTTTGGAAATGTGTAATTCAATGTAAAATAAAACTAAGCTCTCTTTCCTCTGAATTATTTAGAATAGTGAATTTTTGTATTTACTGGCGTTGTAAGTACTGAAGGTTTTCAAGCTCCCCAATATGATATCAATAAAGAAACATCAGTATCAAACACAGCCTAAGATGTGGTTCTTGGAGTTTTCTTAGAAAATCTAAAACATCTAACCTCAAGCTATTTCTTTCTGTCCACTGCTTGTTCTGTGTTAGTGACTCAGTCTGTGTTTTATGAGCCATCTGCAGATCCCACGGTGCCTGCTTGTGTCTCTCTTTAGAGTCTTTTCTTGAAACCGAGGGGAGAGGCAGGAGAGGATTTCTTCAGACGCCGAAACTGAGACTGAGATCTAGGAAATGAGCATGAAGGTCCCACAACTGCCCACAAGCAGAATAGCAGTTACAAAAGAGATGCAAATACAAAGAATCTTCTGTTCAGTGCTCAACACTTTAAATCTGAAAGTGACTTCAGAAGTCATTTAATCTCCATTCTGAGAGCCAATTACAAAGACGGAAATAATACCTGGTTTTGGAAGAAACCTTTTTAAATGGTCTAACATTATAAATAAGGACTCTAAGTCTCCTAGAAGTGGAGCAACTTGTCTAATGATCCAGAATGTATTCATGGTAGAATTTGGACAAAGGACTGAATAATGTCCATGTAACACTTAAGAAAATATTTTGGTGCAGAGAAGTCATGGGCAATCTTTATTTCATGGCCTTACACGTTTCTATAGGTTTGTCTTGCCTAACTGCAAAATGTTTTATTTTGTTTTGTTGTTTTAGAGAGAGAGGTGAGGGGAGGGGCAGAGGGAGAGAGAGAATCTTAAGCAGACTCCACGCCCAGCACAAGCCAAACACGGGGCTGGACAGCACAACCCTGAGATCATGACCTGAGCCGAAATCAAGAGTGGGGCGCTTAACCAACTGAGCCACCCGTGAGCCCTTGCAAAATGTTTTGTACAAAGGAATATTTAGGGCTTTCAACCTATTAGAACTTTTTGACTCTGAGTCCAGATAATAGATATAAAGGAACCTCTGTGCATATGGAAACTAGGAAATGGATGTCTTTTTTTTATAGTTGATTTTATTAATATGATAGATGTATGCACATCTTTTATAGCAATAAAAAAAAACCGTTCTCTGTCTTAAGTGACAGGTATGTCGTTTTTCTTCCTAAAGAACCACTTTTCATCTATTTCTCCTGGTACTTATACACGTATTTCCATATAATATGATATTTTGTAGAAATAGCAGTTCGCTAATTCTCATTAATTTTGGACATTATTTATTAACTTCCTATTGGCAATTGAGGACTTAGCTTGTCCAAATGTTACTTATGCTAGAACTGGAGATTGAATTTCTCAATCCCTGGTGAGTGGGGACTTGGCATCAGATTTTACTGAGTTTGAAAAATCAGTTATATTCTCACAGCCAGATGTGTGGCAGTTTCATATCTGCCCCACTGCTATGTGCACAGATTGGAATCCTTTACAGATAGAAAAGTCAGTTATGACCTAAATCTTTTCAATTATGCATTATTGTTCTTATTTTCCAAAGTTCTATAATGAGGCTTACTGATATAAGTCCAAGGTTATGTAACATGTAATTGGCCAAGCCAGGATTCGAACTCAGATCTCTTTGATTCCAAAGACCAAACTTTTCTGAATGTTTCATAGTGTTCCTGAAAGAAAGTTTCCTTCAACAACTCCCTTGGTATTTGTGGGGCATCATGAGGTGCTGTGGCTATTGCTACCCTCTTGAACAGGAAACCTTGGGAAAGAGAAATCTCAATAATTCATTACAAAAAGAGGTATGAGTGAGCTAGAGACGGGCACCTGCCATCGGGTGATGGGAAGAAGAGGCCAGGTTCCCAAGTTCATTTCATGAGAGAAGAGGACAAAGCTGAATTCAGGAGACAACAGATCTCAAGCACTTGTTCCTGGGCTGGATGATTCTCTCCAAGAGATCCCTTGATCCCAGCTGGTTGGGGAGAACCGGGGCCCCTAGGAGAGGTCTCTTTACAATACAATACAATACAATACAATACAATACAATACAATACAATACAATACAAATGAAACACAGGCTTGTATTGTATCTATGATGGGCTTGTATCTCCAGTACCAAGTGGGAGAAGTACTGTGATGTGCTACAATATTGCTGAATGTAACTGGAAGAATGAAAGTGACTTTCACTCTTCCCTTCTTTCCTAGACTGGGGAGGAAGATGGCTTCCGCCTAAGAACATGATTGCTTTTTTTTGAGGCCAACAGCCATATGAGTAAGTGAGTGTGAGCCTGAGCAGAGCCACCCCACTCAGCCACTCCCAATGACCCACAGAGACTGTGAAATAATAACATTTATTGCATTAATGTGGTAAGTTTTGGAATGATTTGTTACAGAGCAATAGATAATGCACTCTATACCAACTTCCTCCGTACCAGGAAAGATGTTTTTCTTATTCTTTGATCACATGGGATCTTGTTCCTAGGCCTGCCCTCGGGCTAGTGGCATGATTTCCATCACTGAGCTTTAAAACGGGCTGAATCAGACTTCTGTGAATACTCTTGGGATGTACCTAGCATTTGCAACCGTATTCATGATTGCATTCTTAAAAGGAGTCATTTCAGAGTTTTGACAGCATCTTTGGTCAGCTAAGGGAATGCCCACTGTGAGGTGTCTCTCTCAGTGACAGTCTGTTTCCAGCACCAGCAAGTCTTAAAGTATGTGGGTGTGGGGGGCTGGGTCATGGAGGAGGGGCCAAAGCAACCCAAAATCCGGGGCGTAGCAAAGTGAAGAGGAAACCCCATTGTGACAGAGGTGGCATTATAAATCATGGCATGGTAGAACAGTGTGTTCTGTCTGGTGGTTTTCAACTTGACTGTCCCTGAGAATTCATACTGTTTTTGGAAGAGGTGTGTGTCTGTGTATGTGTGTGTGCTTTGGTCTGTTTGAATGACTGAACAGTTACTTTTCGGGGCAGTGAGAAGAACAGAGAAGCAAAACTGCAGCTCACACTGGCGGAGAGACCTCAAAGAGAACGGGGTTTAGGACACCTCTGCCCACCGAACATTCTGCTGTAACCTACAGAACTTATTCTAACATAAATATTTGAGCGTTGAAGAAATGCAGCACTGTGAAGCTACTACAACGACTGATCCCTCTGGGTAGGGCATGAAGTTTTCTAGAAAGTTGGTGGAAATTCACATGAGAGTAAGGATTGGAAGAAAATATTTGTGCAAAAAGTACAGAAGAGCAAAAATTAGGAACTGGGAGTATCCATGAAGGCTCTTTGTGAAGTTTTGACTTCTTGGATGCCATTTTCTTTTGGACCAGTAGAAAAGCCTTAATTAGGATACAGAAAGACACAAATCATTCCCACTTCCTGCCCCCCACCCCCACCCCGTTCTGTAATTCCCTTGTTAGTTCAGTTCTTTAGTAAAGCCTTGTGTGTGATATGGTGGAGAAAAGAGGGTCAAAGTGGTGAAGGGGGTTATGTCTTAGTCCTTATCCAGCCCTGTGGTTGGAGGTCGCCTGGTAAGGGACAGTAAGTACCCATGGCTGAGTGAACAACTCAGGAGAGAGTCACATGAATCTTCTTCCTGTGCTCGCTTACACTGTGTTATAGGAAGGTACATCGAAGATGGGAGGCCGACACTTAGGTTACCTACCTTATTTGAGATGCAACTTAATTCTACAACAAGCCTGTCTGGGCTGTGAAAACCAGGGCTCATTTATCTTGGAAAAATCAATATCTGCCTCATTTGTTCATTTTACTTTTTTGTGACTTTAAGATATTGAAGGAACAACTAATGTGAAGATGCTGTCTGTGGTTCAAAACAGCAAATTAAAGTACACGCTCTTTTTGAAAAAAGATTTTATTTATTTATTTGAGAGAGAGAAATTGAGAGAACGAGTGGGAGCAGGGGCAGAGGGAGAAGCAGACTCCCTGCTGAGCAGGGAGCCCGAGGTGGGGCTCGATCCCAGGACCCTGGGATCACGACCTGAGCTGTAGGCTGATGCTTAACCAACTGAGCCACCCAGGCACCCAAAATACATGCTCTCGATAGCTCTAGGAAAATGGTGATGGAGGCATCAGCATAGTTTTTGGGAATTTTTCAGTGGTTCACAAAAAGAAGTCACTCAATGAGATAGCAAAACCAAAGGTCCATGGACGACATTAACAAAATTAGGGGGCGCCTGGGTGGCTCAGTTGGTTAAGCATCTACCTTCGGCTCAGGTCATGATCCCGGGGTCCTTGGATCAAGCCCTGCAGCAGGCTCCCTGCTCAGCCGGGAGTCTGCTTCTCCTTCTCCCCCTCCTCCTGCTTGTGTTCTCTCTCTCTCTCTCTCTCTCTCCCTCTCTCGCAAAAATAAATAAAAAATCTTAAAAAAAAAAACAAAAACAAAGTTAGGCAACAAGGTATCCCCAGGAATCTCAAAATATAGGTGGGTGCAGACCAACCACCAATAGTCACAAGAGCTGTGTGCTGTTGGCTTCCATGTGAGAGAAAGTGGGGGGGACCAAAGGGGACATCAGTGTGTGGGATAGATCTGAGAATGGGAGAATCCCCCTATGGCTGGCAGGTGTCCCCTGGGAAGTGAAGTGAATGAAGCTGGGAGCAGTGGCTGAAGCTAGGAGAGTTCCCCCATTCCCATCTCCAGCAGGTGCAAGGAGATGGGGTAAGGTCTGGGAGCCCAGCTTGCGTGAACTTTCAGGCCTGAACAAGCATGGCTTCCTTCCAGAACCAGGCCCACACTAGGGAGGCACCTGTGGGTGAGAGTGAGGTTAACAGGAGAAGGGTAAGGGAGAGGAAAAGAAAGGACACAGACACAAGTTGGGGAGGGGACAGGGCGAGGACATCTCAGGAAGCAAGGTAACTTACGTCATAACACAACACGGGGACAGCAGAAGAGGGAGTTCTGTGAAGTTAAACAACCTGCCAGTACCAAGGCTCTTAACAGTTCAGGAAAATGCAATTCACGTGAACATGAGCAGCAGGACAGCAATGAGGGCAAATTCCATACACAGTTATTAAAGGATAAAAGAGAATAGGGAACAGAATAACCTTCTTACGGATGATGAAAGCATGCCAGAAAGACATTCTGCAATATGTTTTTTAACCTCCTCATATCAAAGGTGAGAAAAGTGGGACCTGGAGAAGTTTGGAAAGTGACCACATTTTCAGAAAATTAAATAGTGACAGAGCTGGGATGTCTGGGCTCTAAACATTTAAACCTTACAGATTTTAAATCTGATCCTTTTAAATATAGATGTGTTTGAACCCTTTAAAGTTTTTTCCCTTGTTATCCCTGTGATATGTTAAGTGTGAAGCTCAGACTGGCATAAAAATTCTCCTTTGAAGTGCTACTTGGCACCAATAATTAGTCAAGGAAATTTAAATACAATTTATGACTTTTCAGGTTGCTTTATCTGTTGGAACTGGAAAAAAAAAAAGTACATTTTAAAGCAGGGAATCTTTTATGAAGGGAACCCATAATCTTATAAAGACAATTTAATGGCTATGCGTAGCTGTGCATATTGATATTTAATCTTGATCCTCTTAAAGGTAGATAGATTTGAGAAGTTAAATGGGGTGGAAGGAAAAGAGGTCAAGATAAATGGAAGATTATACATTCTGAGAATTTTGTGTGAGTGGGTGTGTGAGAGAGTGAGAGAGTGAGAGAAAAGAGAAGAGAAGGAAGGGGAGGGAGGGGAAGGGAGAGGAAAAGAGAGAAGAGGAAAGGAGGCAGAAGACAATAATGAAAATAAGAAGTTAATAATGAGCTGTGATTTCCCCCAAGAAGCTAGCCTTAGGCAAATGCCCTCTTCTGTGGATTTGTTAATGTTGAAAAGCATGTGTGTTCCCTTGTAGCTCGGTCTCCAAATTGCTTCCTTATGGTGCTGACTTGGTAAGATAGAAAGTGTCCCCCTCGTGTCACCATCACCCCTGCGGTCTCTACTCTGGTAGTTATCCTCACAAGATGGGAGAGGGTCATACCTGGGCAGGGATTCTTAAGGCTCAGACAATCTTCATTTCCAACTGGACCCTCAGTGGGGACAGATGGGTGGCCCTGTGTGGATAGCTATGAGAGGGTCAATTCAAGATGGAGTATGCTTCCACTTGGCCCCTTACTATGCTCCAGAACATTATTTCCCTCAAGAATTCAAGTTTCCTTATTTCTCTGTTCCCTGTTGTTGATGTTCTGCCCACTCCTCCTCTCTCCTTTATCCATCTTTGATGTTTTTGTAGTCTCTGTGAGTGGAAAACTAATTGTGGACTCTTCCTGTCTCTCATGTTATTCCTGACCATTGTTTGTGTTTTCCCAATGGATGACTCACATCTGTTTAGTTACAGGGAGGAAAGAATTGCTCAGGGTATAATTGAAAGAATTTGGTGGGTTTAGAATGGAATAGAAACACAGATTAATATTTAGAGACCCTACTCCACTGCCTGACATTATGGAGACAGGTTCTTTGGCCATCACTTCTTTACAAGTGGGTGCCATATACAATTCTTGATAATCATCTCTTGGAAGAAAGTGACCGTATCACCTTGATAGAACTTAAAATGGACCTACGAAAGTGAAGGAAGCCAAATATATATATAACAAGGAGGCACATTTGGGAAAATTCCCCATATATGTGCAATAAGTTTGCTGTGTGTGCACAAGAGATCTAAATTTACGATGTTGACAGAACCCACATCTTGACCTCTGAGGCTAACCTGGTTGGGTTACTACAGAGTTTGCAAATATAAGTCATTGGTACTCTCTGGCTGTTGGCCAACTTATGGTCTGAAGTCCAGACCTCCCAGTGACTGAGTACAGAAAACTGTTAGTGCTTTGGAAGTGTTTCAAATCTTTCAGGCCATTAGGGGACCATTTGGTATTCTAAGAAAGATAATTCACTAAAACAAATTGTAATAGTATGAAATAGCTAATGCAACTCTCCGAGCCAGTTATTTCTTATTCCCTAGCAGACTAAGGGCACCCCAGTTGGCATTCATCTCTTCCCAGTGCTTACATTGTCCTTTGAGTGTTACTCTGTTATAACACTGGAACCAATCTGCCTTGTGTTAAAGTTGTTTGTTACTAAACTAAAATAAGGGCTGTGTCATATGAAGCAGGCTGAGTTGGAGGACCAGGTGGGTCCAGGACCCATGGAGGAGCCAGTGGGACAAGAAAGGGCTCCCTGGTCTAGGCAGGAAGAGCAATAGAAGGAAGGTAGATGGTAACTAATAATTAATATTTCAGCTTCTTTTACTCACATCTGACTGAGTTTGGTATCATGTGTATACTAGTTAGCAAATAGCTAAGGCAAGCAATAGCTAACACCTGCACTGGGATTTCAGGAAGGAGGGTGATGAGGAAGCCACAGTCATATAAAATAGGGGAGAGATGGTGGTTTGGCTGAGCTTGGATTAAGAAAGAACTCCTAGGAGTTTCAAGACTCATGGCACAGAGTGAAGTCCCCCAAAAGCTGGGACTATAACTGAGAACACATGCCAGTGTTTACCATGTTCCTTCTAGAAAACCATGAAGAGGCTTTCTTAGCATAAACAGACACAGAAGTCCCCCAACCCCTGATGATGTTTCTGGATTGATTTATGGCAGGTTTCCAATCTTGTTGCTATTTACATTTTGGGTCAAAAATTTCTTTGTTGAGGGCTGATCTGAGCACCGTAGGATGTTGAGCAGCATCCCTGGCCTCTACTCACCAGATGCCAGTAGCACCTCCCTATTGAGCTGGGCAACTGCTGCTTTCTCCTCCTTCAGAGCCCTTGAGGTGGTCAAGTGAGGTGAGGATGCTGGGACATTATACTCTGAAGCCACAGTGCTCTGGGCAGGAGGCGTATCCTTTTCAATACCTTGTCATCTGGAGGATAAAACACATTGTGGCACCCCTATATTTTTCATAAATTTTCAAAGAATACTGCAGTCCAGTAACTTCATCTTCCTTCCTTGATCTGGAATAAAATTTGAACCAATTGGGGCTGCCACCAAGACTGCTCCCAATGACAGACACCACCTTGTTCTTCAAAACCCATTTCCCTCTGAAGATCTTGGATTGGACCATGCTCTTTCTGTTACTCTGCACTTCTCCATCTCATGAGACCAGACCTTGGTGTGTTCAGGTCTCGAGTTCGCAGAGCAGGAAGAGAAGCTTCCCAAGAACAAACTTTTTCCTGGTTTTTCTTCCCCAAAATCTCAACTCATGGAAGCGATTATGCTGGGTCCTCCTGAGGGAAGGGAGAAATATTTCCCAAGTCAGAAGGGCAGTAGAGACCTATGGTTTCCAGGGGCATTCTTCTCCCTAGCTGTGTTCCCAGGAAGGCCAGAGAACCTCAGAAAGCTGTACCCGGTGTCCCTGAGGATTTTTAGATTCTCACACCAAGACTCCTGCCTCTGCAATGATTTTAATGCCCATGCTTGACCCGGGAGTATAAAGTCACCTGCTTCCAGAGCTCTGACCATATGACTCTCAGGCACAGATTATATATTCCAAAAATGGTCACAGTGATATCTTCCATTTCACTGCTCATCTACAGTGGAGCCTTTCCTATTGCCTATCAAATTGTGGGATCTACTTACTCTCTCCTCCAATCCTTGCTGGCCATGTGACTCCCTTCAGAATAACAGAATGGCAGAAGTGATGCTGCCTGACATCCAAAGTTAGGTCAGAATAGGTTATGTATCTTCTACCGGGCTTTCTTGGGACACTCACTCAGTGGGAAGGCAAACATAGGAAGTTCAGTTACCCTGAGATTTCCATAGTGGGGAAGGCACACTGTAGATGTTCCGGTCAACAGCCCCACTGAGGTCCCAGCCAACAGCCATCCACAGCTGCCAGCCGTGTCCTGTAGCATCTTAGACATCCAGCCCAGAGGAGTCTTTACGTGCCTGAACCCAAGCCAACACGTGAAAGAATGGAACAAGAATGGCCCACCACAACCCTTCCCAAATTCACGAACCACAGAATCATGAGCAAAAGAAAATGGTTGTTTAAAGCCACTAAGTTTTGGGGTAATTTGTTACACAGAAATACTAACTGCAAGAAGTCCCTAATTGCCAGCTCTCTTCAAGAACCCTAGGGCTTCCACGTGGCCCTGGGAAGGACAGGAACCTCATTACATCTCAGAGAAGTTTCCCACCATCCCTGTCAGATAGAGGTCTGTAGTCCGATTGATAAGATTTTGCTTTTGGTATAATAATATGACTTTTCCTGTGTACGTGAACTTGTGAAGGAGAATTCGTAGTTGCTATATTCATCTGCCCGACTGTCTTTTCCTTTAGAATGAGTTCTTCCCTTGCACGTCCTTATCCTTTCTGTAAATAGGCTGCTGGGATGCCTAGCCCAGAACCTCATCAGAAGCGACAGGCATGTCTGAAATCTGCAGTCAACGCTATTGAGACTCAAGCCAGAACTTCAGCTGCCCTCTCCACTCAAGGATTACTACTGGAACATAAGAAATAGCATGGAGGACATTAGGAGAAGGAAGGGAAAAATGAAGGCGGGGAAATCAGAGGGAGAGATGAACCATGAGAGACTATGGACTCTGAGAAACAAACAGGCTTTTAGAGGGGAGGGGGGTGGGGGGGTGGGTTAGCCCAGTGATGGGTATTAAAGAGGGCACGTATTGAATGGAGCACTGGGTGTTATACGCAAACAATGAATCATGGAACACTACATCAAAAACTAATGATGTAATGTATGGTGATTAACATAACATAATAAAAAAAAAAAGGATTACTGCGAGACCACTGACACAGTTAGTCCAGCTTTAGACACCACCAGAATCTGAGTGCCCTTTGGGTCACTGACCAGGCCACATCGCCTTGTTCACTGCTGCCTACCCTGCCCATGGCACGATGACAAACACATAGTAGCTGCTCAGTAAACATTAGTTGAATGCATCAACTAATATTGAGGAAAAGGGCAGAAAATATAGAATAAGGAATTAGTTGAATGCATCAATTAATATTGAGGACAAGGGCAGAAAATATGGAATAAGGAATTTAGGCTAAATTTAAGATTTAGAAGTGAGGGCAGGAGAGTTGACAAATGTTCTTTTTTACTTGCAATTGCTTTAGCACAAGAAAAGCTTTTAATCTCTGTGCTTCAATCTAGAGGAGCCCCAGTCTTCGTCCAAAAGGGAACAATGAATGCAGCCTCCAGGATTAGTCATCAGTTGAGTGATCCAGACGTAACTTCAGATTTCGATTTTGATTTCAATTTCTTCCTCTGTAAAGATGATTGTTCTACTGGTCCTTTCAACTGCATGATCACATTTCCCTTTTGGAGTTGCTTTAAGACTTTTTATTTATTATCACACTTAATTAAAAAATAATACCTCAGGCTTCTGAAGTGTTCTGATTCCTACTCACATGAAGTTTAAATGAAATATTTAATTTTTCTCTCTATAATTTTCCTGCTTAGCTAATAATTCTGGGCCAGTCATATGCTGCATTCAGATCATATTCCTTTCAAAGAGTATTGATTCAAGGTCTGCAGTTATCTATGAAAATGAGTATTTATGCAAAATGGAATATTATCCACCCAATTGTCCAGAGCTTTCTAGGTAATTCTGTATAAACTTTTTTATAGTCATGACTTTTCATCGCTTCTGTTCTTGTCAAAAATAGTTCAGTTTGAATTTCTACTACTGCCTCTTTATTTTCAATTTAAAAGTAAGTTAGGTAAGTCAAAGGCAGGTTTAAGATCATCTCTAAAGGGATACACTCTGTATGAGCAGCATTTGCATTAGAATATTTGCATTCTTGATATTTTGGGTATATTCTGTCAAGAATGGAAATAATAATACCTCCTTCATAGGATTGTGACATGTGTGTGTAGAAGTTAATTTCCTGATATTCTCTTGCCAATGTGCTAGATGAAACATATTTTTGTCCTTTGAGTTCCCTGCCTGGTCCTGTCCTTTTGGCCTTACTTTATGCATATATAGTCAGCATCGCATAATTCTGCACTTAACTAAATACCTTTTTTGTACAGTTTGTTATATTTTAAATTGTTCATCTTGGTTTTACAACCATATTGTAAAATCTTAGGATACAGAGGGTACTGCTGTATTCTCAGGATGCCTAGCACAGTGATGAACAATGTCAGGCCTCAATAAAGACTTCCTGTTTTGTTCCGCCATCTTGTTTTCAAATCTGTGGTCTGGGAATCAGAAGATATTCCTCAATTAACTGATGACTGACTTAGTCTGACCCTTCTTTAGTTTGGAAAGCTTGGGAGAGGGTGTGCCTTTTCTCAGAGCTCTCAGACACATGTTCCAGAGAGAACATTTTCCAGTGGGGCCACTGATATGCTGCACAAAACAAACAGAATTTTCATCAGGAGGGTGTTTATTAAATGAGCATGTCCTTGTATTTTGAAGAAAGCTGGGGAGACCTATGAGTTAATTCTCTTCATTAGTAATGGAACCTGTGATCCCTGCTGGAAGGATCCAGAGTCATCTGCCTGCCAAGAAGTGCTGAAAGTCAGCTCCGGCGTAAGAAGTTAGAAAAGCAATGTGTGAATATTGCAGCCAAACCCATCTCCAGATGCTGAGACTTCTGAGGAGAACATGTGTGTGGAATTTAAGCACATCCTGGAATAACCAGTTTCATAAGATGGGCCTTCCACTCGCTGTCTGATGGCGGAGACTGCCTCAGGAGGCACGGTCTTGGGGACATGGTGGCAAAGGCAGGCACTGCCGTCAGTGTCTTGATGCTGCCTCTTCTCGTGGGCTCTCCCTTTTGGGAGCCTGAGGGCTGGAAGCAGTCCCTACTTCCTACCTGTGTGACTCTGGGGGCTTTGTTTAATCTCTGTACATCTTAGTTTCCTCATGGATCAAGTTGAGTTGATAATACCTACCTCAGAGAATTGTTGGAACGATGAATCAGAGTCATGCGCATAAAACCTTTCTGGTGGTTCTTGGCAATACAAGATAGTGTGAGAATTCTTAGGTCGGCTTTGAGACCTGCTCCCCTGGCACAACTGAGTTTTCTCATGCAGTGTCTCCAGATGGAAAGGACCTTGGGTCCTTTCCAGTATAGATGCTGTGCAGAGCTGGCTATTGTGAGCAAAGCGGAGCCTGGGAAGCAGAGACCTGCTAAGCCCAAAGAAAAGTTGTTTCTCTGGGGAGAAGAGAGATTTTCTCCCTTTGTAGCAAAAAGTGGCTCTCTAGACAAATAAACCATGGAACAAAGAGGCTTCAGACCAAGGGAAGTTGTTCAGCTTCTGTTCCCCCTACTTTTCTTTGGGGGATGGCTGCTGCCCCATGGAAAGATTTGAAAAAAGGTTCTGTTTATAATGACAAATATGCTCAGAGATCATGCCTTTATTTCCATTTCTCATTCCAGACTTTACTACCAGGACACATACATGGGAATAAGAATTTGGGTTTTAAAAGATGGGAGTATTTAGCCATTGAAGCATTTGGCCAGTCCCGTTCAGCCTCCATGGAACCACAGATATGACTCCTCGGAGGGAAATTCCATCTCTTCTTCCCCCTCCCAAGGCAGTTTAACAGGACAAGATGGCATCATCCTTTTCTTTGGGTTTCAGATATAAGCTCTCTGTTTCCCTCTTCACTGTGATTACAGAGTACCTGGGCATGCAGCGTGCCGGGCACACTTTCCAGGGCAATAGTGTAGGTTTGTGTGATGAGTAGACCAAACAGGCAGTTTCTGTGGGTTTACGCAGGACACTGGGAGACACTGGGAGAAAGAAAAACAGAGCCTCTCTGTCTTTGCAGACTCCCTGTCTCTGGTGTGTATCCCCTATGGAGTTCCAGGCAGGGTGAAACCACTAAGATGTTAGCTTCTTTTGAAAATGAGGAAGATGCCATTAAAGCAGATGACTTCAGAATAAGCAGATGTGGGGAGAGAAATGGGGCCAGTGGAGCCTGTGGGTCATTCTGTGTGCTCTGGATGCTCTCTCAAGGCATTCTGGAAAACGTTTTATTATGCTCCATGAAAGCATCATCAGTCATTGATTGCTGCTTTCTCTTGGGTGGAGAAAACAGCCCTGTGTTGGCTGACATTATTCTGTTTTCAGCCTTTGTTCAAGTACAAAGAGCCCTGGCTGTTTCTTTGCTCTCCTGTCTCCTTACTAATTCCACAAGTCTGCGAAGCTCCTTATGCTTCACTGCCCCAGGTATTCAGGGATCTGTGAGAGGCATTGATTGGGGGAGTGGTCACCTCAGAAAGCATTTATGAAAGAAGCCAAAGCTTCCCAGGACAAGGGAGGAGGAACCTGGAGCTTCCATGACAGAGACAGAGATGGTAGAGCATCTTGCTTCTTCTGACCAGCCCAAGCTGCTCTTCTGTCTAAAACATAGGCAATGACCTATTGATTGCTGAGATATGTTTTAAAAAGCCTCTGGAATTAGGCAATTAATTCCCGCTTAATGCAGAATGTCAAATCAGGGCCACTGATTCTCTAATTGATCAGTTGATTCATTATTTCACTTGCATGGCTAGATGTAGACTTAGGCCAGTTGAAGAAATAAAGTGGAAGGAAACGTTGAGAAAGTGGAGTCAAAGATTTATTATCTCCCCAAAGAAATACATTGTTTATTCATTTATTTCCCAGTAATTATTTGTTTATTAAGGTGGCCACTTAAAGAGAGAGCCAATAGCAGAGATTGTCAATAATACAGAGGGATTATGTGTTTACTGTAAATAGATGATGATACTTCAGATACTAAAGCCTATAGATCATAAAGAAGCACAATGAACATGCCTAGGCTATAAAACTAAATATGGGCTATTGTTCATTATGAAAGGGAACTTCACTAGTCTATGAGCTTTCACTGAAAGCTGCTCTGGGTAAGACAAGTAACTGGATGGGGTAAGGTTTCTCTTTGGAGCTGTGCTTTTGGGAAATAGCATGCTACATTGTAAAGAGTGCAGGCTTTTAGGTCAGTTAATCATGGCTTCAAACACAAGATTTTCATGTATGAACTGAATCAATAACTGTGTAACCTTGGGCTTGTTTCTTAGTATCTTTGATCATCCTTATCCGACAGGTAAAATGACATCATGGTTAAGAATGTGGACTTTGCAGCTAGGATGCTGGTTAGGAATCTCAGCTCTGCCACGTTAAAGCTATGGGACCTTGAGCAAGTTGCCCCGAAGGCAATTACTGATCTGTTTTCCATCACTAGACATTCCTTTATATTTTCTAAAGTTTTGCATGGAAAGACATAAAGTGAAATGTACCCTTTTTACATGGGATTTCTTTCACTTAACATAATTATTTGAGATTCAGCCATGTTGTAGTTTGTTGCTTTTTATTGTTGAATGGTATTCCATTGTATGACCCTATCACGGCTTATCCATCCACCTGTTGATGAACATTTAGGTTGTTTCTAATTTTTGGCTATTACAAGAACATTGCTATGATAATTTCTAACCAAGTCTTTGTGTGGACATATTTACTCCTTTTATCTTGGGTGAATACCTAGTAGTAGAATGGCTGGGTCATATGATACTGAGTGTTTAACATTTGTAAGAAACCACCAAACTATTTTTTCCAAGTAAATGTTTTTGAGAGTTCCAGTTCCTCCACTATCCTAGCCAACATTTGGTATGTTCAGTTTTTTCAATCTTAGCCATTCTAATAGGTGAGTAGTTGTTTTAATTTGGTTTTAATGTGCATTTTCCTAATTACTAATGATGCTGAGCATATTTGTAGGTGATTATTTACCATCCATATATTCTCTTTGAAGTTTCTGTTCATAAACTTTGTCCATTTCTAATTGATATGTTTGTTTTCTTATTATTAAGTTTTGAATATTTGTTATATATTTTACATACAAATTCTTTATAAGATATATAATTTACAAATAATTCCTTCCAGTCTGTAGCTTGTGTTTTTATTATATTAATGGGGTATTTTTGAAGAGCAAAGGTTTTAATTTTGATGGAATCAGAGTCATCATTTTTTTTTCCTTTCATGGATCATGCATTTGGTGTCATATCCAAGAAACTTTTTTCTAACGCAAAATCACAACAGTTTTTTCCTAATTTTCTCATAGAAGTTTTATATTCTTAGATTTTACATTTAAGCCTGTGAATCATTTGAGTTAGTTCTTGTGTATGATGAGAGGTATGGATAGAAGTTCCTTTTTTTTTGATATGGCTATCCAATTTTTCAAGAGCCATTTTTCTTCACTGAATTGACTTTGCAACTTTGTCAAAAACCAATTGTCCCTATATGTGTGAGTTTATTTCTGGTCCTTTTATTTTATTCCAGTCATCTCTTTGATTATCTTTACATCAATACCACACTATCGTGAATATTGAAGCTTAATAGTAAGTCTTGAAATCAGGTAGTGTGAGTACTCCAAATTTGTTCTTCCTTTTCAAAGTTGTTTTGGCTATTGTAGGCCCTTTGTACTTCCATATGAATTTTAGGATCAACTTGTCCATTTCTACAAAAATGTGAGCTGGATTTGACTGGATTGTGTTGAATCTATAGATCAATTTGACAACTTAACTATTGAGATTTCTGATCTATAAACACTATATATCTTTCTATTTGGGTATTCTTAACTTCTCTCAGCCATATTTTTGTAGGCCTGTGTACAGATATTTCGAGTATTCAGATTTATCCTTATGTATTTTAACATATTCCAAAGCTGTTTTGTATGTGGTGTTTATTTTTACTATTAATTTTCAGTTGCTCATTGCTGGCTACGAACTTTAGTACAATGTTGAATAGAGAGGTTGAGAGCATCTTTAGCCATTAAGACTGATGTAAATTGTAACTTTTTCATAGATGTCCTTTATTAGTTTGAGGAACTTCCCTTCTGTTCCTACTTTACTGAAAGTTTTTATCAAGAATGGATATTGGGAGGCGCCTGGGTGGCTCAGTTCATTAAGTGTCCTACTCTTGATCTCAGCTCAGGTCTTGATCTCAGGGTCATGAGTTCAAGCCCCACATTGGGCTCATACACATGAAGCCTACTTTAAAAAAAAAAAAAAAGGAATAAATATTGGATTTTACCAAATAATTTTTCTGCATCTGTTGAGACAATCATATGATTTTTCTTTTTAGTTGGTTAATGTGGTGAATTACATTGATTGTTTTTATTTTTCATTCAACTTTATTGAAGTATAATTGACAAATAATTGTAATATATTTAAAGTGTACTATGTAATGATGTGCTTTAAGTATACATTGTAAAAGGATTCCCACAATTGAGTTAATTAATATACCATCAACTTACATACTTAACTTTTTTTGTGAGAACACTTCAGTTCTACTCTCTTAGCAAATTTCAATTATACAATACAGTATTATCAACTGTAGTCAACATGTTATATATTAGATCCTCAGACTTTTTTCATCTTATAACCGAAAGTCTGGACCTTTTACCAACTTTTACCTCTTTCTTCAACTCCCCAGACCTGGCAACCACCATTCTACTCTCTGTTTTTATGAGTTTGACTTTTTTTTTTAGATTCCATATACAAGTGAGATCATACAGTATTTGTCTTTCACTATTTGACTCATCTCATACAGCATAATGTCCTCCAGGTTCATCTATGCTGTTGCAAATGTCAGAATTTCCTTCTTTTTAAAGGTTGACTAATACTCCATTGTGTATGCATCATATACATATTATACATCATATATATGTATGTATTTATATCTATACCTAACATCTATCATTTTTTTAATCTATTCATCCACTGACAGATATTTAGGCTATTTATATACTTTGGCTCTTGTGAATAATGTTGCTATGAACATGAAAGAACAGATATACCTTGAAAATAGTGACTTGTTTCCTTTGCATAGATACCCAGATGTGGAATTGCTGGATCATATGGTAGTTCTATTTTAATTTCCTCAGGAACCTCCATATTGTTTTCCACAGTGGCTGCACTAGTTTACATTCCCACCAACAGTGCACAAGACTTCTCTTTTCTCCACATCCTCACCAACATTTCTTATCTCTTGTCTTTTTGATAGAAGACATCCTAACAGGCTTGAGGTGATATCTCACTGTGGTTTTGATTTGCATTTCCCCATTGATTAATGGTGTAGAACATCTTTCCATGTACCTGTTGACCATCTATACCTTCTTTGGAAAAATGTCTGTTTACATCTGTCCATTTTTTTAAATTTTATTTTATTATGTTATGTTAATCACCATACATTACATCATTAGTTCCATGATTCATTGTTTGTGTAAAACACCCAGTGCTCCATTCAATACGTGCCCTCTTTAATACCCATCACCAGGCTAACCCGTCCCCCCAGTGCCCTCCCCTCTAGAACCCTCAGTTTGTTTCTCAGAGTCCATAGTCTCTCATGGTTCGTCTCTCCCTCCGATTCCCCCCCCTTCATTTTTCCCTTCCTACTATCTTTTTTCTTTTTTAACATATAATGTATTATTTGTTTCAGAGGTACAGGTCTGTGATTCATCAGTCTTAGACAATTCACAGCACTCACCATAGCACATACCCTCCCCAATATCCATCACCCAGCCACCCCATCCCTCCCACCTCCCACCACTCCAGCAACCCTCAGTTTGTTTCCTGAGATTAAGAATTCCTCATATCAGTGAGGTCATATGATACATGTCTTTCTCTGACTGACTTATTTCACTTAGCATAATACCCTCTAGTTCCATCCACGTCATTGCAAATGGCAAGATTTCGTTTTTTTTAACTGATGAATGGATTTATATGATGGCTGCATAATATTCCATTGTATATATATACCACATCTTCTTTATCCATTCATCTGTTGATGGACGTCTTGGCTCTTTCCATAGTTTGGCTATTGTGACATCTGTCCATTTTTAATTGATTTTTTTTTTTTTTTTTTTTGCTATTGAATTGTATGAGTTCTTTATGTATTTTGGATGTTAACCATTTATCAGATAGATAGGTGATTTGTGAATATTTTCTCCCATTCAGTAGGTTGCCTGTTCATTTTTTTTTTATGGTTTTCTTTGCTGTACAGAAGGTTTTTAGTTTGATGTAGTCCTATTTGTTTATTTTTGCTTTTGTTGCTTTTACTTTTGTGTATCAAATTCAAAAATCATCACGAAAAACTTTGTCAAGTTCCTTATCACCTATGTTGTCTTCTAGGAGTTTTATGACTTCAGGTCTTACCTTCAAGCCTTAATCCATTTTGAGTTTGGATTATTATCTTATAATAATATATATTATTATTATATATTATAATATATAACATTACATATTATATATTATATATTATAGTATATATTATATATAATATATATTATATTAAATTATAATTATATATATAAATTATAATTATATTATATAAATTATATAATTATATAATTTATCTTATATTTAAGATAAGGTCTGTGATTCATCAGTCTTAGACAATTCACAGCACTCACCATAGCACATACCCTCCCCAATATCCATCACCCAGCCACCCCATCCTTCCCACCCCCCACCACTCCAGCAACCTTCAGTTTGTTATAGTGGTCCCATATATACATGGGTTAATTTCTGAGCTTTTAATTCTGTTTGATTAATCTATATGTCTGTTTTCATGCCAATATTATACTGTTTTAATTACCATAGCTTTGTAATATAGTTTGAAATCAGGGAGTGATGCCTCCAGCTTTGTTCTCCTTTCTCAAGATGGCTGTGGCTGAGGAGCCTGGCTGACTCAGTTGGTAGAGCGTGCAACTCTTGATCTTGGGGTTTTGAATTCGAGCCATGTAAAGATTACTTAAAAATAAAATCTTAAAAAAAAAAAAAAGATTCCTGTGGTTATTCAGGGTCTTGTATGGTTCTTCTTTTTTATATATATAAAGAGAAACTATCAAACATTTATTTTTATTTTTTTAAATATTTTTTATTATGTTATGCTCGTCACCATACAGTATATGGTTCTATGCAAATTTTAGAATTGTTTATTTCTGTGAAAAGTGCCATTGGCATTTTGATAGGGATTGCATTGAATCTATAGATTGCTTTGGGTAGTATGGGCATTTTAACAATATTTATTCTTCTAATCAATGAGCACAAAATATCTATTTATTTGTATCTTCTTCAATTGCGCTCATTAATGTCTTGCAGTTTTCAATACACAGACCTTTTATCTCCTTAGTTAAATTTATTCCTAGGTATTTTATTCTTTTTGATGCAATTATAAATGATAGTGTTTTTCATAATTTCTCTTTTTGTAGCTCATTATTAGTATATAAAGACACAGCATATTTCTGTGTATTTGTTTTGTACCCTGCAACTTTACTGAATTCTTTTATTAGTTCTAACAGTTTTTTGATTGTCTTTAGGGTTTTCTATATAAAATATTATGTCATCTGCAAATAGTGACAGCTTTTCTTCTTCCTTTGCAATTTGGGTGCCTTTTATTTCTTTTTATTGCCTAATTGCTCTGGCTGTTCCAATGCTGTGTCCAAAAAAGTGGTGAGAGTGGGCATCTTTGTCTTGTTCCTATCTTAACGTAGAAGTTTTCAGCTATTCACTGTTGAGTATGATGTTAGCTGTGGGCTTCTCATATATGGCCTTTGTTATGTTGAGGTACATTCCTCCTGTATCTGCTTTGCTCAGAGTTTTTTTCATAAATGGACATTAAATTTTGTCAAATGTTTTGTCTGCATCCGTTTAGATGATTGTATGATTTTTACCCTTCATTATGTGGTATATCACCTTGACTGATTTGCATATGTTGAATCATCCTTGCATCCTTGAATAAATCCCACTTTATCACAGAATATGACCTTTTAATGCATGTTGAATTCTGTTTGCTAGTATTTTGTTGAGGATATTTGCCTCTATGTTCATCAGGAATATTGGCCTGTAATTTCTTTTCTTGTGGCATCATTGTCTGGTTTTGGTATCAGGGTAATGCTGACCTCATAAAATGAATTTGGAGGAGTTCCCTCCTCTTCTATTATTGTAATAGTTTGAGAAGAATTGATATTAATCTTCTTCAAAGGTTTGGTAGAATTCACTGGTGAAGTCATCTTGTCTTTTTTTTTTTTTTTTTTTTTAAATATTTTATTTATTTATTTGACAGAGAGAGACACAGCGAAAGAGGGAACACAAGCAGGGGGAGTGGGAGAGGGAGAAGCAGGCTTCCCGCTGAGCAGGGAGCCCGATGCGGGGCTCGATCCCAGGACCCTGGGATCATGACCTGAGCCGAAGGCAGACGCCCAACGACTGAGCCACCCAGGCGCCCTGAAGTCATCTTGTCTTGAACTTTTTTATTGGGAGGTTTTGATGACTGATTCAATCTTACTCATTATTGGTTTGTTCAGATTTTCTGTTTCATTATAATTCATTCTTGGCAGATTGTACGTTTCTAAGAATTTACCCATTTCTTTTTTTTTTAAAAGATTTTATTTATTTATTTGACACAGAGAGAGAGAGAGAGAGAGAGAGATCACAAGTGGGGGGGAGGGTTGCAGAGGGAGAGGGAGAAGCAGCCTACCGGCCGAGCAGAGAGCCTGATGCAGGGCTCGATCCCAGGACCCTGGGATCATGACCTGAGCTGAAGACAGATGCTTAACTGACTGAGCCACCCAGGTGCCCCGAATTTACCCATTTCTTTTAGTTTATCAAATTTGTTGTCATATGATTGTTCATAGTACTTTCTTATGATCCTTTGTATTTCCATGGCATCAATGGTAATGTCCCTTTTCTCATTTATGATTGTTTTTAGTCTTCTTTTTTTTTTTAGTCTAGTTAAGGGTTTATCAATTTTGCTTATATTTTCAATTCAAACCCAGCTCTTGGTTTTATTAATCTTTATTGTCTTTCTAGTCTCCATTTCATTTATTTCTGCTCTGATCTTTGCTATTTCCTAGGTTCTTCTAACTTGTGGGCTTAGTTTTTTTCTTTTTCTAGTTCCTTGAGGTGTAAATGTAGGTTGTTTATTTGTAATCTTTCTTCTTTCTTGATGTTGGCATTTATTACTATACTTGCCTCTTAAAACTGCCTTAACTGCATGCTTAAGTTTTGGTATGTTATATTTCAATTTTTTTTCAAGATATTTGATTGCTTCTTTGACCTATTGGTGTTAATTTCCACATATTTGTATGTGTTCCAATTTTCCTTCTGTTATTAATTTCTGATTTCATACCATTGTAGTCAGAGAAGGTACTTGGTATGATTCCAATCTTCTTAAATTTGCCAAGGTTTATTATTTGACCTATCATATGATCTATCCTGGAGAATGTTCCATGTGCACTTGAGAAGAATGTACATTCTGCTGCTGTTGGATGGAATGTTCTGCATATGTCTGTTAGATCCATTTGGTCTAAAGTATAGTTCAAACCCAAATTTCCCTACTGATTTTATGTCTGGATGATCTATCCATTGTTAAAAGTGGGGTAATGAAGTTCTCTACTGTTGTATTGTTGTCTATTTCTCTCTTTAGATTTATAGTATTTGCTTAATATATTTAGGTGCTCCAATGTTGGGAGCATATATATTTATGGTTGTTCTATCCTCTTGATGAGTGACCCTTTTTTCATTACATAATGACCTATTTTTTGTATTTTGTTACGATTTTTGACTTGAAGTCTATTTTGTCTGATATAAGTATAGCTCTGCCTGCTCTCTTTTGGTTTCCACTTGCATGGGATATCTTTTGCCATCCTTTCACTTTGAGCCTATGTATTTTCTTAAAACTGAAATGCGTCTCCTGTAGGGTTCTGTTTTTTAATCCATTCAGCTACTCTATGCCTTTTGACTGGAAAATTTAAATCCATTTACATTTAGAGTAATTATTGATTGGTGAGGATTTATTAGTGTCATTAATTGTTTTCTGGCTGTTTTGTAGTTCCCTTGTTCTTTTTTTTTTTAAGATTTTATTTATTTATTTGTCAGAGAGACATAGAGAGAGAGAGAGAGCACAAGCAGGGGAAGTGGCAGGCGGAGGGAGAAGCAGGCTCCCTGCTGAGCAAGGAGCCCGATGTGGGACTCAAACCCAGGACCGCGGGATCATGACCTGAGCTGAGGGCAGATGCTTAACCGACTGAGCCACCTAGGTGTCCCTGTAGTTCCCTTATTCTAAGGAGATATTTTGCATTCTTTTTTTCATACTATTCTTTGAAAGTTGGTAAGTACTTTACACTTACAGTGCACCTCAATTCAGACTAGCTACATTTCACATACTCAATAGGCACATGTGGCTGATGACTACTATACTGCACATTGCAGGTCTCTACCTTTGTGCATGCTGTCGCCTCCCCCAGTAATACCTGGCCCCTCTATGTCTGCTAAATGAGCATCTTTTCTCCCTCAAGAGGAAGTTCAGTCTTCTCCTCTCTAATTCATTCATTAATTCACTTAACAGACAGGATCAAGAGTGTGTTCTCTGGGACCAGACCACCAGATTCCAATACCTTGGCAAATTACATTAGGGTCTCTGTGCTTTATCTTCAAAATGTAGATGACAATGACATCCACTTAAATAAGTGAGTTAAGTAAAGTCCTGAGAACAACACATGTAAATCAATGCTTGATAAGTGCCAGCAGTTGTTTTCATGGTTGTTATTACTTACAAGACTGGGTTAGACATTACACTGACAAGGAATAATAACACCCGGGACCCTCACTTAATGAGCTTTGATCTAATTAAAGGAATATGACATAGAAAAAAATGTGAGGAAGTTTGCTGGTGATTTTTAGTTACTCCCTTCATCCAGTATTGTGTCTGGCGCATGGTGAATATTCAATATATATTCGAGGAATTAGTGGGTCCACTAAACAAAACATTTTCACCATGAAAAATAGGATTTCTTTGTCTCTTGTCCCCTTTCCTTTCTAGGAAGAATAAACAAATTCAGATATCAGAAAGCATGCTTCATTTCAATTTTGTACTCTTGGCTAAAACATCTCTGCCTTTGGGTTTGCACATGTAATCAATACAGATCAGATACTTCGCAGGGGTTTTTACAATAGATGGTAGTGATGCATCTACTAACAGAAAGCATATCTCTAATAACTAATAGTTAGAACTAGTGATGTATTATGTTGGCTAACTGAACACAATAAAAAAAAGATGATATACTAATAACTAATAGTTATTGAGTTCCTGCTATTCCAAGAATAAATTTTTACATAATAAAAAGGATCATCTCTAGTTAATTATTGCAGGCCTGTTTGTTCTAAGGCTAAGTAATTGTCCAGTAGCTTATTTTCTGGTTTAAACACACTTCAATTGCAGCAGCTTGCTCCTGACAGACCAAACGGCCATGCTGGTACGTCCGTGGCTAACAGGTGACTCTCCGAGGATAAATATGCAGAGTGTGTGTCTGGAGAGAGCTGATGAAGGACAGGAGGAGCAGGCTTAAGGCAATTGTAGAGAAAATACTTGGTCAATTCAGAGACACATCTGCCCGTAGCTGTTTGCAAGCACGTTGTGATGCTCTTTGGCCTTAGATGACACTCCTGCCTCCGTTCCCCTTCCATAACAGCCTGTGCGAATCTGAGGAGATCAGGGACAAGGATTGTTCATAATCATGAAAATATTTCTGGAGGCCACCCGCTACTCTCCCTAGCTTGTCGAACAGGCACGGTTTCCTGGCCGTTGTCAGAGATGACTAACATGTGGTTTTGGTAACCTTCACCCTGGTCATTTGTCTCATGTTCCTTCGAAGGAAGCTATTTAACATATGGAAACACTTCCCCCCTTTGACACTTTGTAAGGTAATTGAGTTCAGTTATCTTGAAGGCAAACAACTCCCAACTATGGGGTAAAGAAACCCATCGTACCTCATTAAGTAGCTTGTGAGATACTTAATTCTTTAATGGTGGGGAATTTTTTTTCAGCCTGAATAGTTGCAAAATAATCCCAAATATTGTGATGTAACTATAGGTGATTATGAAAATACTATTTTTAAAGGAAAGAGTTTGTATGGTAGATAATAGATAATTATTAAAGAGAAGAAAGGGGTTTATTTTTCTTTCTGTGTAGCTGCTTCTAATTTATTGCATTTAGGTTGACATAATCAGCTCTTCAGACTTAGTTTATATCTTCACAATGGATTCCATGAAATTGCAGCCATCCATATATTTATAAGCAAGCTCCGTGCTCTTCGGTATGTCTATGATGCGCCACAGAAGTCTGCCAATGGACCAGAAAACGAATCAAAATGTTATTGTTCCCCATGTAGTATGTCTTATGAGGGCACACATAAAATTCCACGGATGCTTTTTCCTTTCATTGGAAATTGGGTATGGATAAGAAAAGTAGGCCACTGAGGTCTTTTGTTTCCTTATTATTTTGGTTCTGTCGATATGTGTTATGATCAACATTATTTGATCTCCAGGGTAGCATTTCCAAACCAAAACCAGGTTTAAGTCTGGGAATGCTGCATCTTGTGTCCTTACTTGGAGACGCGTGATGTGTTGAGCACAGCAAAGACTCCCAAGTGGTTGAGGCAAGTGTTTACCATTGTTTAACCCTTTTCTCCCAACCCAAAGAGGAAAGAAGGAAAGCCATTTTTGTTTTTTGCTCATGAAGTATCTAATAATATCTTAAAGATGACCAAGGTTCCAAGGAAAACAGTTTGGGAACTACAGGCTGAGGGGCAATGAAGAAAAAACAACCTACATCTGTGTGCAATCACAGCCAGTCACAGACCCACAAACGTGGCTACGTTAACTCTCAGATGTGACCTCCTTCTTTCAGTTTGTTGTTTGGCTGTTTTTAACCATGATCATTTCTACCGTGGTTATTGAAGAATGTGTATTGAGACCTCAATATTACCAATGGGAGACCTACAAATGGCCATAATACACATGGAAATTCACACACACACACACACACACACACACACACACTTTCCCCGGGGAATTGTATTCTATGTGAAAGGCACCCCCTCGAGCCTCAAGTAAGTCATATATGTGTAGGTGTACACCAATGCGCTTGCACATGCACACATACACAGAATTAGGAAGTAAAAGTGGACCCAATGAACACGTTTGGTCAAAATTGGGTTTGAAACAGAAGTACAGCTTTATCTTACCCCAACAGGTGGGGACTTAGGGAAAACTATTTGTCTCTGCCTCATCCCACTTCAAAACTATTTTCCATACGAATAACCTCCTTCTTGTATGTGGTGCTGTTTAAAATAATTTAATAAATATTTTCTCTTATCTTTGGGAAATATACCTTTAAGATACCCTCCATTACTGAGGCAAAGAAGAGCTTCTGATGGTGGTAATCAAGGATTTAAGGTAGATTTATAGAAGATAACTTGAAAGAGGGTTTGTGAATTTGAAGTGATCTAAAGTATTCTTTTCACCTGGAGGCAACCAGTGCCCTGACTTTCATGTAATTTCTTTCTTGCTTTACTTTTACCTCTTACTTATGCTTGAAAAATATAGAGTAGTTTTGCCTGATTTTGACCTTAATATGCATGGAATAATTCTGTATAATTTATTTCTTGCATATTACATTCTACATTATTTGTAAGATTCCTCTATAATGTTGCATGTAGTTCTAATTTGTTTATTTGTTTGTTTATCCATTCTACTATTAATGCATATTTTGATTTTTTACTTTTTGGAAGAAGCCTGCTTTACTGAGTGGCAACTTGGAGAAGATCCACCCAACCTGCATTCAAGTGTGATGTAAGGGAGAAATAAACCTTTGTTATCCTACACCACTGAGACTCTGGGTGCATTTGTTACTCTAGAATAGCCCATCTTGTCCTGAATAATATGACTAGGAATAAAAAAATCCTTTCACTAAGAAAATTCTAGGCCCCTGTGGTTTCGCATAGATGTTATCAAACATTCAAGGAAGTAAGAAATTTCAATTTAACATAAACAGTTTCAGAGACTAGAAGCAGGTAGTTACGAGTTCCTTGGTTTACTGGTTGTAGTAAACAGTATAATGGCTCTCCAAGGATGCTGATGGCCTAGTCCTCAGAATCTGTGAATGGATTACCTTACATGGTAAAAGGGACTTTGTAGATACATTTTGGTTATGGTCCTTGAGCTGGCAGATTATTCTAGATAATCCAAGTTGGCCCAATCTAATCACATGGCTTTGGAAAAAAAACCATCTTTCCTGGCTGCTGTCAGAGCAAGATATGGCTAAGAAGAAGGATGAGATTGATGTACCAGAGATTTCTAACTGGCTGTTGCAGCCTTTGAAGATGGAGGGTGAGGGTTTCCCTGCAAACTATACAGAAGCTTCTAGAAGCTGGGAACAACCCTCCATTACAGCCAGCAAGAAAACAGGAATTGGGGTCCCATAATCTCAAGGGATTGCATTCTTTTTTTATGTTATGTTAATCACCATACATTACATCATTAGTTTTTGATGTAGTGTTCCATGATTCATCGTTTGCATATAACACCCAGTGCTCCATGCAGAACGTGCCCTCTTTAATACCCATCACCAGGCTAACCCATCCCCCACCCCTCTCCCCTCTAGAACCCTCAGTTTGTTTCTGAGAGTCCATAGTCTCTCATGGTTTGTCTGCCCCTCCGATTTCCCCCCCTTCAAGGGGATTGCATTCTGCCAACAACCTGAATGAGTAGAAACCAGATTCTTCTCCACAGCCTTCAAAAAGGAATGCAGCCCTGCTGACATCTTGATTTGATTTTAGCCCAGTGAGAACTGCATCAGATTTCTGACCTCCAAAACTTAAAATAATAAATTTGTGTGGTTTAAGCCACTAAATCTGTGGTAATTTGTTATGGCAGCAATAGAAAACTAGTACATTGTATAACCTTGATTCCAAAATCTGGCAAGGATATTATAAGAAAGAAAAATCTCAGGTCGACCTCATTTATGAATATAAATGCTATTCTAAACAAAATATTAGCAAACTAAACCTAACAATATATAAAAAAGAAAATACCCAGAGTTTATACCAAGTTGTGCTTATACCAAGAGTTTCAGGTTGCCTGAAAATCAATTAATATAATTCACCACATTGAAAGATTTCAGGGATATATCAGGTGGTGGGTTCAGTGAATGCAAAACAGCATCTGATAGAATTCAGCGACCATTTATAATTAACAAAAAGACCTGCAGACAACGAAGAATGGGAGAAAACTTCCTAAGCTTGGTAAAAATTATGTACAAAACCATACATCAAACATTATACTAAATTAGGTCATATTGAAAGTTTCCTTTGTAACTGAGAACAAAATAAGGATGTTTGAGATTACCACTTGCATTCAACACTGTACTGGAATCCCCATTTTGTTTACAGATGATATGTTTGCATATGTAGAAAATCCAAAAATCACACAAATAAACTATTAGAATTTTAAATAAAATTTAGCAAGTTCATTACATTAAAAAAGTAAAAATAAATGTATTTTTATGTACCAGGAACAAACAAAAGCTTTATTTATTTATTTATTTTTAAAGATTTTATTTATTTATTTGACAGAGACGTAGCAAGAGAGGGAACACAAGCAGGGGGAGTGAGAGAGGGAGAAGCAGGCCTCCTGCCGAGCAGGGAGCCCGATGCGGGGCTCGATCCCAGGACCCTGGGATCATGACCTGAGCCGAAGGCAGACGCTTAACCGACTGAGCCACCCAGGTGCCCCCAAAAGCTTTATTGAGAGATAGTAAAGATATACCATATTCATTGATTGGAAAACCCAATTAAAGATGTTAGTTTTTCCCTAAATTGATCTGTAGTTCAAGGCCATCTCAGTCAAAGTCCCAGTTGAAAATATTTTTGATGTGGGGCACTTGGGTGGCTCAGTCCATTGAGCTTCCGACTTGGTTTAGGTTCAGGTCATGATCTCATCGGTCATGATCTCATGGATCATGAGATCGAGCCCTCCATCAGCTCTGTGCTCAGCGGGGAGTCTGCTTGAAAGATTCTCTCCCTTTGCCCCTCCCCCTCCTCTCTCTCTCAATCTCTCTCTAAAAATAAATAAATAAATCTTAAAAATGTGTTTTTTATGAAACTTAACAAACTGATTCTAAAAATTCATATAGAAATACGAAAAGCCAGTAACTGAAAATATACTCTTGCAGAAAGAAAACCCTATTTATTATAAAACAATTATAATACAAAAAAGTATACTATTCACATAGGAATAGAAAAAAATGAGCCACTGGAATAGAATAGAGAGTCCAGAAACAACATACAGACAGTTGACTTGTGACAAGGTAGCATTACAGAGCCATGAGGAAGCAATGGTGTTTTCAAATTCCAGAAGGAGAACTTCCAATTTTAGCTCTACCTCACTCCATATATTAAAAGCAATTTCAGGTGGATCTTGACTTAAATGTGAAAGTCAAAGTTCACAGCCTGTAGAACATAACGTGGAAGGATATATTTATGCTCTCAAAATAGGAAAAGGATTTTAAAGATCAAAAAGACATTTACCATCAAGGATTTGTCATTTGATCGTTTGCTCTCGGGTCCATTTCCTATCCTTCTGCTCTTTTCTGTATGGTAGAGGGCTGAACCCTGCACAGGGATGCCCAAGCTACCTCGCCTGCTGGCTTCTGGCTAGGTTGAACCAATAGAATTCACTGGAAGGAGCTTGGTGGGAGGGAGGAAGAGGGAAACTCCCCTTCCTCTTCAAGGAGTGCCTCTGGCAGCGACTTCATCACATCTGTGATTCCTGCCCCCAGCAATCCTTCCTTCCATGGTCCCAGCTCCTGCCAGGCAGCCCATGCTACGTTCAGCTCCCACCAGTGGGGCCAGCTCCTTAGCTCTGGCTAACTGGTTCTTGCCTTTGTCCCTCCAGCCCTTGGGGTGGTAGCTGCTTCCTGCTGTAGCTAATCTCCGAAAGCTTCAGCATTTTCTGCTTGGCTTTTCAGCAATCCCAATACTTCAATAACCAGTTCTCCACATGAAATTTCCTCTACCGAATTAAGTGGGGTGGTTCTTTTTCCTGCGTTGGGTTTTGTTGTTGTTGTTGTTTATTTGTTTAAACTGCCTGTTTTTCCTGACCCATCTCTGACCAATCCAGGAAAAGATAGATAAATTCAAACTAAAGTTAAGAACTTCTGTCCACCGAAAAACCCAAAAAACCAAACCAAACAAATAATCCAACGTATAAACCAGGAAAATATTAAATATCTTTAACCAGATTATATAATGCAATCCAGAGAATAATTGTTTTAAAACTCAGATAAATCAACAAAAAAATGTGAAGAGTTGGCATCTGCAATCAATAAGTTCTTTTGTAACCTAATAAAATTTTATCCTTTCCAATAAAAAAGAAATAAACTCCTCTTCTCTCCTATTTTTTTCTCTGCTACAGATATTGGCTGGAAATCAGTTTCTAGCTCAACACCTATTTTCTGGTTAATCCACAGAGTGCTTTTACTGTGTCTCCTATAATGCCACCACTTGGTGAAGGTATTCCTGGGGGCAGTTCACGCACTACCAAGCAGGTAAGTTTGCTACGTTTTCTTTCAATTTTTTTTCATATAAATATATTATATTTATAAATAAATATAATATGTTTATATCTGTGTATCTGTGTGTGTGAGAGAGAGAGAGAATAAGTCATTTTAAATGAAGAGCAGGTTTTCCTAAATTTTTCTTTCAAAAATCTTAAATCTTAAGTGGGCTGCCCAATATCCTATTAAATGTAATTTAATCATATTTCTACTCTTGATAATTAAGGCTTGTAAAACATGTGCAACACCACAGTGGCCATATTTGTGCATAAATCTTTGTCTAACCAATTCTTGGGGACGTTTATGTTGCCCCAGCAGGTGTAGGAGTGGAGGTGTCTTCCCCTCTTCCCCCAGGGGATGCTTTACCACCTCTTTGGGTTTCCCACAGCCCATCCACCCCTTGTAAGTGGACCCCAGTCACCTCATTTGCATGGGCACGTGGTCCTGCCAGGCCCCTGCCTGATCCTGCACCTTGAAGGAAATCTAGATACATCCACTGAGAAATTCTTCAAAGTTAAGGCCTCATGCCACCTGCCATTTTAAAAAGAGAAAAAAAAGGAGGGAAAATAAAAGCAAAAAGCTGGTTTGTCTAGCTCTGGGTGACCAAGACCCACAAGAAGCCCTCTGACAATAGCACAAACTATGGCCCCCGGGTAGAGCCTGGGGGAGAGACCAGGTGGGCAGACATCCTCCCTGGCCCCTGGCCCCTGATTCTTCTAACAAGTCCATCTCTTTTATAACAAAATCAGGACCTGAAGGCATACCCCACAGCAAACCAGCCTAGGTTTCTGCACGGTGGTGTTGAGTACCAGGCAGACCTCCCTCACTCAGAGACTGCACCATGACAGCGGCACTCCCGGGCTCACCAGCCCCCCACCTCCCCTGGCCGCTGCCTCAACCGTCTGCAAGGGAGAATCACTCAGATTTTGATTTCTGATGGACTGCACCCCCCCCTTACCATATAACCCTTAATTCAAATAATAAAGTTCAGGTCCCTTCTTGAGAAAAGATTTGCATAGACTTGAACCTGGGGATGTCGGCTACAAAAGAGGGAAAGTTTATTGGAAGGAAAGCCTGGGGGTTCAGGTTTCAGGCCTCTATGTCCTTGCCTCAGATTCTCCAGTGGGGGTCCAGCTTTTAGACACTTCCCTGGCCCCCCTTCCCCCCAGCAGATGGAAAGCTCTGGTCATCGAGTGACGGCTGGTCAGATGACAGACAGTATCTCAAGAGCACGGAAGTAAAAGTTGCCTACCATCTCCATAGTTGTTTGGAGTTCGGTGCTTAACCATGAAAAAATGTTCCCATGTGATGACTGAATACAAATACTCCCGATTCATTCTGTGACTTTTATCTCTGTTTTTCGGGCACATATCCTGTTTCATAAAAGATTTTATTTAAAAACGTGAAGAATTCTTCTCAGAGAGCTCTGCTTTCAGACACAGAGAAAACGTTCCTGCAAAATGGATGCACACTAAATTCGCCCCTCGGATGTTGGATTATCCAAACACAGAAATGCATGCGGGACACTAAGGCGCAGCTTCCTCCCCAGCAAAGATGACAGAACACACCCACCATTCATTCCCTGCTCCAACTGGATGCTTTCTGTGTCCTAAACACAGGCATTGCAACCAAACTCTTGGGCAGGTCAACTTGGCGATTCACACCAAATATTCTGGCTATTCTGAAAGTAACAGTGGAGTCTGGAATTCATGCATGGCTTTTCTGTCTAAAGCCTTGTAGCACTACCTTTTCACCTCCTGACAGATTTTATTGAAAAGAATTTGGGGGGAGCAGTGTCATGGGGCTGTGCTGGCCACAGGATAGACCAAAAGTACATTAATCCTTCTTTTCTCTGTATGCAGGTTTTCCCCCTCTTTTTGCTAATTTCCCCTCTCACGGACCCTGTTTCTATGCTCAGAGTAAGTCCTTAACAGAGGATCTGGAACTTCTGAGGCATAAAGGATGCAGTCTCCTCGTAGAATTGCCACACTGCTGAAGTAGGAGGTAGGAGAATGGGGCGATTTTGGAGGGTGAGGAATTCTTACTGTGAATACCCTTGAACCTTTTTATGTCCATGACCTAGATCACTGTACATCATCACACATTTTGAGAATCAGAATCCATGCACACCTCTTTGTGCTCCATTGTTGAAACATCCTTGTACTCCTGGAACAGATGAAAGGTCTTTTTATCAGGGCAATATGTCATTGACACCTGCAGCCGCCCAGATTCTACGCCTCTTGTGACTTGAATCCTTCCAGAAACCTGCAAAGTCTATTTCCAACTCAGAGTTTTTGACTTAATCATTCTCCAGCCCACAGTTACAATTGGGAAGAAGGTTAGAATACTTCCTGCTCAAATGTCTTGCTTGCTTGCATTGCTCAGAAAACAAGCAAACAAAACCAAAAGAGAAGCACACCCTCCTTTTGTCCTGTGCAGCACCTTGTTTTGACCTATTGGCATGAGACCTGTGACATCTGTCCTCCCTCTTTAAGGGGCATCACTGTTTCTTTCAGGATGGAAATGTAAGCAGTTGACCTTTGACTTTCTACTCATATGCCCAGTTACTATACATCTTGGTGAGGGTGAAAAAGGGGAGGCTTGCAATAAATTTTTTATACTTTACTTTTAATGGAATTGAAGGTTTCCAATTTCTAATTCATTCCTCTCATTTTTTTATTTTTTATTTTTATTTTTAATTAAATTCAATTAGTCAACGTATAGTACATCATTAGTTTCAGATGCAGAGTTCAGTAATTCATCAGTTGCATATAACACCCAGTGCTCATCATATCACGTGCCCTCCTTAATGCCCATCACCCAGTTACCCCATCCCACCACCCATCTCCCCTTCGGCACCTCTCAGTTTATTTCCCTAGAGTGAAGAGTCTCTCATGGTTTGTCTGCCTCTCTGATTTCTTCCCATTCAGTTCATTTCTCTTCTTGTTAATCAAGTTGGTTTCTTGCTCAAAATCTTAACCAATGAGTTCTTAGGACATTCAGGATCAGTTCCATCTATTCGTTTTGGAAACCCATGGAATTTTGTAAAAGTTTTTGTCTCTAGTTTTGTCTCAATTTTTCTTATCCTAAAGTTACTTATTTCTTGTGTTCTGTTTTTGATAAAAAATATATGGTGCTGGCAAAATGGGGCAGAAGGAGGCAGAGAGGGAATGGTTGTTATGCCCTACTTTATCTTGACTTGGCTTTGATATTTCCTATGGTTACTGGAATCCTAATTGCTTCCCCCTGCATGGAAAGGTGGCGGGACCGAATGTCCTGTCCATAGTGCTGGTTTGGGAGCACAGGGTCCACTCACATTCAATCCCAGATCTTCAGTTTCTTACCTTTGCCACCTTGGGCAAGCACTTCAGCTCTCTGATCCCCAGTTACATCATCTGTCTGTCAGAGAGCAAGAAATCTTGTCCCCTCAAAGGTCTTTGTACCTGGACTAAGAATCAAATTGTTATGGGACAGATTAACAGGAGAAAATCAAATTTAGTAGAGTACCTACGGGGAATCCAAGTAGACATGGAAATTCTAAAGGCAAGCACAATGAGGTATAGATGTCATCCTGAACTAAGGAGAAGGGGCAGGGGTCTGGGACTTCAGAGGAAAGGAAAGTCCTTCACAGGGCGCTAAGGAGAGGAGCAGATGTTTAGTAATTACATGCTTGCCTTGCCATACAGATGGGTCACTCACATAACATTTATCTCTGCTAATAACCCTTATTCTGGGAAAGACCCTCAATTTAGATTCTTCTAGGTCATGAAAGGAGGGGCAAACATTTCTCTTGGGTCTGCAGGGTCTTGATTGCTTTCAGCTCAAGATAATCTTCTTGTCAGAGTGGCGCATCTTGGGGGCAGCCTGCCCCCAGCCCCTACATGTCAAATGTTCCTTAAAGGACAGCTGTGAGGAGTGTCTATGTGGTGCCCTGGGTCTGCCTGCATCTGCCCAAGTCTGGTCTTCAAAAATAGCCACTCTGGGCCCTTCCAGCTTCTGTCTCAAGGCAGGAAGGACAGACACCTGAACTAAGTCCTGGGGGACTCAGCATCAGTCACGGCAAATCACTGTACTTCTCTGAACCTTTGTTTCTTCCTCCAGTAAATGGAGAGCAGGGCCCTGGCAAATCACTGTACTTCTCTGAACCTTTGTTTCTTCCTCCAGTAAATGGAGAGCAGGGCCCTACTGTCTGAAGGCCACTTCCACCCTCAGGGCTGGGGAACTTGAACTCCAGGCCAGTCCTCATTTCCTGCCTGCCTTTTGAGTCTGTGACCTGAGAGCACACCCTGACCCTCACCTGGCATGCCTTCCTGTTCATCTCTCCGGCCCTCCCTCCTCCCTGGTCAGCCTTCCCTGTCCTTTCTCCCTCCCACTGAGCCAGCCCTGCCCCCTTCAACCCCACCCCTGCCCCTTCAAGAGCTCCCTTACTCCTTGATTTCTTTCTTTGGTTTACCCCTACGTTTGGGGCACAATTGATGGAACTGGAAAATCCAGCTTCCCCCCCAGCAGCTGCCACCATTGGGGCTGAGAGGAACCAACTGCTCCCTTCCTGAGGGCCTCTGCACACCACAGCTTCCCCTCCAGGTGGGCTTATCCTTGGCTCTTTATGCCCGAAGAACAGCGACCAACCTCTAATGACTGCCTCGGATATTACAGGATCTGGCAACTAGGCAAACAAGCCTGAGTCCCTATTAAAGTTCTGGTAAAAGGTTTTTATTCTGGTTTCTCACTCTGAATTTTAAGATAAGATCTCCAACTTTAAGATAAGATCTCCAACACTTTTCCCCAGTGTTGTGTGTTTCGGCATTTCCCCTCCCATCTGCTAGACAATTCTAGTCCCTTCTTCTCGCCAAGGGGTCCTGGAGGAGACCTCCTGTCTCACTGCTAATCTCTTTTCTTCTTGTCTTTTTATTTATTTTTTTTTGCTTGCTTAGATTTATAGAAATTATCTTTATTTGTGTGTTTTATTTTTAAAAATCACAGCTTTTCAGCTAGGTCAAAGACAGATGGGCAGGAGTTTGTCAAGTGAACAAAAGAGGTAGTTATTCCAGATAGAGGGATCACAGTGAGAATTTGGATTCCGTTTTTGCCCTTGTTTAACTGTGGTTTGATCCTACCTAAGTTCCTTGACTGTTGGAGCTTCTATATCCTCACCTATGAAGTCTTTCTCATGTCTATTTCAGGAAGGATACATGAGATAACATAAAATTTTAATTTGGTAAACTTTGAATATGAATTTGAATGTGGACTATTATCATTGTCACCAAGGAAGTTGGATGTAGGCTGTTTCCACACTGGAATAGACTCTGAGGATTTCACTTCTCAACACCGAGGTCTGATGACTACAAAGTTCTCCTTGCCTAAGAGCTTTATTCTGGCCACTGGACCATACTCCACTGGTGAGCAGGGCAAACTGGGGACAGATCAGTGAACCTGACCCAGATTAGCAGAACCATTGGGTCGACCCACAGACTCATGAGATGCATTGATGCTCTTTAAAGCCATTAAATTTTAAACCATCAAATATTATGCAGCCACAGATAATTAACATACCATGTCTTTAGTTTCTTGCTGCCTCAGCCAGCCACCATATTAAGGGCTATGATCAAGGGCCCCCAGGTCTGTATTTTCCCTTTGAAGGCCCACAAAGCTCCCCAGAGTCAATGCTAATTGTGTACATTAGTGAAGGAGATGATAAACCAAATATTAGTAGAAATGACTTTTCCTTTTGGAGTAAGCTCAGACAGAAAATTATCACGCATCTGAGGGATAAGAGGTAATGGAAATATTAAAACCTACCAGACTTGCTATAAATTTGCTTTCCATCATTCCAAAATGTTTTAAATAGGAAAATTTGGAAATTAAGTGAATTGTGGAGCCAAACGATTTTAATGGATCTGATGGAAATTTAATTTTGGGTCCAACTAGAAACAGTTAATTAATCATTATATTTGGGGATAGTTGCAAAATCATAACCAGTTGCAAAATTATAACCAGAAGGGGTTCAGTGTAAATAGAATCTACTGTTCTGAAGCCTTGGTCATGTCTGAATGTGTGGGCCACTCACCTCCTCCCCTTAAGACAATCATTGGGAGTAGGTGTGGCAAAATTTAAATGACCTCTCAGGACATTTGCACTCGAGAGAAACGGACGTGGTTACTGAAGCAGGCCTTCTTCCAGCAATGACCATTCCATCTTCCTTCCTGTGATCTCTCCACTTCAGGGCATAAACTGATCTAGAATTTGTAGGAAGGAGTTAAATTTTCTAGGGGCAGATCAGTTATCTGACATTCAGTTTTACTGTCACCATGGGATGAGGAGGCCCTGGATCTACTTGTTGCTTTCTCGAGCAACAAGCCTCTAATTCTGCAACAGAAAATGTTGTATCAAGTTGTTTCATTCTTATTGATAAGTATGTCAAAAACTAGCTCAAAGATATGGAGACCTCTTGTTCTGTTGGACCTAATCAAATACGTGTTTCGGTTAGAGGTTAATGCTTTCATAAACCTTATGATTCTTTTTATTGGTGTGTTCTAATCCAGAGGTATTCTAGCTATTCTAATTTCTGAACAAGTATGTACCTTTAGTAGTTCAGTAATGGTTTCCTTAAAGCTGTAGAAAAAAAATCACATTGGACAAAACATTAAAAAAAAAATTTACAGGCAAAGCTGGAATAGCTTTTGACAGATGAGCAATAAACAACTTCTGTTTCTCAGATTTCCCAATTATCCTTTGCTAATCCTTTGTAGTTGTCCCAAAATATTTAGTAAAGAAAGGATAATGGTAAAAGCATTGTCCTATTTTTAGATTCTTATCTATGTGGGCTTTTAGTTTTTATTTGCAAAGAAATGCTCACGATAATCATAGAATCACTGATGCTGAGCAGTAGAAATCAAAAGATTGTATAGATCAAGATCAACCACCTAATGTTTAAATCCCTTTTGCAATGTCCAACTAAAAGCATTCAGTTTCTGCTTGCCTGCCTGCAAGGATGGGGAACACACCACCTTGCACGAATCCCATTGCCTCTTTTGACATCCCTCATCATTTGGAAGCCTTCTATATGTTAAGCTGAAATAAGTTTCCTAGAAACTTCCAAGAACCAGTTATTGTTCACAGAATTACCAAACATCAGAATTGTAGAGGACTTTCTAGATGACCTATTAACAATGTTTTCCAAACTGCAGAAACCACTAGCAAGTTATAAAAACCAATCTAGTAGGGTACAACCAGCATTGTATAACAATGAAATAGGCTAGGATATCAGAGTACATCACTGTAGCAAGGATACATTTTATTTTGTAGTTTTGTCTTCCCCGTAAATAGATTCATGTGTCTGTCAGGTTACAATGCAGAACTTGTTTACCATTGGTAGTTTTAAAGACTTTAAAAGACACTGATACAGTGTACCCTCATTTTGCAGATGGGATATATTAGACCCAGAAAAATAAAAATGACCTGTCCCAGATCACGCAACTGGCCAGGGGAAGAGTCCAGCTGGAATTCTCCTGACCTACATGTACCACTGTTTCTGCAACAACACCAAATGTCCACCTTGCTGAATGAATCGATTTGCTTTTCCACGCATTAGAGTTCCAAATATTAGATAGCCTTCTTGCCTCCCCACTGAGTTTTTTCTTTTCATAAGAAACATACCTTTTTTTTAAAAAAAATAATGACTCAAATGAAATGATTTTGAAGACCTTCATCATCCTCATTTGCCCTCTTACAACCATGCTTTAAATTGTTTCTACCCCCTGGGTTGCTCAGTCAATTAAGTGTCCAACTCTTGATTTTGGCTCAGGTTATGATCTCAGGGTTGTGAGATTGAGCCCTGCGTCGGGCTCCATGCCCATTTGTGGAGTCTGCTTGGGATTCCCTCTCTCCCTCTCCCTCTGCCCTCCCCCTGCTCGCTCTCTCTCTCAAAGAAATAAATCTTAAAAAAGTAAAAATAAATTATTTCTACCCCCTTTTTAAGTGTTGTGCTCAGAACTTAAAGCAATATATAAAATTAGAAGTGTTCATTTGGTCATAATCTCCATTATTCCAGACACCCTGCTTCTAGGGGCAATCTAAGTTTGCATTATCTTTTGGGAAGCCATATCATATTATTGAGTCTTACTGAGTTTATTTTCAATTCAACCACTTAGTTCCTTTTATTCCTGATGGGAAGAAAGGAAGCGAGTCAGGGCCTCAGGAAGGAAGAAGAGAAACTTACATTTGCCTACTTTCCTGCAGGTACTTTCACGAGTATAGACACCTGTCTCAGAATAATTTTGTGAGACATGTGTTAGCATCATCTGATAGATGAATACCCTCAAGATAAGAAGGGGATGTCAGGAAACTTGCTGAGATCACTCAGAATGGCAGAACCAGGGACTGAGAGAGGATTTGAATGTGGTCTGTCAATTCTACTATGCGATCTTAATCCTCTCCACTGTGAACTTAAGAAGTTGGTTGACAGGAGCAAACACAGTATCTTATTTTTCTCACTAGACAAAGGTGAGTGGGCTGCAGATGCCTCCCCCACTCGACATTCTTGTTGACACTGGGTAGAGTTCTCATCCCAGAGCCTGGCACTGTCCCGATGACTCCTTAGGAATTCTTTGCTTTCCCTGACCTGGCTTACTCATGCTTTCCCCCACTACTGTGTTCTTAACTATCACACTCTACCTGGGTCTTCCAGAACACATAAATCATACTGTTCACTGCTTTCAACAAGAAATCCACATGCACATTAATGCTTGAATGCATATTAAAATCCCCATAATGAGAACGGAGAGGGTATATATAGCCTCCCCCATTTCACTGGCTTTATTTCAGCTTCCCCCCTCCCTAGCACAATTTTTAAAAATTATCTTCTTTGCCATGTAAGGAGGTTCTGCCCACAATGAGGTCCCTTGGGGGACCTCAGCTTCTCTCTCATGGAATTTATTCCAAACAAATACAGCATTCCCCTTTCAAGGATTTCTAGTGAATATAATTTTCTCTCTCTCTCATTATGCTATTATTAAATTTCATATTCTTATGCAGTATTTAAAAGGAGATCTGTCTCAGTTTTGGCTGAGTCTACAAAAGCTGTGAATAGTAAAGCAGGTACCAAATACCCAAAAGTCCTAGAGAGAGGGATTGGAGTACATCTGCAGAATGCAGACTGCTTTAGGAGATTATGGAAGTCTGGCCAGTGCTAGCTCATCACCTATCATGAGGGTATCAAGGAGGCAGGATGGAGGAGGGTTGTTTCAGTTCTCAGGCATTGATTTCCTGCCCCACAGGGAATGGAGTGGATTTATCTCTCTCAGTTCAAACTGTGTAAGGGGAGCTTTGAGGAATCCCATGGAATTTGGCAACCTAGAGGCTGGTGTTAAATCTTGCCAGAAAAAGTCTAAGGGTAGGACAGCAGGTGCAGATGAATGGGAGACCACAGGGTTGTATCTGGAAAGACCTGCCCATCCACCGAACAAGGGCAGAGGTCATGCTTCCCATGGCCCCCATGTGGACCCTGCAGAAGGAACTTGGTCTGGTCATTTAAAAAAGTATCCTGTCCAAGCGAAGTCTTGGAGGGCAGAGAGAGGGGCTAGCTAACACCAGAGTGACCTAGGGATGAGAAGGAGTCCTAAGTGATCATCTGTGAGAAAGGCACCTCCCAGTCGAGGGACCTGCAAGTGAAGGTGCCCAGCAGAGGATCTCTGAGGAATCCAAAAGTAGCCCACTAAAAAGAGTGAGCTTTGGACTTCTGTTGTGCTCAGAGAGCACTGATGATGGTGACCAAGCACCATTCAAGACAGAACTCTTCAGGCTCCATTCCTCTTTGCATGCTACCTCCTCCCGCCACAGAGGGAATGAAACCTGGGGGGACCGTAGCTTGTTAGTGAGAATGGAGCTAGGAGACAGTGAAGAAGCTGATGCACTGCAGCCACTCATACCTGCTGCTAATCCTGGATCAGGCCTGAGCTGGGTAGGGGTAGGGAGAAGCTATAATTGGATAAGAGATCAAAGTTGGGATAATCCCCTTGTCCTGGACTGAGAGATATGTGATTATTAAGGTGGCCTGGACATTTGCATGCTCTAGTAAAGGAACTACTTGATTACTTTCTGAGGGTGACCTCAAATGCTATAGGACAAGTCCAAGATTGCATTTAAAGAGAGGAAAGAATGGGTCAATGGAGCAAGGGTAAAAGGGAGTGGTGAGAAACCATTCAAATTCAGTTTGTTCTTGTTATGTGTATCCATGCCAGGCACTCAGTCAGTAATGAATAAAATAAGAATATTATGATAGCCAAGAAAGATCTTTTGGGGTTTGGTTTTTCTCTTCCCATGTACTTGCTCTCCCATCTGGTTTATTATTCAGATTTGATAAGCCATTTTTGCAAGAGTTGCGAGAAGTCATTTCACGAGGCTGACCATTGGCATTGCTATGACATGGTATTTTGGTGGGGTTGTCAGGTCAGGTGACAAGGAACAAATTCCACTGGAGGGATCCTGTGTTTGTATCACATACTGATCGCCTACAGAGGTCTGTACGAATAACGAAATGCTCTAACAAATGTTAGTACTCACGTGCTTTCTTGTCATTGCTGCCACCCCCCTGCATATAATTTGCAAATAGATATACAGTGATTATAAACCAGGTGTTTTCGGCCTTTCAGGCTGCTATCACAAAATACCAGAGACTAGATGGCTTATAAATGACAGAAGTATGTATCTCACAACTCTGGAGGCTAGAAATCTGAGATCAGGGCGCCAGTGTGGTTAGGGGTGGGATCTCGTCCAGGTCACAGACATCTCTCCATATCCTCACTTGGAGGAGGGGTCTAGGGAGCTCTGTGGTTATCTCTTTTCTAGGAACACTAATCCCATTCATGAGGGCTCCACTCTCATGACCTAAGCACCTCCCAAAGGCCCCACCTCCTAGTACCTTCACATAGGGCATTAGGATTTCAACATATGAATTTGTCGGGGGGACACAAACATTCAACCATAGCACAAGGACACGTTAACAAACTCCCCATTCCTTTTTGGGAAGCAATGGTAGTGCAGTGACTAAAATATACAACATTAACTATTTTTATTTATTTATTTATTTATTTATTTATTTATTTATTTATTTATTTATTTTTTAAATATTTGTTTTTGTTTTTTTTTAAAGATTTTATTTATTTATTTGACAGAGCGAGAGAGCACAAGCAGGGGGAGCAGGAGAAGGAGAGGGAGAAGCAGGCTTCCCGCTGAGCAAGGAGCCCGATGCGGGGCCCGATCCCAGGACCCTGGGATCATGACCCGAGCCGAAGGCAGACGCTTAACCATCTGAGCCACCCAGGCGCCCCACAACATTAACTATTATTTTAATTGAAAGTATTATTTTGGGAGGAGTAAGTGGCTATTTTATATCTATTTTAGTATTATATGTTTATTTCGTGGACTCTAAAATCTATTATGGGCAAGGATCACAACTTTTATCCAACTACACTCAATATGTGGGGGAGTATTTCTAGGGATGCCCTGAAGGTGTTAACAGGAATTCAGCATTCAAATTTAACCCTTAGGGGGTGCCTGGGTGGTGCAGTCAGTTAAGGGTCTGACTCTTGGTTTTGGCTCAGGTCATGATCTCAGGGTCGAGGGATGGAGCCCCGTATCAGGCTCCACACTCAGCGAGGAGTCTGCTTCAGATTCTTTCTCGCTCTCCCTCTGCCCCTCCCACTCATGCCCTCTCTCCCTCTCTCTCTTTCAAACAAATAAGTAAATTTTTTTTAAAAAATAAATTAAACCCTTAGTTCCCAGCCCCTTTCTGCTTTACCCAAAGATCACTCAAGCTTGGGTGCCTGTTTCTTTAAGACATGTCAATATCTGATTCCGGACAAATGACAGTGTTTAATACTATTCGAAGTCCCATGATGAAGGGGTAAAGGTTCTTCTTTGAGCACTGGGTGTTATACGCAAACAATGAATGATGGAAGACTACATCAAAAACTAATGATGTACTGTATGGTGACTAACATAACATAACAAAAAAAAGAAAATGAATGCATTAAAAATGCATGCATGAACAAAATAATCTCTAAGATATATTTTTATTAATCTACATCACTTACAACTTCCATCTAATTGAAAACCCAGTAGAAAAATATATTAATAAATATGCTATTTAAAATGTCATTGTCCAGTTTAACCATTTGTTAGTGTTAGGCAAGAATATTTGACTTATTTGTTATGCCCATAGATAAATTAAGCTTTGTTTGAAAAAAAAGAAAAAGAAAAACTTTTATGGCCCTTCTTGTTGGGGGCTGCTGCAGGGGCACTAACTCTCTGGACTTCTGGCCTGGGTCAGCTGAGGGGACTCTAGGACACTGTCAGAATCAGAGAGCCCACCATCAGTCCCAGGTCTTTGCTTTCAGCAGACTTCAGATCTTTCACATCAGGGAGAGAAGTGGCCAGGGGACAAGGGCCAGACACGGACAGCCTCTGCTACACTTGGGCGAATAGGAAACTGAAAGTCACTGCTGACCTGGGTCCCTGCGGGAAATCACCAAACTGTTAGTTTCCACTGGCTATCGTATTTCTTCAGGTGAACAGAAGGGGCAAAGGTTATGTTTAGAAACCGATACATTTGGAAGAATGGAAGTCACTGAGATCAGATGACACTTTGTGAAGGACGTTACATCTGCACAGTGAGACGTCAGGTGTCACCAGATGAGGGAAGAAAGGACCCCAGGCCAGAACAAGGGCTAACTAAGCATGAGCCACAGCTAGGGAGGAAAGTGTGTGAATGCCTGAGTGGTTGTGTGTGAGTGTGTAGGGCGTGTGTGAAGGAACTCACTAGGCACCGAAGAGGAATCAGTCCTTAATTAACCCTGTACTCAACAGAGTTTGAGAAATCAGAAAGATTTTCTGTCCCATTGGGAAGAAATAGGTGAGAATAGTTTTTATTTTAAATGTATATTTAAAAGTAGGACGAATGATACACACGTGGGAAGTTTTCCTCTTTCATTATGACCTGTGACTTTGAATCTTGGCTACCTTTACAGGGTGACAAACGCCCACCAGCGATTGCTCTGTTCATTGCCAGGTAACATCTAGAAATCTTTGTTCTGTCCTCTGAACAATTGTAGCAACCCAAGAATCTAATCTGGTGCCTCATAAATGGTTGTGTTCCATCGCTTGACATTTATTTCTAAATTCCATGAAAACACCAGCTCCCAGGATGTTGTGTCTTTTTTTTTCTACAGTATTTCTGCTGTTCCCCAGCTGTTTGAAACATGTTGTGGCTTAGAGTTCTTCAGACTACCTCCTGTGATGAAGATTACCTTAATTGCTTGTTTGTGGAACATTCAGTCAGAGACAGAATATGCTGAAACAATTACCAATAGGTGAAGGCTGACATTTTACGTTCTTTGTTATATCATTAGCAGTTTCTTATGACTTCTTGTTTGGCTTCTTAGAATTTTTAAAATTTTTTTTACCAGACTATCCTTTGAAGTTCTGGGCTCACAGTTCCATTGTTTTCCACAAGGGCCACACCGTGGTCAAAGAAAAGGCTTGTTTCCTTTCAAACAACATTCCACAACCATTTATTGAGCACCTCTTATGTGCCAAACACTAGTCTAGATGTAGGGGGTATGGATGTGAACTTATCACACATCGAGGCACACGTTAAATTTTGGAGGCACTTTTTAGAGCTATATCCCACTATAGGAAACCCCCCCCCACTATCTGAAAGTCCAGACTCACACCAATAAATAAAACAGATAATTAACCTGACTATACAAGAGGATTATTCACTTCCCTGAGTCATTCATCTTATCATTAAAAATGATGTCCTTAGGACATTTGGAAATATAATTTAACTTTACAAGACATATATGACTTCCATGCAAGGCCACCCAGCTCATGCTTCCCAGGGGCCATCCAGTTCACTTAGAATATGGCGCACCTGGGAGCTGTTCCTCCGGAGGCCAGGGCAGGGCCATTGCTGTTCACTTCCAAGCACTCATCACATTGGCAGGTGACACTATGGATATGCCTCTCACAAGTGCAAACTGGGCAGGAACAAGGAGAATTCCTGGCCACCTCAGGCTGGGAACACCCATTTACCTCCTGTGAGAATTTGGGCTCTAAATCTCTTCTCTGGATTGTCCCTGGAAGCCTTCTGGTATATGTTACTCTCCAGAATATCACAGCAGGTGCTCACTTCTGTTCTCCTCAAGAGTCCCCCAGGACACACCCTCTTAGCATTTGTGCCCCCTCACTCCCTTCGGTTTGCTCCACAAAGAGGAAGCCCTTAGCTTTGGATTTAAGTAAGAAGGATCTTAGACCCATCTCACCTCTTCTCTCCACTTTTTGACGCCCTTATCCTGGGAAAGGCTGAAGAAGTAAAAGGAATTTCCAAATTCCAGTGGGTCAACGAACATTCCAATTTTCCCGAACCTTACCGTACCAATGGAGCAAGGCATTTGTGGATGATGTTTGAGTTTCATAATATCTCTAGAAATCTGCCTATTGTATAATATGTACAGCTGTGAATAATAACAACTAGTATTTATTGATCACTTACAGTGTGCTAAGTACTGTTTCAGGGCTTTACAAGTATGAACTCATTTACTCTTCTTGGTTGTTCTCTATATGTTTAAGGAGCAGTGGTTAATTGACCAATAAATGTTGACTGTTTTCATCCAGCCTACTTTTCCAGATGGTCTCTTTCTGTCATTGTGACTCTTCTGTCCTGCGGAATCCATCCCATTTCTGGATTTCTGGCTCATAGGGTTTGCTCATCTGGCCCTTGACCAAACCAGGTTGTGACAATTAATTATGGTTGTTTTGAGTCTCTGTCTGTAGAGCTGCCACATTCCCACACCACCCCCTTCCCTCCTACACACCTTTTCCCTCAGTTGTAATAAAGTATATACCACATACATGATTTGGTATTTGCAGAATAATTTTTATTATCATAGAATCATAAGCTTTTGGGAGAAGAAAGAACCTCACAAAACATTTTGCTTTTTTAAAAAATTCAATTAATTAACGTATAGTTTATTATTAGTTTCAGAGGTAGAGTTTAGTGATTCATCAGTTGCATATAACACCCAGTGCTCATTATATCAAGTGCCCTCCTTAATGCCCATCACCCAGTTACCCCATCCCCCCTCCCCCCTCCCCTCCAGCGACTCTCAGTTTATTTCCTATAGTTAAGAGTCTCTTATGGTTTGTCTCTCTCCCTTTCTGATTTCACCCTATTTTATTTTTCCCTCCCTTCCCCTATGATCATCTGTTTTGTTTCTTAAATTCCACCTATGAGTGAAATCATATGATAATTGTCTTTCTCTGATTGACTTATTTTGCTTAGCATAATACCCTCTAGTTGCACGTCATTGCACATGGTAAGATTTCATTCTTTTTGATGGCTGAGTAATATTCCATATCTATCTATCTATCTATCTATCTATCTATCTATCTATCCACACACACACACACACACACACACACACACACACACACACCACATCTTCTTTATCCATTCATCCATCGATGGACAGCTCGGCTCTTTCCATATTTTGGCTGTTGTGGACATTGCTACTATGAACATTGGGGTGCAGATGCCCCTTTGAATCACTATGTTTGTATCCTTTGAAAAAATACCTAGTAGTGCAATTGCTTGGTTGTAGGGTAGTTCTATTTTTAACATTTAGAAGAACCTCCATGCTGTTTTCCAGATTGGCTGCACTAGCTTGCATTCCCATTTTCCTTTTTGTGGATATGAAAACTGGGCTGAGAGTGAAAAGGTTATTTCCTCAAGATTATATTATATTTGGTTTAATTGTTCAGCTGGTATTCTTCATCAGAAAGGCTGATTTCATGTCCCTTCTCATCACTCCGTGCTCAGTAAAAAGAAAAAGGATTTCATCCTAAAGCTCGTTTCAAATCATGAAGTAGATAAAAGGAAAGTCAGTCTCTCTCTTTCTCTCTCTGTCTCTTTCTCTCTCTCTCCCCCTCTCTCTCTCCATCTATCTGTCCTTCCATAATCTAAATTGCTTAGGTAAGTTTTTTCAAAGTGCAGTTGGGCATAACTTTCACATGATCATACATGTCACATTGCCAGTTAACATGGAGGTCTCTGTTGATCATGTGAATATCCTGTCTGTTTATTTATAGATATTACAAATGATGAAAAATACAGTGACTGTTTGCAAGAATTGCATGCATTTCTGTGCATGTTGCTATTGAATCACAGAATTTTATGATTTTTTGGCATTTATATCCTTTTTTGAAGGGTTAAAAGTTTTAAGATGTGTGCAAATGATTAAGTGATGTACAAGAACTCCGAGAAGCCGTGCTAATGAGGAAAGATGGAATGGACTATGAAACTGAACGGAGACTCAGTATTGATGATGATGAAGATGAATAGAAAACTTGAATAATGGGAAAAATAGTTAGAAGCATTAAGAAGAGTAAAATGCAGTGGATGATCAAGTAGTATATAAGCTTTAGAGCATTATGTAGAAAATTGGTTAAAGCCAAGAGCTTGCAAATAAAAGATTCAGGGAACAACCTTTAAATATATTGAATAAAATCTTCTCAAGGAAAATTTCTCTGGGCCCACTGTCTGAGGTAGTGATTCACTAATACAATCATTGTGTATATACATGAAGAAAATAACCCACGAAGTATACGCTAAACAGCACAACTCAGCAATGACTTTCCCTATCGCAGGATGCCAAAATGAAGTCACCACCTGGAAATGGTCCCGGTTACTTTCAAATATTTGGCCAGAAAAACAAATGCATCAATATTTTATTAATAGCTATTAAGTTCTGCTTAATGCATATGTTATTCAGTGTATGGCTAAGTTATTGTTAATTCCCATATAGAGGAACAAAAACTCCACTGGGTGTTTGGCAGAGTCACCAACCTATTAGAACTCCACATGCTGGGATTCTGACCAAGTCCGGAGTGACCTCAGAGCAAGAATTGAAGGAGGGATAGTTGGATAGTTAGATTTCTTTCCTAGGGCTTTCCCCTCTTTCCATTGACCTTGGGATCAAGGCTGAGTTCATGAGTCAAGTTGTAGGTGGAACACTGTTAACTTGAGAATATATGGGACAGTGGTGGGGGAGCAGCCAGGATCATGGGGGATCTAGTGACCAAGTCGTAGGAGGAAAGATTGAAGAAGCTGGATTCATCATTTAACAGAGAATAATGGTGCTCCTGCAACATACCAGCTACTGAATTGCACTCTAGGGATACAGCAGTGAGCAAGGAATTAGATTGCCCTCTTCATGGAGCTTCATTTTAGTGGTCGAGACAGAATAGATAATTTTAATGTAGTGCATTAATATTTATAGTATGGATTAAGAACAGAGTGCCATGGGAGGGTGCCTGATTTAGCTTTGTGAGGGGGATGGTGGAGAACGAGTCTGAAAAGATGAGCATGGATGATCCAGTTGATGGGGAATGAGGGCATGGTAGGAAGAGGGCATGGATCAGAGTCCACGTGGAAGAGCAAGATGGGTCTGGGAACTCAAAGTAAATCAGAGTTTGATAGGTACTATGTAAAATGGAAGGGATGATGAGTGATGAGCCTGGAGGAAAAAGCAAGGAACCGATAATAAAGGGCTAACAGGGCTTAAAATTTGAGATTTATCTTGAAGGTAGTAAGAAGCTATCTGAGAGTTTCTTTTAAAAGATACTTATGCTGGAAGTATTATTAAGGATAATGTATTGAAAATGGATTGGAGGAGGCAAGACTGGAGGCAGGAATGTCTCCTAGGACACCGGGAATAATTCAGGGGAGAGGATGTAATGGAAATGAGACTGGAGAGGAATGGGCAGGTACTAGAAATATTAAGGAAGTGGACCTGACACAATTTAATGCTTGATAAGATGACAGGCAGATGTCTTCAAATATTTGAAAGACTCTCATCGGAGGTTCCTATGGCCCCATGGCAGAAGTGAGACCATTGGGTGGAATGGAGTTTTATAAGCAGACAGAACTTCCAAACAATGAGCATGGTTCAACAATGGGATGGGCTGATTTAGGAGGCCATGAAGTCCTGGTAATCACTGGACCCCATGGAGATTCAAGTGGAAGTTTGGACAAATGCCTGTCAGGGATGATGTAGAGGATATTCCTATATGGCACTTGGTGTAGGTAATTTTGAATGTCTACTCAAATTCCGAGATTCTGTCATGGTTGACATGACTCCATGTGGCATCTTCTCAGACTGTATCCAGGCAAGTAATAATGTCCTGATACTCACCTAGCACTCTTAGCTTTTTGGATCTACACTTCTTGTTCTGAAATGGAGGTATTTAAGGAAACAGAGAAGAACAGAGAGGGAATTAATGTATTAAAATTTGCTTTTGTCTACTAAAGCCATTTCAAACTTGCGTTCCATGTCTGCCCACCATGTTGACTCTAGGATGCAGTGATGAGGTCAGGAATGAACCCAAACCTCTTAGCTTCTAATTCACTGTGCTCTGCCCACTGGATTTATTGATTCCAGATGTTAAGATCTGGTTGGGGCAGACCTTACCGTGAAGTATCTTAACTCTGGTATCCTCCAGATATTGCTGAAACAATGTAACATAAACCAAATAAAACACTGAGGAAAATTCTGCAACAATCAAATCACAGTGTGGATACGTCAGTTTAGGCAATGAATTCTGACCTGAAGAAAAGCAAGTGCATTAATCCTTGGACTTAACTTGCATACTCTTTCCCTAAAGAGTCTTTCCCTAAAGATCCTCTAGTCTTTTACACATCAACTCCTGTTGGGGTTTCTTCAGTTTTAGAAGAATTAGGTCATATTCTTTCCCTTCCCTCTGTCCTAATTTGTAACAGTTGCCTTGCCTAGTGCAAGCTACCTGAAGGTTCAAACTTCTATGATATTGAAACTTGGGTATAAGTACACACAGATTTTTTTGATGTATCGATACCTTCACTAAAATAAACAGATTTCGGGGTGCCTGGGTGGCTTAGTCAGTTAAATATCTGACTCTTGATTTCAGCTCAAGTCATGATCTCAGAGTCATAAGATCGAGCCCCACATCAGCGTGGAGCCTGCTTAAAATTATCTCTCTCCCTCTGCCCCCCTCCCCCTCCCCACTCATGCACTCTCTCTCTCAAAAAAAATTTTTTTTAAAAAAATAATCTGGGCATATTTCGTGGCAGACATCTAAACTTTGGAGAATAAAATCTCTAACAATTTCTAGGAAACTGTCAGTATCTTTACTTTGTGAGTCTTCATTAGAAGCAGAATTTGCCTTTTGTATCAGACACCAAAATTCCTCTGTCAGCCTCCTTTGCTGCTACTTTGTAGGCAACAGGATCAAGTCCACCAGTAGAAGGTGCCCCAGACTTTGAAACTAGTGAAGACCAAGGAGCACCCATTGTGAAGGTAGTGGTAGGACAGTAGGGTGGGATTTCCAGGGAAGTGACTGATGGCGGTGTGGGTCATGGGGGTCTCCAGCACCTCCTACCAACAGGCTGGGGGCTCAGGCTGTGGCGTCTAGAGCTTGAAGGCATTGCCCGTGGAGACCTCGCTGGTTCCTTGACCTGCTCTGAGATGTTGTTCCTGCCTGCGTTGTTTGTGAGTCTGGTTGTCATCCTTTTTTGGTGATTATGGGAACTACCCAACATACTTATAACACACACAATTTCTGCTTTGGATCAGCCAAAATTGATTTCTGTGGCTGCAAGTAATAAATCTAATCAAAAGAGAACAATGCAAAGGAATTTTGTGCTTTGATGATCTAACTCTAGAACAGTTGCACTGAGAAATGCTTTCTCTGTTCACTATTAAATTCTCTCTAATATAATAACTGTTCACATGACATATAGGAAACAGGATAAGGAGAGTTGAGTAGAACTCAACTACTTACTATTCTGTTATTCTAAGTGGGCAAAAGATTCAGGGAAAAAAATGCATGGTATGGAAACTAATTCACACTAAAGTGTAAATTATTCAACTCTATGCCTAATTTTGCATCTGAAAATAGAAATTTATATTTCAACCAAATCTTTAATTAAGGGACAGTGAAAAGATTTTAGCAAGTTAATTGGGCAAATTGCTTCATTCCACTTCAAATATCCTACCTATCCAGAGAAGAATTCCACATAGGAACAGATATGGAGAAAAGGAGGTGCTTGTCCCAGAAGCGATTCCTTTGCCAGAGCGTCCTCCAGAGAATAGAGTCCTTTGATCTACTTTGGACTATGGGATCAGATTCAGGTTGCTAAATATTTAAATATCCTGGCACACAACCCTGAATCTCTGCCACAAGAGAACACTGGGAGCTTTGACCTAACACCGTGGATTTACCCTGTTGGTACCTTGGCTGCCTAGAGTGAGTTGTGGAGTTAAGGAACCAGTGTGATCCCCATCCCTTTTCTGAGTAAGGTATTTGCTTTCATTGGCTTTATTTGTTTAATTAGCATTGTCAGCATTTACTGAAAAATAACGTGAGAATTACTGTCATGTGTTCTAGTTATTCTTCTTGGCACAGGTCCATCATCTGTTTAAATAGGGGTTTTTGCCTTTATGGGGACTCTTAACACATGAAAAGATCTTGGAGGATGGACCTCCTGGGATGAGACAAACACATTTTCAGGGATTAATGGTTCTAGATGAGACAGAAACCCTTAAACAAAGGGTTTGTTTTCCACAGAGCAAGGCCCACATTTGGTAATTATGTTTCTCTCCTGGGGTAATTAACAAAATTTGGGTTTTAGTTTCTTCTAGTAAAATAACAAAAAAACTTTGATTGCATTGGTTGATTCATTTCATTCATTCATTCACTCAACAAAAAGCATATAATGTGCTAGAGTCCATGTTAGGCATTAAGGATTCAAAGATAGGATGAGATACAATCCTGTATCTTCCGGAGCTCCAGGCCCAATTCAAGAGAAATGTTTGGTTCGCACATGTGATGTGGTAGTTGGTATTTTTCAGTTACATGCACTAGAATAGCTTTAAATTCTTGCTCCCACTTTAGAAAGGCACTGGAAGGACTCAAGGGTTGTGTTCACTGTGGGGGAATTACTCATGTAATTCTCATTAGTGCAAATGGGAAAGAGGTGTAAATCCACAGTGATCTAGCTGAGAAAACAAACACTCCTTCTTTGACTTCTGTTGTTTGTTTCTTTTTGTTCCGAATTGAGTCAGGGAAATAATCAGGAAAATTATACGTGTTCAATTGCCCGGTTGCTCCAGAACCCTTGGAGTATCTAATCACAGTTAATAATTAAAACAAAGCAAGGAGACTCAAATGCTGAATTTAAGTACTATCAGGAGGGAAAGAAGCCATTTGAAGGGGAAAATATGAAGAGTGCTTTGTGGTAGATATTTACAGAAACAGAGGCTGTAAAGGGAGAACGGTCTTTTAAAATGGATGTGGATTATAACAGATCAACCAATAAATATATATTAAACTCCTACTGTGCCCCCAACTCTGTGTTAGACAATGTGGGGGACAGAGAATAAGTTTCACAGTCCATTAGGGGACATAGAACCAACAGATTATAGGTGATTGAAGTAAAAACTGGGACTGGTGGTTTAAAAATGGACAGGATATTTGAAATAAGAGCATTGACAGAAATGATAGAACCTGTGGTCACAGTTTCAGGTACTGGTCAGTTCACCTGCACCTGTTACTCAGGTGCAGGCGCAGTTAACCCATCAGTCCTGGTGGCGTATAACAACAAAGGTTGGGGGCCTTTTTCACATCTCCTTGCTTTGGGGTCCAGACTGATGGAGCAGCCACTGTCTTGAACGTTACTACAAAGGGAAAGAGGAAGGTCTGTAGGGTCAAGTACTGACAGTCTAATGCTCCCTTTTACAATTCATTGGCAACACCAAGACCTAGTCTTGTGGTCCCATTCAACCACAAGGGGGCTGGGAAATATAATGCTGCCATAGACCCAGAAAGCAGATAGCTGGAAATAATAAGTAGGTGAACAGCATTAATGACTAATGACTCTGACTTTACAGGCAGGGTGTTCAAATGAGGTCACATTAAAAGTTAAATTCAAGGTGATGCTCTTCACCTGTGTAAGATTTGAACTGAAGGCCTAGTGTTCCTTATGTGCATTGGAATCACCTGGGGGCTTGTTAAGCCATTGATCTCTGAGCCGTACCTTCAGAGTTCTGGGTTCGGTAAGTGTGGGATGAGACCCCAAAATCTGCATTCTTACTTAACTAGTTCCTGGGGGATACTGATGCTGCTTATCTTGGAATTGCACTTTGAGAATCACAGGTCTAGGAAAATCCAATGAAACTCCCCCTGCCCCCCACCCCATCTTGTCTATTCAAGCCTTTGGTAAAATCCTGTTGAATGTTTGAGCCTGACTTGTGTCCCGGGGAATGGCGAGAAGGTCTAAGTACCCCAGCCAGAGGGATGGCTGACTTCAGAACCACAGGGTCTGACCCAGCTTCATCAGATGACTTTAGGGTCTATCTCCCTCCTTTTTCCCTTGGGTGCCTCCTTAGGGCAGAGCCTCTGGTTGGAAGACTTCAGAAACGTGTCTTCAGAGTCCATGACCAAAAAAGAAGACCCAGAGAACAGAATTTGTTCCTCTTCTTCCTTCTAAGGTCAGATTTGAGTCTTCACTTCCTCCCTGGATCCTTCTCCCAGGATCATTGACAGTTGAAAAATATCCATGTCCTTGTTGGGACACCCTGACCCAAACTCACAAATGTGCGACCGCCACAGCCCCATCACATCAGAAAACAATAACAGCACATGCTTAAAAAAGATTAAAAGTAAGGAGGGAAGGGGTGGGAGGCTGTCTCCACTGCATCTCTCCCTCCGTAGTACAAAGAAAGCAGGGCTCCCCTAATGTTCAGTATTTTCTTGAATCTGGGTTGTTTAGACGTAAGTAAAACCATATGTGGGTCATGAGCCCTTCAGGCCAGGTCAAACTCTACCGCACCCTCCCAAGTTTCTTTTGGTCGTCCTCCCTCCAGTCCGTCCTCCCTGTCCTTCCTGCACTCTTCTGATTCCCAAAGTTCTGCTCTTCTGTGAGCGTCAGCTCGAATGAGAGCATGTCCAGCTGCTGGGGCACAAGCAGGGGTGAGGCATGGAGCCATCGGACAGAGACCCCAGAGAGCCTGTAGAGATGTAACTCCGCCGACAGCGCACACCCTCTGCGTTGTCGTACAGAGCACTTGGCTCTGCTTGACCAGCCTCTGCTTGACATTTGCATGGATGTCTGGCCCATTGGAGTTGACTTCTAGAAAAGGGAATACTTTCAGTGGAGGTGTGTTCAAATCTCTGCCTCTTGCAATTCAGAAAACTGTAGCTTTGAAATGGCAGTTTTCCCAGCTTCTGTCAACGCTGCTAAGGCTCCAAGCCAGAGCTCAGGCTCAAGGTACCATGTGCTACCCTCTATCAGTAGTCTTTTCAAATATAATAAAATTAAATTTAAAGAAACCAGCTTTTATTCTAAACATAACTTAGAAATAGTAGCTCATTCCTGTGATGTCAGCAGGAAAAGGACCGCTTTTATTCTCTATCATATATTCTTTCTGCCAGGATCCCCATCGGAGTGTACATTTGTTAGAATTGATGGATCTACACTGACACATCATTATCACCCAGAGTCCATAGTTTACATTGGGGTTCACTCTTGGTGTTGTACGTTCTATGGGTTTGGACAAATGTATAATGACATGTATCCATTATTATAGTATCATACAGAATGGTTTCAATTGCTCTAAAAATCCTTTGTGTTATGCCTATTCATCTCTCCCCACCATCCAACCTGTGAAAACCACTGATCTTTTTACTGTCTCCATAGTTTTGTTTTTTTCAGAATATCATATAGTTAGAATCATAGAGTATGTAACCTTTTCAGATTGGTTTCTTCCACTTAGTAATATGCGTTTAAGATTCCTCCATATCTTTTCATGGCTTGATAGCTCATTTCTTTTTAGTACTTAACAATAATCCATTGTCTGGATGTACCACAGATTATTTATGCATTCACCTACTGAAGGACATGTTTGTTGCTTCCAGTTTTTGGAAATTACAAATAAAGTTGCTATAAACATCTGTGTACATGTTTTTGTGTGGACATAGTTTTCAATTCCTTTGGGTAAAAACCAAGGAGCATGATTGCTGGAGCATGACTGTAGGGTAAAAGTATGCTTAGCTTTTTAAGAAGCCACCATATTGTTTTTCAAAATGGCTGCACCGGTTTTCATTCCCAGCAGTAGTGAACGAGAATGCCTGTTGCCCCACATCTTCGCCAGTATTTGGTGTTGTCAATGTTTTGGATTCTAATAAGTGTATCAACTGTATTCTACACATGATTATTTTAATTTTTTTAATTTGCATTTCTCTGATGACGTGTGATGTGGAGCATCTTTTCATATGCTTATTTGTCATCTGTATATCTTCTTTAGTGGGGTGTCTGTTAAGGTCTTTGGCACCATTCTAATTTTTGAAATTAGACATTCTAATTGCTGTTGATGAACAGAAATATCCTTCCTGCACTCATTCTTTCATATATTAAACTTATGTGTAGAAATTTTGCTAAATTCTAGTATGTTTCTCTGTAGACTCTTTTGAGCTTTCTAGGTAGACAATTATGTGTAAATAGTGAGCTTTGTTTGTTCCTTTCCAATTAGTATATGTTTATATCTCTCTCTTTTCCTGCTGTGCTGGCTAGAGCCTCCAAGAAAATATTGAAGAGAAGCAGTCATCCTGGTCTTATTTCTCATAGAAAAGAGAATGATTTTAATATTTCACTATTGCATGTGATATTTGCAGGAGATACACTCTGTCAGATTGGGGTAGTTTCCTTCTCTTCCCACTTTCATAGTTCTCTCATGAATGAATGTTAATTTTTGACTGCTTTTTCTGTGTCTGTTGAGATCATACTTTCTTCTTAAAAAAACAAACTTTTTTTTTTTATTTTTATTTATTTATTTATTTATTTTTAAGTTTTTTTTTTTTTTTTAAAGGTTTTATTTATTTGACAGAGAGAAAGACAGCCAGAGAGGGAACACAAGCAGGGGGAGTGGGAGAGGGAGAAGCAGGCTTCCCGCGGAGCAGGGAGCCTGATGTGGGGCTCGATCCCAGGACTCTGGGATCATGACCTGAGCCGAAGGCAGACGCTTAACGACTGAGCCACCCAGGCGCCCCAAAAAAACAAACTTTTAATGTGGTACATTGCAATAGTGACTTGTATTATGTCAATTCCAACCAAATTTCTGTAATAAATCAATTCAGCCACAGTGTATTATCTTATTTATAAATTGCATAATTCAGCTTGATAATATTTTTGGTTAGAATTTTGTGTTGCTGTTCATGAGTGAAATTGGCTTATCATTGTCCTCTCCTGTAGTGTCTATGTCTTGTTCTGATATCGAGTGTTAAAATTCAAGAATATATATGTTTGTGAAAGATACACACTGACTGTTAACAGTGATTATGAAATTTAATTAAATCAAAGGTGATTTTTGTCTTCTTTGCAATTTTCTGCAATTTCTACTTTTCCACAGTGAGAAAAGATTATATGTGATCACAAATTATGCAAACACAAACGTAATCACCATTACACACATATAGCCTAACACAGAGTTTGAATGTTGATTCTAAGACAGTGGATTGTCCTCATTTTGTCCTGGATTTTGGGGTGTTCCTTGGTGTGGAGGATAAGGAGTGGCATACAAAATCCTTTGAGAGGGGCGCCTGGCTGGCTCAGTCATTAAGCGTCTGCCTTCGGCTCAGGTCATGATCCCTGGGTCCTGGGATCGAGCCCCGCATCAGGCTCCCTGCTTAGGGGGAAGCCTGCTTCTCCCTCTCTCACTCCCCCTGCTTGTGTTCCCTCTCTCGCTATCTCTCTGTCAAATAAATAAACAAAATCTTTAAAAAAAACAAAAACAAAAACAAAATCCTTTGACAATCCTCAAAAGTACCATGGAATGCTCAGATGTACTATAGTGAAATGCAGGGGACTTGGCGGCCCAGGTTTGAATGTATAGTAACAAGCTGTGTGACCTTGGGCCAACCCATCTAACTCCTCTGAACTTTAATTTTCTCCCTTATAGAATGAAGAAAATAATTCATACTCACATTTACCTCATAAGGCTATTGGCATTTTGTAAGTATAGTGAATATGAAAATGCTTTGTAACTTAATCTGTCTTCACATACATCATATGGATATGGATATGTGTATATACATACTGTATGTGGAGATAAAGTCAAAAGAAAATGATTTAAGGGACTCAAGTAAAGGTTGGTAGGGCTTTGTCCAGTGAATTCCTTGATTCAGGGAGCACCCAAACACCTGGTGACTCCCCAGTGGAAGCAGGGTCAAGCAAAGTTGATTAGCAAAGTTGAGGATTAGCAAAGTTGAGTCCCTAGCTTTGCCATTTTGGCTAAAGCAGCAATTTGCAACTTTAACCAAAACTCAGGGCTGGGAGTCATTCCCTTTTGTGCTCCTTTTTGATAACCACCAGAACACTATTTCCCAAGAACTGTTTATGCAAGTCTTGCAGTTTATTGGCTAGTCAAAATTCATAAGGTAGAAGTGGTAGCTGGCAAAAAGGAAGTAAAGATGGTGAAGGTAGAAGGCAAGAGGAAACAAGGAACTCTCTCCTCTTGTTCATTTTAGTCCTTTTCCAACAGACAGATAGACATAGGTAAATACAGATTGATAGATAAGTAGAGTAAAGCAAGAGCAGAATTGTTAACCTCTAAGTCAGGATTCAGTACCTTTCTGACTCCATACATTACATCCTCCCCCTTCCCCAGCACACACATATTTCACTATGGCTCCTAGAGGGAAGAATAGATGCTTCTGGATAGCCTTTGTTGTAGAGATTACATGCCATGGAAAAAAAAAGAACAACAATAACAAAAGACCCAAAGATAAAAAACAGTCTTAGTAGATTGTACCAAGAAAAAGGCAGGAGAAGTGGGGAGAGATACAAGTTGTGGGGATTGAAAGCAGGAGAGTTTTCAGGGATGGGAAGTGACGAGTGGGGAAAAAATTGGGGGGAGCAGCTATAGTTCCTGCAAATGATACTGAGAAGGCAGAGAGATGGGGAGACAAAATTGTAAAAATGGTTTTCTGTGCATAAAGTCTCAATAGACTAGGCAAAGATTTGAAGTGCTTGAGTTACTTTTTGTCTGGTGATAGAAACCAACTGTTTCTTTTAATAAGACACCATCACAAGACTGGCCCACGTGGGGCCCCAGTTCAATTTAAGTTATTCACGAAAAAATTTGCTTTGGGAGTAGAAGGCTTAAACAAAACACAGTGTATAAATTTACTGATTTTTCTTTTCTTACCTGGGACATTAGGCAGATATTGGTCTGTGGTATGAGGAGACAAGAAGAAACAAGTCTAACTGCATCATTCCCATTAGTCATTATTGTTCATCAAAGCAGTTATTTAGTACAAATACAAGACAAGAATTTCCCCCTGAAGTCCCATCCGTTCTGTAGGAACCCTCCCCTGTGACCTAAATCTCATAAAAATAATTCTTATTCAGGTTTTTTAATAACACTACATGCTCAACTGTTCTTTTACTCATCACCTGCAAACTCTCTTCCCTCTACGGAAGAAAAGACATCTAACTTTAATATGCTGGGAGGAGAGAAAGACACGGAGAGAACAGAATTTGGGAATGCTGAGCAAATAAAAAAATGGGATGGTGCAGTGGACTCTGTCTGTGTCCCGTCCATATAACTTGGCACCATTCTAGGGCATTCCCACAACCTCCTACTGGAAGCTAGCAACTCTCCATGTGAGGGCTTTCTCTTGGCCTTGAATGGGGAGGCCAGAAGAACTGAGCTGTTAATGTCTCTGGGAACAGCCCAGTCCATGTTGGATGGTGGTTAGTGGATGAACACCCAGGCTTCCTTGCTCCTTGCTGGGGATAACTCAAAAGTTCTACACTCTTTATAAGGGTCCTCACTAGTTGAGCCTTGGTGGTCCTAGTGCTAATTTGCCTGATAATACTCCCTTTCTTATTGCCCTATTCCCTTAACAGGGCTTTGGGGATCACCTCCTAAATAAACTACTTGTACTGATACTCTGGTCTCAAGGTATGCTTTTGGGGGCAGCCATCCTGAGACAGGTGGGTATAGAAGGCATTGAAAGGACAGTAAGGACACCAAAGACCCGTGGTTCCTACTGTTTCATTGCACCTCAGCTCAGCTCTTCTCATTCTCCCATATTCTTTTTTCCACGGTGAGGTTTTACAAGCATAGCACTGCTGTCCTATACAGGAAAGTTGAAATAAAAAGACAGAATAACTACAAGATGAGCATCTAATGGAGGAGATGTCACGTTTAAAAAGACAAAGGCTTAGAGGGAAGTTTGTGCTTTCTGTAGCACTCTGAGAATAAAATCCATTTCTAATTGATTTCTTTTTTAACATTCCACCCTCTCCCTGCTTCTGTACCACCCTCTTGAATAATCTGGGCAGTTATCAACCTCGGCTTTCAGGCAATGTGCCTTTGACCTGGATTGTCTTCCAGAAAACCTTGACGAGAGATTCATTTTTAAACATTTTGTACCATGTCAGCACTATATTTGGTGTTCCAGTAGTCTGTCAGAGATTCTTCTCCTAGGGCATTAAAGATAGCAGTCAGAAAGTGAATGGTTTGGAGGCTGCCCATGACAGGGTCCAATACTTTCAGACCCCAGAGATAGTAACGAATGATTCCTCATGATTACTGGAAATTAGGACATGATTACTGGAAATTAGTAGACTGTCTTCATATGTAAAATGAAAATTGGTATCCTTTTCAATTTCGTTAATTTTTTAGTTGAAGTATAGTTGACACACAAAGTTATATTGGTTTCAGGTGTACAACATAGGGATCGGACAAGTCTATACGTTATGCTGTGCCCACCACAAGTGTAGCTACCCTCTGTCACCATGCAACACTATTACAATACCATTGACTATATTCCCTATGCTGTAAAAAATGGTATCCTTTTGAACATGGCTGATTTTGGGTGTGTGATTTTTTCAGTTACCTTGGGGCTGAATTTGCCTTCCCTGCATTTTCTAAAAATATTTTAAAAGGAATATGCATAACCAGATTTCAGGATGAACAATCTACCATAAACTCTATGTCCAGGTGGGATTTAACAGTGGTACCATAATACTCATTTTCTGAGGATACCTACAGGTGCCCCTCTAGCCCTGCTCTCTCTCTACCAGCCCCAAAATCATTCCCTTGTACTCTTCATTTCTGTGTCTGTCTCCTCCTTTGAATAGTGGACTCTTCTAAGGACATGGCTCTATCACAGTCATCTTACATTTCAGAAAATGAATACATGGTCTATGCTCAATAAATGGTTGTTGAGTTGAATTTTCAAGACTTTCATGCACCCATCTGAAAGCAAATAATTGGTATGCTAATTTCAAATGACTTTGACCTTTTTGTGGAAGCAACTGGCTATCAGTCTTGGGTTTTCCAAACTTTATTATTTTTTTGTTTGTGTAGTTGGTATAGAGAAGTGCAGTCCTTCAGTTCTTAGTAATTATTTTATAATTTGGACTTGTCATTATTTCATGTTGTCCTTTCTCTATCTCTTCTCATATTTAAGGCTATTTTACTGTATTTAAAAAAATGTTTGGAAGGCCAAAAGGAATTAAAATGGGGGATAAAGGGATGAATAAAAGTACAAAAAGAAGAAGAAGGTTTTAAGGACAACATAATGTCTGTTTGTGAGAGTCTGCATGAATTCAGTTCTATTTAGTCAACATGAATTTAGCACTTACTGTTTGCCAAGAACAAATATTCTAAGGGATTGAAAGTAATAGTTCTCAAGAAGCAACTAAAAACTAAAAGGTAACCATCTTTGCATACCTCAGTGATTGATGGGGGTGGGTGGGACAGACTTTTGGGAATATTATATTTAAAAAATGATAGTATATTTGGAAAACTATAGTTTACATATATGTATATGATGTAAAAAGGAGATAGGCAAAGAGAAGTTTAAGAAGACCCCAGAAATGGGAGGTGGGATTGGGAAGGAAGTTTACTTTTTATTTTATATCCTTCCCTTTGATACCATTATGGTACAGAAGAACTTTTTTTTCTGTGCATGTATTATTTTTACAGTAAAAAATGTTTTTAAAATTTCAATAAATCCCTAGTCCTCAGAAAACTTAAAATGACCTCAAAAAATATTAATGCATGATGCATGCTGTGGTAGATCACTTCCAAAGATGGCTGCTATTAATTTTTTCTCTTCATGTACATCTACGCCGTCAAGAGATGGATCAGGAGAGTACATCTGAAAATTTCTCATCACAAGAAAAAAAATTTGGTAACTATATGTGGTGATGGATGTTAACTAGCCTTCTTGTGGCCATTTCACAATATATAAAAATACCTAATCATTATGTTGTACACCTGAAGCCAATATATCTCAATTATATGTAAAAAAAATAAAAGAAAAAAGAAAGAAAAGAAAAGAAAAATGGAGCTGATATCTCCTACACTTGGGATTTGCAATGAATACAATGCTGTGCCAGATGCCCAGCAGTAGGAGGGGCTTAGTAAACATTAATTCTCATCCTCTCTCCTTGGCTCCTGTGTTATTGGGAACAGAGTAGCCTTCCTACTCATGCCAAGGAACAGTGTTACTGGAAGGAAGAAAGGGAACTAGCTGGTAAGAGAGGAGACTTAGGTGGGGTTGGAAAATCTCAAACCAGACAATAAACCAGTGAAATCTGGGCCCTGTGTAAGAACACAGAAATACAAGTCCCCTTAGAATCTGGGCATATTCTGGGGCAGCTGGGTGGCTCATCTGACTCTTGATCTCAGCTCAGGCCTTGATCTCAGGCTCGTGAGTTCACATCCTGCCCAGCGTGGAGCTTACCTAAAGAAAAAAAAATGGGGCATATTCCCCCATACTTCTGCCCAGGATCTTATTTTTCTGAGACTGCAGATACTTACTATCCCCCTTGCTCACCACCCCTCACTTACGTCTCTCCCTCTTTGATTCATTTCATATCTCTTCCCAGCCACCCAAAATGTGAAGGGAAATGAGAAGCAGCCCACTGCATGAATCTGTATGCCTGTCTGCATTCTAAAGCCTGTGGTTGGAGGCTCAAATGCCAGAACTGCTGCTTTGTTTAGTTTTTTGGGGGGTGAGGGGGAGAATCTCATATAAGAAATGTTGATTTTTTTCCAGGGTACAGCTGACAAACACAAGGATCTGTGAATTTCCAAACACTTGCCCTTCTATGGGGAGGCCTTGTCTCCACTGAGACGTGAACCAGGGGATTCATGCACATGAGGACAATCTGTTATTCTGACTAGAGATGCAGTACATCACCACACATTTGTAGAGATATTGTTCAGGGACCAAAGCAAAAATTATAATACCTCTTGGCATGTGACACACTGTAACAGCTGATTTAGAATCCTGGATCAATGCTTTGGAAGCTGTACAACCTCATTTGAAATATTTGATTTGTGAACTTTGGTTTTCTCATCTGTAGAATGGGGATAACATCGACCATGCAGTGCTGCTGTGAGTATTAAATTTGAGAAGATATATGGAAAGTGTCTGGCCCAAGATAGGTGCTCTACAAGTATTTGTAAGATAAAGGAATGGCATCTGGGGGGTACTCAGTAAATACTGTCCCCCACCCACTTCGATGGAGGGCAGAGAGCAGGGAGGGGAAGGGAAGAGGAAGATACATTTCTATCAATATTCATTCAGGCTCCAGGGGTGGGGGTGGGGTTTTCCCTCAAAAGTCTGTAGGATCCAAGCAGATCAAGTAAGTGAGACTCAAGTTCTGTGACGTATCTCACAGTGAGAGGTAGAGTCTGTGTCCCTTCAACATGACTCTGGATGGGCTTATGACTGTTTCAGCCAACAGAATGACTTCTGAGGCTAGGTTGTAAAGACCATGCAGCTCTGCCCCGTTCTCTAGGACACTTGCTACAGGGGAAGAGGCCACTATGTGAGAAGTCCCACTCCCCTCAGTTGCCATGCTGCAGAGCCTACTTATTAGTGCTCCGGGATATGGTCCTAGCTGGGCCACCAGGCAATATCACCCGCATCCACTGCAGCCCTGGGAGTGGCCATCTTGGGCCTCCAGCCCAGTTGCACCTTCAGATTACTGTGGCCTGGCCAACACCTACCTATAACTACAGAATCAGGAGCAAGATTAAAACGGAACAACTGACTTTGGGGAGACAATCTGTCACTCAGCAATAGATGTCACCAGAATAACTAGGCACCTGGGGCCTTGTTGAATTGGAGAGTGTGCCTTAACTCAAGGGGCAGTCATTATTCAGCTCATGCAAAAGTTGTGATGGAGGGATTTAGGTCTTGGCCAGCCAGCTGTGTCACAAAGGGATGTTAGATCCATATTTTTGTGAAACCTCCAAATGTTTGAGGTATCTGTTACTAATTAAAAATTTTTTGAAAATACCACGTGCATCACACCAAAGCTATCGATGTGTCAGTAAGGCCTGTGAGAGGCCAGTTTGTGGAAGTGAGGAGAGTCTGCTTCCCCTACCCTATCCAATGCCTTCTTGAAAACTGGGTCTGTCAGCTCTAGTCAGTGGCCTCCAGCCCAGCAGAAATGCTTCCCTATAACATATTAGCATATGAAAACCGGTACTTAGACAAGCGTTTGTACATTCCCAGATCTAAGCCAAACACACTGCCTCTTGTTTCGCTAGTGATTGGAGTTTTGACCCATTTAGGCCTGACAGCAAAATAGCGATTAGCAGGGGGTGTCGTTCGTGGTGTTTTGATTGGGAGGGCATGAAAGAAGTTGGAGGGAGAAGGACGGGGGAGGGCAGGCAATAAAGAAAAACTTCCTGGAGGACAAAAGTTCACCAGTTTTCCCTTGAAATTAATTTAAGGGCAATAGAATGACATCAACAAAAATCTCAGTGAATCGTTGTTTTTCAGAACACAGCTCTTGTTATTGTTTTTGGCTTTTGCTAAGTATATTTTGTCTTGGGCCCTTAAGGAATTCACCTTTAACTGTGCAGGAAAGAATTGCATATTCTTCCTTGGTAACTTCTTGTGTACTTTCTTCAGGATGTGAGTGAGGCAGAAGACGGAGCCACTGAGCCAACACAGACATGCCCAGTGTCAAGGACCAGGGGGCATTTGTGGCTTATGTGTGGGGGACCTAATTGGAGGAGGCATTGAGCCAACACAGACATGCCCAGTGCCAAGGACCAGGGGGCCTTTGTGGCTTATGGGTGGGGGACCTAATTGGTGGGAACAGGTGACCATTGCAAAGACAAAGCATGTGCAGCCATGGAGAGAGAAGGGCAGCACCAAGCTAAGGACAGCTTTACAAATTGCGGCAGAGGTGTCCCTGCTCACAAGTCAGTCATGAGGTGTGTCTGCAGCCTCAGTCTTCATCAACAGAACGAATAAATATGAGAACAGTTCCTGAGATGTACCTGTGTCAAAACACTGTTCTGTAATGTATTAAAAGGCTATTAGTGTTTTCATCTTTTATACTGAACTGAACTTATTTTAGAAATGGCACAAAGAGCAAATACTGAAATACCACTCTTCCACCCCAATACCTTCATATCACCTTATACCCCCACTTAATCAGTAAAATCTAGTGTTTGTGTGTATATATATATATATATATATATATATTTAGGGTCCAAATTTGTTTATTTTCAACATTATTGAGGCTAAAATTTTTAGCTTTTTTCTCTAGTGTTTATATATTTTTCTAGAGATACTTATGCATATACACAGGTTATAAATTCTTTCATTCACTCAAGTGGAGGCATGTTATATCTAGCATCCTATGCTTATCCATTTTCATGTGACAAAAATGCTAAAGAACATTCCATTTTTCCATAACTGTTCATGTGTGTGCCCTCATTCTTTCCTAGAGCTGTACAGTATTTTATTTTACATGTATATCATAATTTATTTAACCAGTCCCCTATTGACAGTCAAGTGTATTATCTCTATGGCAATTTTCTTTTGAAATAATTTAGAGTAAATACATACAATGTGTATGAGTGAAATCTGATCTGTGATTTGGAAGATTAGCGAGCATTAGAAGTAGCCTGACTCACAACACTTCAAGGATGGTTAGCACTTTAAATATCCTTATTGAAATCTGCACCACAGGGTATATTAATTAGTATAAGAGAAGAAATGAGTAGAGTACAAAAATAGGTGATTGGTTAGGAAGATTAGTTATTCCACATGGACTGACTGACTGACTGCCTGCCTGCCTGTCTGACATGCTGATTGGCTGAACTACTGATGAATGTGTGACTGAATGTCTGTCTGAATGTCTGACTGACTGGCTCTCTGAATACCTGACGTAATGATGGGCTGACTGACTGGTCTGGGTCACCACAGAAGGAATAAGTTGTAGAGGGAGGTGAGGCATCTGATGGGGGTTGGAGTCTCCTCTCCCTTCCAGCACCTATGCTATCAATCTATTAGAAGCTCTTTTTTTCCCCCCCAGTAAGAAGCCAACCAGTGCAGTGAACAATAAATAAACACCACCAAAGGGAAAGTAGTTCACAAATCATTGCAACAGATTTATGGTACTTGCAGAAGCCTGACCAAATCAAACCAAAACAATTATTAGAAACCCCAAATGTCCCTAAACCAAACCTCAGAGCTCAGTCAGCTTCTGTTACCCCCTCCCAGCTGCCAACAGGCCTCTTCTCAGGCAAAACTGTGACATAAAACTACTTTTCCATGAGCTTTCCCTCTGGTGGTGACCTTTTATCTCCTTTTAGCTGACCAGTGCTTTGCTCCCTTCACCTCTTTCCTCTTTCACACAAAAAAGATCTGATAATCAGTCACTGACACTTGTTGACTGGTTGATTATATTTTGACTGGAACTCATATTCATCAACACCTTGTCTGAAATAAGCTTGTGAAATTTAAGCCTTTTAGCTGTAATTATGGGATGAAAAGTGTTCCGCTCAAGCTTAAAAGAATTTCAAGCATCAGCAAACAGGAAGGGAGAGGTGAAGGTCAACTCAGTTACCTTGGAATGTGGTCCTGATTTGTCTTTTTGGGGGGATTCCCCCCCCCCCCCAAGAAACCTCTGGCAACATTGTGCATTGAATAATGCAGGGGTTGGCAGACATAAAGCTGCTGGAGGCCTGGCCCAAGGATTGTTTTGGTTTAGAACTGTCAGTGGCTTCTTCTAGAACCTTCTAGATCTTGCTCCCACCTTCCCTACTTGACTATACACAGATCTCATTCCTTACCACCTCAGCCAAATTCCTGACCTTAGTCCATCTGTTCCAAGTCTCTAAGACACACAGTTTTCCTGTTCTGGGGCAGTAAGATAGTTTAGTGATTTTTAATGTTTTATTTTCCTACTTAAGCCCTGTGTCCGCATTTGGCCAGCAGTAGCTCTACTTCAGGTTAGGAAGCTTCTCACAACAACACAAAATGTGTTATTAATATATAGTCTATTTATTAATTAGAGTTTAAGGGTGTGGTTAACAAGGAAGCTTGGGTTTCAGAGTCTCTTTGTGATCTGTATGTTTGAAGGAAGGGGTATCTTTTGAATCCTAATAACAAAAGGTGCATATTATCCTCATCTTACCTGTTAGGAAATGCATACTCAGCTCTGTCTAGTAATCTGCCCAAGAACATCCAGCTGGTAAGTTGTAGAGCCAGTATTTGAACCCAGTCTGACTTCCAAGTCATGCTCTTTTCTTACAACACAACAGTAAGAAATGGCTTTATTTCCTGAGATTCAGGGTCTTCATCTACACAAATAGAGTCATTTCTGACATGGGGCTGAAATCTACAGGGCTTGTTTAAAGGCAGATAACGAATATCACTATTTTTAATGTCTCACTATTGTCTTCCAATTTTTTCACAGTGCAAAATTTTCTAAGAGAAGGATTTTCAATAATTTCCTGATTATAAGGATCCTTACTCTTGTCAGAAGCTGGCAAAAAAAAATGCAATGTGGACAGAGTAGGTTGTGTTAATTTTAAAGCAGTAATTATTAATGTAAAAACAAATGAGGGAGAAGTCTTTTATGAAACAAAAACCATGAACTCTTGTATCTGCCTTGGTGGACATATATCTTAGAGAGTAGGTTAAAAGTTTACCATAATACACTAGGGTTATCTGTTCAATTTCAAATCCAGGATCAATAAGGCTTATCAGGGCATTTTTATGACTTCAGGGAGGTTATCACTATCTTAATATAGTGATGAAGACAAAAGCCAGACCTCACTTGAGGTCAGAACTGAGCAATCAAATTAACATCTGTTAGGAACGACTTGGTCCAATCTTCAAGGTCAACATATTTACAGATGTCAAAGTGTCTGAGTGGAGAGATGATAATCATTGACCCTGAAACCCTCTGGGGCTTGGCAGGCAGCTGAGGGGAAGATAAGGAGCTTTCTGTTGAGATAGCAAATACATGTTTGAATATATACTTCCTTATTTTCTTTTTGTGAAATAAGAGGAAATGCCAAAAACCACGTCTCAGTTAACTATGGTCCTGTTGGTTGGAGATAAAGGAGTTCATTGAGGTCCTCCTTTCCCACAACCACTTTCTCCAGAATAATAACTCCGAGTTCTTGACAGATATTAGTCCCATGCATGCTTTCACTTATTAACCCTGAATAGGAAGTGGATAAGGGTGGGCAGCCAGTAAAAGAAAGAGCAAAAAGGAGAGATTAAGCATGGCTAATTGATAGAAAAATAAGTCCAATTTGCATGGAAAAGCTCTAAATTTCAGATAGCTTTAGTGTGCCATCATTAACTAGGTAAGCTCTGAACAAGGTTTATACTGAAAGATGTTCCCACTTCAGATCAGAAATTGAGTTTCTAACTATAAATATAGGCCTGAACTTGAATTTTTTAAACAAACAAACCTTAAACGAATTGACAACTGTGTCCTTTACAGTCTACAATTGTGAGGCCTAAATGAATATTATCTACTGATAGTATAAACTTTTGTGGAAAGGAACTTTATCTGTTTTGTTCTCCAGTAGCTTCCCAATGCCTAGAGAGGTGGAGAGGAATACTATCTCTGCAACCGTCTTAAAGTCTCCTAGTACATTTTTTTCTCACAAAGTGAAGCAAACCAGTCAACTGGAAAGGGGTAAACTCTTTTGATGGTGAGCATACTATGGCAAGCGAGATAAACTGGACTAGAGGCTCTGGTCCTCGTGGTGGCTCTTTTAAAGAAGTTCTGATTTACTGGGTGTGGAAATCAGAACCCTATGAAACCGTTTTTTAGTAGAAGAATCAACGAATACTTGACCCATTTGTGAAATGTTGGTGCCAATCAAGACTGACTTGTAACTTGATTTTGTGGCAATTAAGACTGACTTGACTTTTAACTGTGATGCATGGCCAGTGGTCATGTAGTAATGGCCCCATCTACACACTGGCCACAAAATGATAATTGGGGAATACAATTAGATAGAACACATAGCTCAGCTATGTGGCTGATAACAAAGTCTCACTGCTGCCTAAGTATTAAAATGACCCACAATAAAGCAGAAGAAATGGTGGTAATCAGTAAACAGTAATTGGTTATGCCCATGAGTCTTGGTCAGAGTCTTGCTGGTCTACCTGGGAGAGACAGCAGAGAGTAGTAGAAAGAGTACTAGGATTGGGTCTGATGGGGGACCTGGATTCAGGTGCTAACTCTGTCACTTACTGTGTTACCTTGGGGAACCCCCTAGAATCTCCTGTTACTTATCTCTAAAACATGATCATCAGGCATCCTATAGGGATTCTTCTGAGGGAAGTGTTGTCATTAAAAATAAGACTCAAGAAAAAGATACTTGGGTCATCTCTCAGTTATTATCCTATAAATTATCCATGAGGTAGATTTCCTACCATACTTTTCAGGTGTAAGTTGGCGTCTCCTGCTGCTACTGGGACACTTCCAAGAAAGCTCCCCCTGCCAAAGAGCCAGTATGTTTATGGGAATAAATAGTTAGCTGACTTCTCATGCTCTCAGTCTTCAAGAAGAAAAAGCACACCTTCTAAACTGTATGGGGAGAAACCCACCCAGAGGCTCTTATCTTATCCTGAAGTTAGGCATTCCTGGTCCTACAAAAATCCATTAAAGACCTCCTCCTGCCAATGTATATCATCACAGTCTCCAATAATAATGAGGATAATGATAGCAATGTTAATAATAACATTGCCATTAGTGTGACAGGGCCTCTGGCCCTCCAGCAAACCCAGAGTTTTGACTTTATGGGGACATGCTGGCTTCCTTTAACCCCAATTTTCAAGATTGCATAAAAAGCATTGGCTGTCATATTGATGAGATGTATGCCTGTTTCATGAGGGGGTTAGGAGCTAGCTTAAGTTTAGATAAAAGTGAGTAATGTCCTTAGCAAACATGCTTATCAGGAAATGTCTCTGTAAACTTTCACTTGAAAAAATACAATTTTTAAAAGATTTTATTTATTTATATGACAAAGAGAGACAGCGAGAGAGGGAACACAAGCAGGGGGAGGGGGAGAGGGAGAAGCAGGCTCCCTGCTGAGCAGGGAACCGGGTGCTGGGCTTGATCCCAGGACCCTGGGATCATGCCCTGAGCAGAAGGCAGACGCTTAATGACTGAGCTACCCAGGTGCCCCCCAAAATACCACAATTCTTGTTGTACATGCCTCTTAATTAGAAACCTAAGATTTTTCTTAAACTGTTGAATTAAAAATAAGAATTGGATAAAAAAATCATATTGGTTTCATACTCAAGAAATGGTAGTGTTTGATTATATTTTCCTCTCTACTCTGCTTTTCCCATCATGCACTTCCCTACTTGTATTTCATTAGGCATTAAGAGAGAGTGACTTCATTTGTGCAGATTTCCTCTTAGAACATCTACTGTGCTGTGTGCAATAGCAGAGTAAAGAAGGGACTAATCTATTGAACATTGACCATATGCCAGGTTCTTTGGTGTCAGGATTGATTTCCTCACCTGCAAAATATCTCAGGATAATAATAGTTCATGCATTTTTGAGTTAGTGTGAACGTTAATCAAGACCATATAATGAATCTACTAGATTCATAAGTCAAAATCATTCTAAGGGTGAACCCTCTCTTCCTGAACCACTACCAGGACTCTGAGTTGCCCCGTGCACCCGAGGTCTTTCCTTTTGTTTAAGGTCAAAGTCTGCTGTTAAGGAGGAGCTACATAAATCCTTTCTCACTATCTGGTAAATGACTCATAATCCCTGAAAGTGAATTATCTTAGGAAGATTCATATTTGGCTGGGATGAAAGATTTAAGAATGATACTTAAACACGGTGATTTCGGGACCAAGACACCTGCTAGGGACAGGTTCTTTTTGGGGGAGAATAGAGGAGTGGGCAAAGTCAGCTTCTCCTGACAGCCCACCATGATCTTCCTCATCTCTGGAGAAGGAGGGCAGCGGCTGAGAGGTGTTGAGTGTTAGCTGTCTTGGAGAAAAGTAGGCTGTGCATGTTCCTTTGAAGATGCTTCACAGCTCATCCATGAGAGGGCACTGGTGCTCCAGATAGCCCACGCTTAGAGGCTTGTCTGAAGAGAGACATTCATCCCATTAGCTTCAGAAGGAGTGGTTAGCCACTTTACCAGATCTGTGGCTATGTTTGATAGAAGATATATATAGACGCATACATACATAGAGAGAGATTGAGAACCTTAGGAGTTCTGTCCTCTTGCCCAGCTTAGTATAGGTGTGGTCTTCAGACTCTGGCTGCCAACTCTTAACCTATTGCCCATGTGTGGAAGAGCTGATCACTGGGAGCAATGGGTATTTTTTAAATGAAGGCAACAAGTCTGTAATTCAGGATTATACTAGAAAGAGGCACCAGGACCCACTGGAAGCCCTCCAAAGGAAGGAAAAGGATCTCTCTCAGTGGAAGGAAAGAAGGGAGGAAGGAAGGAAGGAAGGAAGGGAGGGAGGGAGGGAGGGAGGGAAGGGAAAAAAAGAGGAGAGAGCAGACAATTTCCAATAAAATGGATAATGTCCTGCACCCCTCACCCTGACGTGAGAAAGGTCTTCTGACATGGGGGGCAAAGAAAAGATAGCTACAGACCATACATACATAGTTTTTCGGGTGGGAGGAAACAGTATATCCTAGTTCAAAACTGATCACCTGGTGACATTTCCCTCATTCCTCCCAGTCACTCTCTTTCATATCATCCTGTTCTATTCTATCCAAAATGCTTGATACTATTTGAAATAATCTTAATCATTTACTTGTGTGTTTATTTATTGCCTGTCATGTTTACTAGAATATAAACTCTCTAAGGGCTGGAACCTTGACGATTTTGTTCACAGTTGTAACCTTACCTCCTGTGGGCACCAGTGGGCACCAATGAATATCAGATGAGTGAATGATAATGTCCAAAGGTATCAAAATTTCACAAAAAGGACCAAAATGATTCTATCCAGCCAAGGGCTGTGGCTTCAGAGAAACTGAAAAATGATTCATAATACAGCATGCCCCAGTGGGCTTTGAATGTGAGCAAAGTGACTGGCTTGCTTTTCTGACAACCATGTAGTCACCTCAGGGGCCACATACTATCTATACACATGTATGTACACACACACATTTTATATATTTTTATTAACTTCTTAATATGTAGTTATGGAAAGAGTGTCTGCATTTTGACTAGTCCTAGGATTTGGAGGAGATATATTATTCAACTGGGCAGCCTTCCATGAAGCACATTACCTGGGAAAACCCATTAAGATTTGTATGTCTAACTGCCCACCTGTGGAAAGAAGTGACCATATGGCTAGAATCATATATGATATCCCTGTATGTCTTTATTTTGGAGTTCAGAGGATTTGACCACTAAGACATATAAAGAAAATACTGATTTCAAAATAGAAATATAATCTCTTAAGTCAATCTTGATTTGGATGGTGAGGTCTGAATAACCAGGTAATGAGGTAGAGTGAGCTTTAGGCAGGGTGTCAAATTCAGAACCAGTCCCTGACTTGGGGAGCATCAGACCTCCAGGAACCACAAAGTGGGCTTGCTATGGCCATCATGACTTTATGCTTCCTTTCTAGTTTCAGTATCAAATGAAATGGAACAATTCAGAAAATTAATGAAGCGACACATTTTTGAGTGACTACCACTTTGTACTAAGCTAAGGCTATGGGGGAGCACTCAGCAGGATCCTCCCTTTGAAAAGGTGAAATTGTACTGATGAAACATGGCACACTTGTATCAGAATTGTTTACTTCCTTATTAGTCAGGGTTCTCCAGAGAAACAGAACCAACAAGATATATCTTTAATTCTGTTGCTAGCTCTCTTTCTGTCTCTCTTCTCTGCCTACCTATCTCTCTCTGTTTCTAATCTATCCATCTATCCATCCATACACACATACATACATACATATACAAGGAGATTTATTATAGGAATTGGCTCACACGATTATAGAGGCCAAGAAATCCCATGATCTGTCTTCTGCAAGCTGGGGCACCAGGAAAGCTGGTGGGTAATTCAGTCTGAGTCTGGAGGCTGATGGTGTAAGTCCTGGTCTGAATCTGAACACCTGAGAACCAGGAACATCAATGTCCAAGGGCAGAAGATGGACATCCCAGCTCAAGCAAAAGGAGCAAATTCACCCTTCCACCACCATTTTCTTCTCTTCTGGCCCTCCATGGATTGGGATTGGATAATGCTTACCTGAATTGTGGAGGGCAATTTTCTTAACTCAGCCTGACAATTCAAATGCTAATCTCTTCTGGAAACATCCTCACTGACACACACAGAAATAATGTTTTTACCACTTATCTGAGGATCCCTTAGCCCAGTCAAGCTGACACATGAAATTAACTATCATACGTTCCACGTAAAGAAAACTCAACTCAATTTGGCTTAGGTAAAAAATAGGAATTTATTATCTCATATACTGGAAAGTTTCAGGCTGACTTTGGGCATTACTAGATTTAAGACTCAAAATAAGCCACAAGGTCCCAGTATTTCTCTGTCACTTAGCTAGGCTCTGCCATCTCCCTGTGTTGGCTTCATCCTCAGGCTCCCTGCGGATCATTTCTCCAGGGCTCAAGTCTAGAGGAACAAGCCAACACCACTTTCTCATCTCTCAAGCCAAAGCCCTGAAATGAGTCCTGATAAGACTAATGAGTATAACTTGCCAAAATGAGGACTGGGGGCTCTTCCCTGGGTGTAGTGGGTGACTACAAATCTACTGTTGACCCCAGCGTGAAGCAGTAAATAGTGAACATCATGCAAATGACTCAAGTCAGAAATGATTTGAGAGTTCAGGGGAAGGAGAGGTTAGTATGGTTGGAGCCACAAAGATATATCCCACAGGTAAAGATAAGCTTGGTAAGGGCCTTGAAGGGCAGTTTTGGGGGCATCTTCTATGCCTAGACACTTTCTGGAGGGCTCAGTATGTGTAAAATAATGAATAAGCTCTGTGGACAACAAGCCAGTGACAGCCGTTGTCCAAAATAAAAGGCACAGTGGAAATCTGCCTCCTGTAAATGCCTCTAGGTGTGGTGCCATTTACTGAGCCCCAAAGTGCCTAGCTGATGAGTTTTTGCTTGCCGTTAATGGGGCAAGTTCCATTTCAGCTTTCGGTTTACTGCTATTTGTTTCAAGCCTTGCCTGAACAGATGATCGGCTATCCCACCAAGCTCACTGCCCACACCGGTCTTCAAAGTGTGGGACACAGGAAGCCTTCTATCATTGCAGGACCCAGCTCCTCTGCCAGATGGAAGCTGCTCACTCAGTGTGGGAAGACCCCAGTGATCCAGCCCTGGTCTGGATGGCAGACGTTAAACCTTTTGCGGAATATTATTTCTGAAAGGAAGACCTCATATCTTTAGCTATTTTATTTTTATACTGCCTTTTTATTAACCCACTACATGATAAAACATTGATAAAAGCTTTCATTAGTAAACAGGGCTTCTCTGTATCATGGTGGTTCTTGTTTTATGAATTGCCACTAGGAAAAAATATGTGGTTTGTTGTGTTGTCAGACTTGGATATAAACCATCTTTATCTTGTCTATTGGAGGTCAGCAACAGCATATGTCAATATTAACCTGGGATCTAGGACTCTATGTTCAGTTTATCTGGAAACTATGAAATTTGGGTTCTCTTCGTTTTCAATACACTGAAAATGTGTTTCTGCACGTTTAAAAAAATAATCAGAAAACATAGGATATATATATACTCCTACAGGCTGGAAAGACTGATTAATTGGACTCCATGAGATAGTGTAGGGTTCTAAATATGTGTGGACTACTTTCTGCTTTCTCTTCCTGAATATGCTGTGTATTATTTAAACCTCAGAGTAGTTCTCAAGAAGATCTGAATATCTTTTTTTAGAAAGCTTTATTTTCTTCCCATATTTTAGGACATATTTTTATTGGCACATATTAAAGTTTTAGGATATTTTACATATGATTAACATATCATCAATCACACTAAAAGTCCAGTGACTAAATGCAAGTTAAAGATTTATAGATTAGGATTCTATTTTTAATCAGAGGGGATGCTTAACAAATAATTCATTCATCCGATATATACTTATCGAGAATATTTATAGGTCAAACACTCTGATTAAATATTACTTCTATTATTATTAGTGTAAGACATCTCTGTGTCTGAATTTAAAGGCATTTATGTTTGACAGTATTGACTAATTCAATATTATTATTAATATTGACTAATTCTCTATTCCAGGTATGAAAATACTATGGACCTATGCATATGGGTATATATGTGTATATAAACACACACACATACACATACACAGAAATTTATAGTTAGAAGAAATCAAGTCTATTATCACTTGCTGAAAAAAGCCAACTGATTTTAAAGAAGGTAGATGATCTCAAATAATGAACTTGTCACAAGAAAGGAAAAATGTTGAAAATGAATGACTGTGAAATATTAATTGCTAAGGAAAAACTAAAAGATAACAAAGATTTTTATTTTTTAAAGAGTTAGGATTATCCTATAATCACATTTTGATTGCTGCCAACTTTTATGCTTAAACCACACCCCAAATGACCTTCTTCAGGCTTCAGATCTTTTTCTCTTAAGTGAAATCAGGCGAGAGTTTTGGGGGTTTAGGGGAGAGAGTGCTGTGACAAGTCCTGAACTTTTAGACTTTGCTGACCACTAGCTATTTCATCTTAGCTCGTTCAAACCCCTATTTGCAAAGCGAAGATTACATGGTTCTGATGATCTTTCTGGGTTCTAGCAGGCTTTAAGATGCAAACCCAGAACGCCACTGGGGTTCAGAGGAGAGTCTGGCTTGAACCTCAGACAGACCTGATTCAAGTTGCATTACTTACTATCTCTGTAACCTTGAACAAGCTACTTAACTTCTCCAAGCTGACTTTCCCCCTCTTCACAAAGGGGTTAAAGATAGCGCAAGGTGGACTACCTCTGTAATTTTGGGCATATTCTTTCATCTCCATTCTTGGTTTTCTCATTGTCAAGTGGTGGTAGTAACACTGCTTCACTCATTGGGGTAGGAGTAGTGGGTAGATTAAATTAGCACAAGGAGATAATTAACACAGTGTGAGTGGATGGGGGTGGTCAGCCATTGGAAGTAACTGATGGTAGTCAAATGTTGGATAGTCAACTGACGGAAGGATGGTGACATTAGTTTGTTCTCTGCTCTCCAATTAGGAGAGTTGAATAAATAAGGATAACAGGCTCAGACAAGTGGACGAGATGGTGACAGAAGACAGACTGGACTTGTGCCTCCTGTCTTCAGTGTTCCTCAGTGCAACCCAGGATCGCCCTGGGGGGACTAGCTTGCTATTTATGGCTGTTAAACATTCGAGTACCCTGAAGGGATATTGGCTGAGCAGTCTACACAACTTAAAAAGCACTTAGAGGAATGCAGATCCATTAGACCAGGCATAATGGACCCACTCAGGGCCGAGCTTTGTAAATACACGGCTAATGTCATTCTGACGCGTTTATAGGCCAGGACACGTTTCACACAGGTCAGGACCCTCGGGTGAATCTGTGAGCTCTCAGGAGCTAGGTCCCTTACCTCAAACACCCGGGGCTCCATCCCTTATTACTGGAACATAAAAATTTTCAAAAACTGGCAGTAAACAAATTACTGTTTCAAAAGACTGTGGAATGACCTTGGAGCCACGCATGTCAGACTAGCACAGGCAATTGCCCAGAGGTAAAGGAAAGCCATTATCATACTTTGTAAGCTGGTTAATTAAAGACTATTTTTGTCATCTGCAATTCTGAGAAAGTCAAGAGAGCTACAGTCAAACTTCCACAAGAGAAATTCCTGAAATAATGGGGTAGCAGAGGCTAAACAATCATTGGCTTCCTCTCTTTCAAATAAGAGTTCAGCTTTTGTCCTTCTCACACCCTCCAGATTTTGCTTGGTGCAGTGTAAACCAAGATTTCAGGACTTTTCTTTGAAGCTTCCTGGAGTCTAAATTACCTGGAGATGATCCTACAGGAGGATCTTACTGCTGCGGTTTATCTGATGCCTTTTTCCGTTTTGCAAGGTCACCGCATTCCTGATGATAGGATGTAAGAGTTCTTATATTATGTGTTCAAGGCTCAGGGAAGTATTTCTTAGACTTTCTTTCTTTAAATTCTTCTTTTTAAATATTATGTGTTAAAAGCTCCTGGAAATGTTTCTTAGAATCTTTCCCTTTAAATTCTGGAGACAAAGGACTTTGTTTTTTGAAATACACCAGTATCTCTGAACTCAGAGCAATTTTGAATTGATGCCTAATATTTTAAAGCTAGCAGGCTTCTGAAAAGCCATTTTATGGATCAGTACATTTTTGGCGCTCATTTGCAAGGTCGAAATAATTTGATTACAATAAAAATGCATATAATTCAAAATTCCATGGCAGAGGGAAAATAAGCTCAAGTCAATGACTTCTAATGTTTACAGAGCACCTCTGATTTCAGGAAGCCTGGGTACCTACTCACTTCCCCTCACTCCTTTAGTAAATCCCCCATGAAAACACTGGATCTTCTTAGCACTAAGGGGGGTGGTACATTGTCCTTACTCTTTGCCTCTCTTCCCATTGCCAAAAAATTAGGCTTATGCACTTCAAGGTAAATAATGAACTTAATTTTCAGGTCAAGTGAAACTAGTTTACATAGCAGATGTTTACCCTGAGTTTCTAAGTAGTCAGTATTTGAAAATCTATCTAATAGCAGAACTGACCAGTGGAAATGACTTATGACCTTCAAATCTAAGACTCTAGGAATGGAGCAAACCTACCAATCAAACTGTCAGGATTCCCCACTGGTATGTGTCAGAGGAGTTGGCAGCCAAGAAAAGAACAAAGGTTTCTTGATTCCTGATCCACTGAGCCCCATGACCTTATTATCCCAGGTTAGTCACTGGTCCTGGTCCTAGGATCCTGGAATGATTTTCCAAGAGGGCTATGGCAACCTTTCCCACTTCAGGAGAAACTGGCATATATGATATTGGTGAGGGCTTTAAGGCCAATACAGAGTACACGTGCACACTTCTGGGTCTTTGTGCATGTCACTCTCTCTGATTGTTAAACATCCTTTGAGTACCGACTCCAGTGGCATTTCTTCTACGTTAGTCCACGGCCAGGCAGATTTGACCTTCCCCTTCTCTTTTTCCCATTGCATCTTATAACAATCTCTACTGCAGCCCTAAAGAGTGGAAATCACATTGTGTTCACTGATTTATCCTCAGCATCTTCTGCAGAGCTAGGCAATAGAAGAACACAGCAGACAGTCTTTGAATGGTGGACAAAGAACCCCAGAGTCTCAACTCTCTGCTCTCCCCTTCACCTCCCTGCCCGCCCTTCTTTCCAGCCCTCCCCCTTCACGGCACTCCAGCTCCGTGCTGGAGTCCCCAGGTTCTCCATGTCAGAAGCGTGTGGCACCGTGATACTCTCTGAGAGGCCACCCAGGAGATTGGGTTTCCCACTCGGAGCACACCATCAGTACTAACTAAATCACCCAACTCTGTGTGCGATTCATCGCCCTGGCTCCAGGTCAGTGTCCTGGGTGCAGCGAGGATCCTTATGCATAAAAGTCATTAATCCGGATGTTCACATTTGATGGATCTGGGAGTTGGCGGTGACTAAGAATGCGGTGTCCGTGCGTGGTTTCGGAGAAGCCCTCTGCTTGTAATGATTAACAGATCATGTTTGTTTTCTGTCTCCGTCTCTGAGCATCTTCCCAATCTTCACAACATGAAGGTTGTGTCTAGTTGGCCACATTTCATGTAATTCACAATTTGCCTCTAAATCCCAACCCGTTCCCTACGTCAAAATAATGAGACACCTCGATTGAGCCCTTAAAATCGACTGCCGGGGTTCTTCCCTATCTTGGAGCACACGCACTGTCCCCATAATGCTATAGACAATCCATCGGGGCCGTTCTTTTGTCCCTTTGGGCAGCCAGTGAATAGCTAGTGTTGACAGGCCTAGAACGTTTAAACCAAGAGATATTTAAAAATATTTATTGCTCGGCTTTGAAATGTTCTATATATTTGTTAATATGCCAGTTGGTTTTTCTCCGTTTTGGTGTTAAATTAATTTCTATGTAACACTGAATCATGTTGTTGTTTTTCAAATACAGTTCAGTCCTTATGGCTTTACTGCCTGGCTCATGTTGTTCCCTCTGCTTAGAAGCACCTTCTTTACTACTTTTCTCCTCCCCAACGGATACCTCTCCTTTGCCACAGCTTTTTCCTGGCACGGCAAACTTCTACGCATCTTTGACCCTCAAATGTCACCATCTCTGATTGCAATAACTAGGAAGACCGGGTTCCTACTCTAAGCTTGTAGCTCGGCTGTTACCGGGCTGCAGTAGCTAGCTGTTCAATCTCCCCTTGTGTGTGAGCTTCTTGAGGGGACCTTCATCTATGACTCCCTTCTCCCCAAATTACAACCCCGGGGCTGATGAACAGTAACTAACATTTCTTAAGAATTTCGTATGTGCCAAATGCTTTGGTGGTGTTTGCGTCAGGTTATTTAACCCTCCCAGCTAGGCTGAAAGCTAGGGGCTATTGTTACCCTCTTGTCCTGTCCCTGAGTGGTAACTAGTTTGCCCAGTGCTTACCCCTTATGAGAGGGGGAGCCAGGATTTGGATCCAGTCAGTCTGGTTTCTGAATCCTGACTCTTCATCACCATGTCTGACCATGTGTGACACCAAGTGTGGCACATGGTGTCCCAACCAACATAGGGGACGGGAGACCCCAATGGACCGAGGGGCAAAATCCACTTACACGCATCCTGGGGGCTCTGTGGCCTCTACATGGTTAGTGCTCCTCTAGTTCTAGACTTCCCTGAATTCTCTTCTGTATCTGTGTTCTGAGTCGTATTTTTCATATGTATATGCTCTCCCCAACCACCTTATAACCCCTTCCATTTGAAACATCTTGCATTTCCCAAAAATCTTAGCAGACTCTCTTGTACCTAGAAGGCATTCACTAAAGGAATAGTTATTTTATTGATGTAGTTTATAAGCTGTTATTGACGGATGGCCCTCATACATAAAAATGCACAGATCATAAGCATACAGCTCAATACATTTTTGCAAGGACAACACATCCATTTAACCAGCACCCAAGAAACCTCCCTTGTGAGGTCTCCCAGAAATCGCCCCAAATGTAATCACCATTCTGACTTTCATTACATAGATTTGTTTTGCCTCTTTTTTGAACTTTATACATATGAAATCATAGAATATGTGCTTTCTGTGCTTGGCTTCTTTTATTCAACTTTTTTTTTTTTTTTTTTTTTGGTGACATTCGTCTGGGTGGAATTGGGTGGTTTATTTGCATAGATGTATAATAGTGGGTTGTATCAATACACCACAATGCATTTATGTGTGGCACTGTTGATAGACAAACAGGCTGTTTGCAGATTTCAGCTATTGCAAGTGATACTTTTAGAAGGTTTGGTATACAAGTTTTTGTTGGGGGATGGTGGGGAAGGATGCACATGTGCATTTCTGTCCTGCATATATTTAGGAGTAGAATTGCTGATTCACTGGGTCTGAATACATTCAGATTCATTGGACACTACTAAGCAGTTTTGCAAAGTAGTTGTACAAAGTTACAGTCCCAACAACACTATATGAAAATTCCTGCTGCTTCATATAAATGCCAACAATTCACATACTCATTTCTGTCCATTTCAGCAGTTCTGATGGGTATGTAGCAGTATTTCACGGCGATTTTAATTTACATTCCACAACTGATTTTTGCCTAGTGACCTGGTATCCAATAAACTTAGTAAGTGCACTAAATTTGCTGTAGATTCTTTTCCCCTCCATACACAATCATATCATCTGAAAATAATGATAGTTTTGCTTCTTCCTTTCAATACCATACGCCTTTTATTTATTTTTCTCACTAGAACCATCAGCACAATGTGGGATGAAAGTGGTGAGAGCTGACATCCTTGTCTCAATCCCAATCACAGAAGGAAAGTCTTCAATATTTCACTACCAAGTATCACGTGCCCTGTGGGCTTTTTTGTGGTTATTTTTGTTGAGATTAGGAAGTTTCATTTTATTCCTACTTTCCAGTTGTTTGTTTTAAATCATGAATAAGTGTTAAATTTTTTTTTCAAATGTGCTTTTTACATCTATGAGATGATATATGACTTTGTCTACCTTTTCTCTCCTTTCTGTTAATGTGGGAATTGCATTGTGTGATTTTTTGAATATTAACTGCCCTAACATTCCTGGACAAAACTCATTTAAGTATGATGTATTACCTTTTATATGCATCACTGGATATGCTAGTATTTTGTTAAGCCTTTTTGCATTTACGTTCATGGGAAAAATTGATCATAATTTTCCTTTCTTGTAATAATCTTATCAGGTTTTGGTATAAACTTTATGCTGGCTTCTGTTTTCCTTTTGTTCTATTTTTTCTCTCTTTATTAACTTTTTAGTTACATATGCTTTTACTGTTATTTAGTGGTTACCTTAGAGATTACAAAATCTATCCTTGATTTATTATCATGTTGCCCTTTCAGAAATGTTGCTAGAAACGTCTAATACTTTAGCTTCATTTTCTCCCCTCTTTTGCATTATTATTGTCATAGAAAAGGACAATATTTATATTATATATAAATTGTGTATTATATGCAAATATTATTTATATATTATAAACATACATTCACTCTTATGTATATGTTATATAATATATATATTATATATAATATATACACATTATATGATATCATACATATATATGTTTTAATTCCACAACACATTAGAGTGTTTTTACTGTCAGTATTCATTTTTATTTTCCTAAATTTTCACCTTTTCTGATGCTCCTTATTCTTGTACTATGTCCTTGTTTCCATCTGGGATCATTTTTCCTTCCGCCTGAAGAATTCCCTTTTTTGTCTTTAATGCAGGTCTACTGGTAATTAATACTTTCAACTTTTGTTTGTCTGAAATCTCTTTTATTCCATCTTCATTCCGAAGGATGGTTCCACTGTGTACAGCCACCTAGATTGACAGTTATTTCGGTCAGTGCTGGAAAGGCAGTATTCCATCGTCTCCTGGCTTCCATAGTTTTCTACTAAAAACTCAACTAGGAGAGCTGGAAAGGCAGTAATCCATCGACCCCTGGCTTCCATAGTTTTCTACTAAGAACTCAACTAGGAGCCTTATTGTTCCTTTTTTGAAGGTAACGTGTCTTTTTTCCTCTGTCTCTATTCCTCATCTTTCTCTTTGCCTTTGTTTTTTGTCGGTTTTACTCCGAAGTGCCTAATTGTGATTTTCTTATATTGATCCTGGTCCATGAACTGTTGGCTGTGTTTCAGAAGTTCTGGAACTTTCTCAGCCACTGTCTACTCACATGTATTTTCTGACTCACTTGAGCACTCCCTACCAGAACTCAGTTACAGATGGGTCAGAACTTTTCAAAGTTTGCCGTATCTTGCTAATGATCTTCTCTGTATTTTCTGTGTGTTCTGCTCTCTGCGATTCAGCCTGGAGGTTTCATACTCACTGTCTTTCAGCTCCTCGGTTCTCTTGTTGTAGGCAATCTACTGTGAAACCCATCTAATGAGTTCTCAGTTTCAATTACTGTAGCTCTTTAGTTCCAGAATTTCTATCTGATGCTTTTCAAAGAGTAAATTACAGTTCTCTGGTGAAATTTTCCTACTGTCCTATATTTTTAAAAACATATTGATCATAGTCCTTTTAAAATCTGTGTCTGAATAGCTCCAATAACTGGGCCATGTGTGCATTTGTTTCTGTTGTCTGTTTTCATTCTCTTGTTTCTATTTTTTGGTATGCCTGGTGGTTTTTGATTGAATGCCAGGCATTGTACATAAAAACTGTGGGGACTCAGGGTAATGTTAACTCCTTCTAGAGAGGGTTCACCATCCCTTTTGGTAGACAGCTTGAATCGGGGGCAAATTCTTAGTCTAATCAGACACAGTGCTGACCCAAGGCAGGGTTTTGGGTTTGGTAAGGCTCATCTACCTTCTTCTTCATCCCTGTTCTTGGGATGAAAACCTGGGATGTTTACTGCTGCCTACTTTTTTGGGGGACTGCTCCTAAACTAATGAGCATATCAGATTGTTGAAACTCTGTTATGTCTTCAGCAGTTTTCTGATGGATTTTTCAGGCTTTTGCTCTTAGCAACTTGAGATACTCATCACTTGTCCCTATGTTCCCTTCTCTCTGGATTATTGGTCACTCTAAAACCACTTATCAGGCAGCATCAAACCCTATTTTTTTCTCTCCCTGGTGAGATTTCCAAAAGTTCTAGTGGCTTCCTTATCTGTTAGCCATAGCTCTCTGCCCAGTTTCTCAGATTCTAACTTCTTGTAAAGACAAGACTCAGCAGATGTCCTGAAGAGAAAATCAGCACACAGAAGGTCAGCTCAGCTCCTTACATTTCCCTTCTCTCTAGGTTCTCGTGCACTCAAGTTCTGGTTACCTTAGCAGCTTTCCAATACCTTCAAGTAAATGTTGTCATATTTTATCTAATTTCCTAGTTAGTTTTGGAACTATTACCATCATAATCTAAAGCAGATGCCAGTGGATTTGTTATTTTTTTAAAGCACGTGGATTAGATATTTTTTTGTGGGCATTAAAACATCTTTTGGTAAAGAAAGATGTGAGGATAGATGTGAGGATGGTTGTAAAGGCAAGTGGAAAAATGGGCTTTGGAAATTGGTTTATGAGGTACACACTATAATCCAAAGCAAATTAGAGAACATAGTGTTTTGGGTAGCCAAATAGTGTTCGTGTTCTATTCTTTGACCATGAAATATATAAATGCCTTTAAAATGTATTTCATGGAGTGAAATAGTTATGGCTACAGCAAGGAGTAGTTTAAATTATATTTAGCATAAACTCATAGGAGAAAGAGAAAGAAAGGTAGGCTCATAGGGAGATCAAGAGCAAAAATTCTGATCTAAGCCATTGACCTTGAAATATATTCAATAGTTATAAGTTGCCAAGAGTGATAATTTTTCTAATTTTGCCTATGGGCATATTACATGGTGTTACACTTCTTCTCACATGCTGCAAAATATGTATTAAATGACATCTCTCCATGGAGATAAGTTATTTTTGCAAAAGACATGGTTAGGAAAGTTAGATTTGCTTTTCTAGTTTTGAACCCAGGACGGCCCAGTGGGAGAATTCACCCAGTTGTTAAGTTATTTTCTGTTTCAGGAAACTACTTTCCATGCTTTGTGTCGTGTAATGGAATGAGGAGTTAATCAGTTACATAACGTGGCTTTTCTTTCAAGCATATTAAAAAGCACTCTGTCTTCTGCAGACCTTGCACTGAAGATTGTATAATAAGCCATAGACAGGTATTGGGAAACAACAATAGATACGTTGGACAATTCACTCAAATTCCCTTTAACTGCCATTGCTTGTGTGTGTGTGTGAAAAGAGGAATCCAAGACATCAAGCCTCTAAAAGTGGTGAGGTGATCTTTCTTTGCAAGAAAAGTTTGGAAGACCAGCAACTGAATTCAGCAGGAGTCAACCACTGCTTCAGAACTGAAAGTGTAGGACAAATCACATCAGACTCCCCATGCCTAGGGGCATTTCTAGTGAAGTTCAGCATTGGGGGTTATGTCTGGGAAGGTGAGACTTCTGGAAATGGGGCCCCTGAGGAGCAGGGACACTCTTTTTGATGTCATGAGAGCTAAGGGTGTGGGAAGGGTTTATGTGTCCTTTGACTTATTTTTCAACTTTGGATGGTAAGCAATGAGAAGGTGTCCCCAAATATTTAGATAACTGAATGCCCTAGGAGATGGAAAAGTCCTTTTCCTGAAAGTCTTTTTAAAAAGGGTAAGAATCCCTCAGAGACCTTAACTGTGGTCCAGACATTGCTTGTTCTGTGTCTCTGCTCTCTGCCCATGTTCATCTTTCACCTCTAATGCTCCTTTCTCAACTCCTATTCCACTATTGGAATCCTCCCGCCTTCAAATGCAGTTCATATGTAGATTCTCCTCAAAGCCATCCCAGACCTGGACTTGATGCTCTGGAAGAGAACGGGGCTGGGTGTGTGTCTCTGGGGATCTTCTCCATAGCACTGATGGCTGGTGCGGGGCTGGGTGCATTCCTCAAGGAATAGGGTAGAGAGGCTGGCATTTTGAGGGAAACTGCACATTTAGGAGGCAGGAGCAGGATGAGAGAGGTCTGAGCAGATGGGGAAAGTCTCCAACCCGAGGAGGAAATGAGCACCAGGGAGGGCAGCAGCATCAAGTCCTGAGAGGTCCAGAGAGTCAGGGAAGTAGCCATGACGCGTGGTCACTGTGGGGTCTCTCAAGGCTTTCTAGATATTTTTCTTGCATATTTGTGGTAAAAGTGGGGTACAAAGCAGTACTTTGAAAATTAAAAGATTAAAAATTGCTCTGCTGTGTGCAGTTATAAAGTCATCATCATTATTATAGTTGTATAGGATGTTCTACATCATTTCCTTCTACCCTCATGATTTCTTTGGTTCAGAGAGGGTTTCTGTGCTCCAAGAGGACTTTGGATAAACACTTCTCTGCTCTCTTCTCTGTCTCTCTTTCTCATTAGTTGCCTCCAAAAACAGCACACATGGGAGGCTACATTGTTGAACTGTTTCCTTTTCCACCTAATTGTCGTTTTCTCTCATATTGAAAACAAACTCAATCTTTGCTGCTTAAACAACATTGTATTTGGAGAATGTCAAGCTTAATTAAAGCTGAATATTTTTCCAGGTGGTATATTAAGGACCAATGTAATAGACTGTGTTCAGGGACCCAGCCTGGCCATTTAAGAGGTTCTCTGGGCAGGGGGGTAAAGTTTTACTTGTGGGTGATGTATCGAGACAAACCTCCTCTGACTGATTCGGAGAAAACAACTCCCTCTCCTTCCCCACTGGTCCATTAGGATCGAACACGCTTCCAGTTAGCTTTCTCGAGGAAGAGGAAGAAAAATAGATCAATAATATTTATGATTTCTTGAAAAGATGTTTCCTTGCTGCAACTTTGCCCCATTAAGGCTCTTTGCTATTAATAGAGTTGTGTTGGTTGCACTGGGGGACATTAGCTGAGATTCATTGTATCAAGATGGTTGTAAAAACTGCCTTTCCTCTGTCCAACTGAAAATGTTCAGAAGCTTCATATTAACTTTGTTGCAGGTTTGACATGCTAAGAATAATAATTCTGTGATGGCATTCCCTTATGATAAAATGATAATAATTAAAAAATAATAAGGCCAGTAATAATACATACCTTTTATTGACTGCTTTCCGAGTAGTAGGACCTGTGCTAAGTGCTTTGCATACGTAATACCATTTAATCTTCAAAGTAATCTTGTGAAGGTGGCAGTCTTGGGCCATTTCCAAATGAAGAATGTGAAGCATAGGCAGGTTTAAGTAACTTCCTCAAGGTCACAGAGAAGATGGAATTCTGAACCCCGATCTTCCCAACTCTATAGCTCAATTTCTTTTAACCAGATTACTCTGCCTTTAATATAGTCAGTGATTTATGAATCTGTAACATATAATATTAATTCTACAGCATAAATTTCCCATTTAGGAATATGTAATAGTCTGCTTTTTGAAAAGTCACAAATATGATTCATTTAATATGCATGCTTAAGTATTCTATTAAGCAATTCTAACTCATATCTTTTCATGGTTTAATATGTCAGATAAAATTACTCAAAACATCTATTTTCAAGAAACTTTTCATGTTGGTCTTTATAACCACAACATTAAATCTACAAATTTACTCCACTGATAAATTAGGTTATTAATAATATCGCCTATAGCTTTTAATCTACTTTAGAACACTATAAAAATCAGTATGATACCATCAGTAATACATATTCATCTGTGCTGGTTAAACGGTTTGAAAAATGAGCTACAGATGGCTTCATGTTTATGGATGTCCACGTGCATTTCGCAATAGTTAATGAGGATCAGTTTTGGGTGCTTGACTGTGTCTGACAGGTAGATGAGAAGCAGAACAGGTACGGCAATCGATTCTTCAGTTCTCATATGTCCCTTAGCTCTGCTCCATTATTGATCACTTAATAAATGGTATCACTTAGTAACTCTGAGCCGATCATTGTGAGCTTTGCTTCAAGGGTTTTACAGTAGAGTTGGACAGAGAAGAATAAGTTGTGACAAGTTCATAACCCAGGCCATATGGTAAAGACGATCGCTGTTGGAGGAATTTGAAGAGGTCATGGAGGGCGGGGGAGGTCAGGAGAGGTGTAATGGGCTCAGAGGGTGGGCAGGATTTGGAGATGGAGGAGAAGAGAGATAGTACTCCAGCTGCTTACAGGAAGAGACAGAGGTGGGAGTTAGCAGAAGAGAGAGGTCTGCTGTAGCAGGTGTCATTTAGGATGTGCCACTTAGGGGTATAAAGTTGTCCAGATAATGTGGGACCGTGATGTGGAACATATGTAACAGGTCTGCCCAACAGAAAACAGGATGGGTGAAGTTAAATAAAGAATGTTTCCTACCCTTAAGTTGATCCTGGGGAGAGGTGATATGAGAAGGATGGGGAAACATACCATAAAAGCAAGTACTTTGAAAGAAAAATCTCGTGGGGTTACTAGCGGGGAATTATGATTGCTTCATGTTGGACTTCCTAATAAAGTTTCCATCATATCTTTCATTGACATTATTTACATGTTTACTGTTAAAAAACAGTGTGCCAACATGAAAAGAGTTTTTTTAAAGTCTGTATTTTCACCACTGTGATGTAAGAGAGAAAAACTAGTCTTATTTTTGTGTATTCTTTTCCGATCTGGCATCACATCATTGTACTAAGAGGATAATAGAATTTTGTTCTATTTTGCCAGGTTTCCACATCGTGTTATGATTACGAGTTTTTTAATGAACACATAGTATGCCATTGAGTCATTTAAACAGAGTTTGCTTTAGTATTCAAGTACTGTTGGACACTTTCATGGTTTTCTACTTTTTGTCATTATAGATGACACTACAAAGCACGTTGGCATGCGTGGGACATTTTTTGGCTTCTATTGAATTACTTCCTAAGCACGTATTCCCAGGAGGTTCATATGACTGGGAACACATTGTGGTACTTTCTATATGATAGATATAATGTCAGGCTGCACTTAGAAGGTCCATCCTGATGGAAGGTGCCACCAGCAGGAAATGAGGGTGTCATTGTTGCCTCAAATTTAGAGTAGGAGAAACAAACTGAGGGTTTTAGAGGGGAGGGGGGCGGGGGTATGGGTTAGCCTGGTGATGGATATTAAGGAGGGCACGTATTGCATGGAGCTCTGTGTGTTATATAAAAACAATGAATCATGGAACACTACATCAAAAACTAATGATGTAATGTGTGGTGACTAACATGACATAATAAAATAAAATTAAATTTAAAAAATTAGAGTAGAAAAAAACACTGTTGTGGATGGTAAAATATCATTTCATTCATTGGAATTTCTGGGTAACTATGAATTTTTTTTACATTTCCTTTCTAAAGATTACTTATTTATTTATTTGATTGAGAGAGAGGGAGAGTGCATGCGCACACAAGAGTGGGGGGCGTAGAGGGAGAGGGAGAAGCAGGCTCCCCGCTGAGCAAGGAGCCTGATGCGGGGCTCCATCCCAGGATCCTGGGATCATGACCTGAGCCGAAGGCAGATGCTTAACTGACTGAGCCACCCAGGTGCCCCAACAACATTTACTTTCTAAATACTAAGGAGAGAGAGGAGGCTGAAGTGGGTCAGAAAGAGAAGCAATTGATAGGTGATGGACAAGAAAAAGGTGAAAGAGAAGAAAGGGACAGAGAGCAGTGGACAGGTGTGATGGAGAGGTGAGAAAAGGGAGAAACACGGGACAACTGCACAAATGTAGTTCAGTACGGAAGGTGCCTATTGGAACTCCTTGGTTTCTGGATGCTGTCAGCCTACCCTCTCCCAAGGGCCTGACAGTATCTGGGAGGGTCAGGTCTGAAAATTCTCGTTCTATCTCCTCAGCTCTGGGCACCATCTAAGGTTCTGTGTTTTTCTTAAACTCATTCCACCAGGGCCTTCTGATGTTCTTCACGGCTCCTATCACTCCGCAGGTGGTGCTAATGGCCTTGCTCTTGAGCCAGCTGGGCATGGAGGTGGGAATTCATAGGAGGGCTGGCTCTACATCCAGGGGCTTCCTCCCTCTTCTGCCCTTGCTTTCAGCCTCTCCTTGGGCAGGTGTTTGGGAGGGGCCTTGATTGTTGAGACTGGTCTCTGGGTTTGCCCTCCCATTATCTTAGATCCCCATGGATCACAGCTGTGAAGAGAGTGCACAAATATGGTTTTGATTCTTTTTTTTTTTTTTTTTTTGGAATGAAGTTTCAAACACATTTATCCATGAAGGACTACAAGTAGGACCTTGTCTACACTGGCTGGGAAACATTTAGAACCAGAATGTGCCAGGGTAGCAAGCCCTCCCCTGATGCCTCACACATTTTCTAGCCTTGTCACATTTTTGTCAATGTTTTATTAGCAAAAGTATAAACCTCAGGAAGTTTTCATATAATTTTAACCATCATGGAATGTTTGAAGAGCAGAAGAAATATGGGCTACAAGTAATAATTTTTTTTTCTTTCTGAGTGATTCTGCAGGTCCTAAGCAATGGAGACATCCCCCCCCCCCCCCCGTGAAATTCTCACCCCCAGAGAGTCACAAGACTTGTGCTCTCACTTCCTTTAGGTCTTTGTTCAAATGGTACTTCCTCAGAGAAGCTTCTCCAACCACCCTAGCTATAAGTCTCCCTCCCTCACAATCTGTTCTCATGCTTTATTTTTCTTTTGAGCAGTTATCTGATACCACTGGTATTAACTCATCAGCCAAAGCTAACCATTGTATCACTAACTCCTAGAAGCCTGCCTGATGCATAGTAGGTGCTCAAAAAATATTTGTGGAATGAATGAATAAATGAATGAGACAAAGGTATTGGATCTTTTGACTTAAAACAGAAAAAAAAATACCCATTCTAAAAACAATCACACTTGGAACAATACTCATTTAGAAGAAATGTCTAGGTTACAGTGGAGAGAGGGTATGGAATGAAGATGGCTCAGAGGACTGCAGCATCCTTGATACTAGAAATTCAAATTCTCATTCAGCTCACCACCCACCGACATGTGTGGAGGGGAGCCTCTTAGCCTTCTGTGTCGCTCCGGGAGCCTGCACATAGGAGAGTGGCCACACACGTGGAAGCTTTAGTTCCCAGGGGTGAATGATGCAGAGGGTGGCTATGGTTCACTGCTCAGAGTCTGGGAAGAGTCAGGACACAATTATACCACCAGACAGGGTGGGTCAGGATTGGAGTTAGAACGAATAGGAAGCAGATCCCGTCTGTTCTCTCTCCTCTTCTTCTAACACGGTCATGCCAGTCTCTTTTCCCAGAAAGTATCTGAGCTGGAAGTGGAATGGGGTGAAGGGGGACCATCGCCCCTTCTTCCACAAGTCATAGTGACCTCAGCCACCCATGGGAACCTAACGACGCACAGTGCCCCAGGGCCCAGGTGAGGACGTGGTGGAGAGGTAGCACCATTAGGACCATGCGTAACTGTCCACGGTTTTTTCTTCTCCTCACAGCTAACGTGGTGCCCTTTCTCCCACCCCGAAGTACTCGGCACCACAGGATAACAGGTCTTAATTATGGTTCACCATTTTTTTCTGAAGGTTACTGGTATTTGCTTTAACCCTTAGATATAAGAAGATAAGGATTTCCTGAATGAAATTTTACTCATCCCTGTGACAACAAATGGGGTCAGGTCTCAGGAGAGAGAAGGTTTCCTCTGGTCTTGAGAAATTCTGGATGCCTGGTGCAAAAATAAGGCTGCCTCTCCTTTATATGCCTGCCCTTTATAAGGTGACTGGCAGCTCTTCCCATAGTGGGGTGTGGTCCCTTTCCCCGTGAGTGTAGCCAAAAGGACTGTGTCCTAGCTGCAAGAGAATCAAACCTCCATGGCTTTGTGGTCTGAGAGGGAGAGGAGAAGGGAAAATGTGCCAAGAGCTTCTATCCCTTACCTTATCATTAAATCTGCTAGATTCAAAAGATGGTGACAGAGAAGAAATGTATTGATAAGGGAAAAAAATTCTGTTTATTTTCTTTAATATGGTTGGAAATATGGGTGTAGATCTCTGTGTTCTTGCTACACAAGAAACCACCCCAAAACTTTCATTTGGAATCCTGCCACTGGCATATGAACAAGCTTAGGCTAGCCTGTTGAGGGACACGGGACACGTGACTCAGTCACCACCGTCACTCCAGCTATCAGACAGTCAATGGTGAGGTCATCCCAGGCCATCAGCCTCCAGAAGACCCGCCCGGTGACTGCAGGCACATGAGCAAGCCTGGCCAAGATGGGTGGAGTCTGGCCCAGACCACACAGCTAACTCGTGCACTTACAGACAAAAACAAATGGTTATTCCAAGCTAGTGAATTGTGGGGAATTTGTAACACTGCAATAGATAACAGATACACCTAGACTCAGGGAAAGCAGATGGGGCGGGGTGTCCAATATTTGGCTAACTTAGGGAGCCCTTACCCACTTGGCCATCCAAAGGGGAAAATAGCAGTGTGGGTATCTGTACTGTAATAGTCATATAACCAAAGATCCGAAGCAGCTAACCTCCAGACGTTTCGATGGAGTTCCTCATGTGGGAACGTGTCTAAGCTCTGGCCTCAGTCGTGACAATAAAGCAACCAGCACTGGCCCTTCAGACACTGCCTGAATCTTGCATCTAACAGAGATAGAGAGGGGCAATCTTCTTGAGGATTAGACCTCTTGAAAATTCAGGTAGGAGGTGTTCTCAAGCTGAGGATGTTCCTTACATTCCAAACTAAGACATGGGAGAAACCAGTTATATGGATAAAATGATTATATTGGTCGTTGGTCTTAGCAATTTTTCATTTTGTGTGAACACCCACACCCTGCCAAGGGTCCTCCAAATCCATGCAGCCTCAGGTCATGAGGGAGGATGTCCATGTTATTAAGATGGAGGAGTGACACATACAATGGGGAAAAGGATGAGCAAGATGGTGTAAGCCCAGCCCGTGGTGGTAATTGACAGTGAAGTCATAGGAAGAGAAATGGGATAAGGAGTTCCTAACCTGCAATCACCAAACTCAGTTTAGAGGCATCCTCTACCCCATAGCTCCCAGGTCTGCTCTCCACACTAATCTCATTTCTGCTTACAATCTGTGTCAAGACTTCTGGGGCTTTAGGTCAGTAGTAGAACTTCTCATGGATAAGTGCTGAAATTCGGTCTTAAATTTCCTGTAGAGATAAAGGGTCAGGACTGAAAACTGCACCCTCCCTGTGGCAAAGTGGCTCTCTGGTCCAATTCAGAAGAAGTTCCCTATTGGCCTGGGATGGTAGTTTCAGGAAGGTGATGTGTCCATCAACGTACCTTTCGCGTTCCATAGAGTGTAGTAACGTAGGGACTGACTGATCCCTGGAAAATGAAAAAGATCACTCCAGGTTTCTGAAGATGGCTGTGTGGGTCTGGTGGAGCCATCTGACAATGGTTGTTTATAGCCTTTCATGTGGGTTTTGGTTGTGATGTGGAAGGCTCAGGGTGTGTTGCTCAGAGCACTTTGCCATGTGTGTAAAGTGTTCTTAATCGACTCAGCAGAGCTGATGGTGTCCATTCTCAGCTGCACCCTTGCCTCATCCTTTCTCCTTCTAGAAGCTTTGGTCATATCGTATTTCCTCTGTGGTTTGAGTTTCAGACGAGTGTTTTTGGAAATATGGTATGGGAAAAAAATCAGTTTCTGATATTTACAATTCAGACTGTAGTTTCTTTTAAACTATTAATGTTTTCTGAGCCAGGTTAAGTCACTGCATATTTACCTTTGTATATTTGCTGTGGCCTTAGTCAGAAGTTTCAAACATGGCTTAGCAGGTTTTGTCTGACTCCAAATATCAAGGAAATGAGGAAAAATTAATGTAACAGACATGCCCTTCTCAAGTTAGGGTGCGAACGACTCAACCCCGATCCTTCTGTGAGTGTGTTGCCTGAACAGCCACCCCAGGAGGAAGTCAAGATGCTGATTCCTTGAGGCTCCTGGTGTACCCTTGCCTGACTGGGGCTCTGTGAGCGTCTGCAGGGGAGAAGGCTGGGCTTCCTCGGTTCTATATCGCTGTGCCAACTGTAATGTAGGGCTGCAGCTACTTAGCCGAAAGGGGCCTCTGTGAGCCATACCTAAAGTGCAGGCGAAGTCCTTAGCTTCTCAAAGGGTCCAGGTGCTCAGAGAATGTCCTCCTCATGGTAATTAATCCTCACTGATCTCCTGCTCCAGAGTGCCCCTGTGGAAAAGTTCCTGGCTGCATTGTCTGTAATCTTTGGCTTAAGATCTTCTAAACCTCTGTTCCTGGCTGGCTTGAGACCGTGGAGATCCAGGTGCTGGGCCAGAGCCTCCAAAGAACCTACATCCTGGAAGGATAGGAGATGTCCAAGGAGTGTCTGAGGGAGAGTGTCTTTCCAGGGGTAGACCAGAAGCTTTTCAGTAATATGATGGCAGTGAAGTTTCTCCAAGAGAGGACAGTTGGCTCCTCAGGTAGACAAACAGTGATATTTATTTTAAGTATTGCACACGCACCTCTAAACCCCCAAATCACTTTGCCATCACCTCTCTCAGTTCTCCTGTATAGATAGGTCCCAAGGAGCAAGTGTGCATTAGGAGTATGGGATAAGGGTGGTTCTGGAATCCAGCCATTGGAACCAGTGCCATGTCTCACCCCATCCATAGCCAACACTACCTCTCTGGGAGGGGCCATCCCTTCTCCAGGGTCATCAGGCCATAGCCTCTGCACCTACCCTTCTGTTCTAATCTGACTTTCCCCCAGGCAGACCACAAGATGAGAAATGTGCAAGATAAACATTTGGGAGGGGATTCTAGGAAGCACGGTTGGGAAGGGAGCCAGAGAACAGAGGAAAGATATAAAACATGTGTTAATAAACAAGTAACCAGCAAGGGCAACTGGGGCTCAACCTGATCGAGGACCCTCTGAGAAACTGCAGAGCCACCTCAGAACTGTTGCACTCAGGCGTGAGGAAGCTGGGATACCGATCCACCAACTAACATCCCTTAATTCTGGCCAGCCCTGCCTGGGCAGAGGGCTCACTGGCAGTGAGAGGACACCCTCAGGCAGAGAGAGGCGAGGAGCCCCTGGCATGGGAGGCGAAGTTTGCAGATGTGTTCTGCAAGGGCTGAGGCGATTTGGGTGGGACATGGAGAGTGTCCACTACTCTTTGCAAGGCAGACCACACCCAGTGTCTGTAGGCTATGCACCGTCCCTGTGGAGGGGCTCCGATTTGTCTTATCAAAAAGAAGAAAACAATGATACACACATGCATACATTTAATCCCTCCCGGAGAAGCCTACCATGTCCAGAACAGGAATGTTCGCAAATAGGATATGGAGGCATATGGAGGATATGGTGAGGAACCAGGGAGCTGGTCTCACCTTGAGGCACGGGGTCAGCATTTTGTAAACCCTTCCCACTGAGTCTCTGCCTGAGGAGGTGGGGTGGGGAGCCTCAGTGATTTCCCGAGAAGGGCGTTGCTCACCGCAGCTGGAAGATGGCACACTGGCGGGTAAGGGGGAGCCGAGAGGGAAATGACAACGTCCGTGATACTCTCCCTTTTCATCACCATCCTAACGCTTAATAGCCATTTACAATTTTTCTTTGATTGTGGTTTAGCTCCTTGAAGACACATCTAATGTAATGTTGGGACTGTCTGACAACAATGAATTATTATTGTTCCTTTCCATCCTCGCCCTCTCTCTCAACATGGTTGCAATCAAGCCAAACCTGCAAGTCTGCAGGGTTGAAACATTTCAGGTAGCTATGTCCCCGATGGTGGGGCTAACATGTTCACGTGTGGTGTGGCATTTTTTTCTGCCCTGACATGTTGCAATGAAATAAAACTGGCTTTGCCTCCTCCTCCGAGGGTTTCATGACATGTTCCCAAGTGGTGGTAGCTGCTTTACACGAGATGCCATGGGGAGAATCTGAACAACCTTTTTGAGATTAAATAGTTGAGGATGTAGAAATAGATCCAGAATTTTGGATAGAATAAATAACCATGAGAGTTTATTGCCTCCTGTTGAGCAGAGGCAAACCTTCCACCCAGGAGAATAATCTTCTAACGGCTGGGGAAGACTTTCTTGGGTACTTGGGATTGAAACGAAGGTTTTCATAACGGCGGGGGTGGTGTCAGTTTTATTTGCAATCCCCCTGAGCCAGAAACAGAATTTACTATGTGCTTCTGCTTGACCTTCAGGCTGACACAAATTGAAATGGCAGAATTGATCTCCTTCTTAATTTATGACACGGCAAAGAGAGACAACAAACTCTTGTTTTCCTGCCTCTTGGAGAAACCTTAGCCCCTGTTCTCCTCAGAGAGGCATTTTTGTACCCTGAAGACAATTCTCTTGAACTGTAGCATTGACACCAGAAATCTTGCTTATCTTCTAAAAGTATTACTACTTTTGTTAACTTGCAGAAGCAAAAAGCAAGGCTCATGGCAAACAGAAAAATCTGTTGTCTTATTCCTCGGACTTAATAATGATTGTGGGAGTGGTTAGGAGTTTCAGGAAGAAAGAATTTTCCCAAATTGGGCTTTGAGTCCCCCTGCCTGAAGTTAGAAAGAAAACACAAGGCAGTTATAAAAGATGCCTAAGTTAACCCTTGGCAGCCAGCTCCGTTGACTTCGTGCTCAGAAACCTTTCCTTACCAATGGCACAACCCTGGAAACACAAACCTCAGTTCCTTCTGTATTTGTTACTTTTGGCATAAAGGGAGTGAAATGAGGAGGGGTTTATTTTCCGAATGTACTAATACACCAAGAAAAATGTTTTTTTTTGGAAGTCAGGAATGTGAGATGCTTGTAAAACTGACAGTCACCATATCAATGAGAAGCATCGTTACGGTTATTGGAGACACACTTGGACCATGCAGAGGTTGGAATGTGTCGTCAGAGTGCTGGTCCCTGCAGAGACCTTGTAACTCTTTGAACATCTGCTCTCACTGGCTCATTTAGACTCAGGGGTAGACCCCTAGGACAGGGACCATCCTGGTTGGACTCCATCCCATAAAGAAGGCTTCCAGATAATCTGCCCATCCTGAATCAGATTCTTGATTCCAAATTTATTCAGATTCATCTAATAGAATACCTTTCTAGAAGTACATTAAGATATATCAGAAGAAATAATTGATAATGTTTGAGTATAATAAACTCATATCATGCACACATTTAACTAATATAAAATCAACCCCTCCAATTAAGCAACATGGGAAAATATTTCCATTGTTTGCTCTGAGAGAATTACCCCTAATCAAATTACATCTTGGTCTTTAGCCTCCCAGAGGAAGGGAAGCTATAGCCAAAAGGCAAAGAGAAACAATATAACTTACTTCTGGGTTTTTGAACACCAATGGGTCAATGTCCTGGTGAATTCAAATCTGTTGAATGGGTTTTCAAAGATAATTCCGGCCGCAGTTAATTTCTAGAGTCAAACCTCTATGTGAAATGCACATTGTGGGAAAAACTATTGATAGCAACTAGGGTTTATTTAAGTAGAAATGTGTGCTGTATATCAGCTCTCCCATTGTATCCAGTTACATCTGCAGCTCAGCTCCCTAAGTGATACCTCAGGGAATATGTTTCACTGCGCTTACCAGGCAAGGAACAAGGAGTTACCACCAACCCTTCCTCACAGGGCCTTAGGGAACCCCTGGCAGGTCCTGGTATGGTCTAATTCCTCCTCCTCTTTGGTTTTCTGGTTGGTTCTGTGCTGGCTGAAGCAGTCAACGCCCCACAGTAAAATTGTTACACTGGTCGTTTCCTTCTGCTTCTGTGAATCCTAAGGCATTCTTGGTCTTGAATCTGCAGTGACTCAACGTTCAGCCTTAAAATGCAGCCTTCATCTTTCATAGCTCTTTTCTGTTATTTTGGTTTCTAATTTTGCCATGCGGAAATCCATAAAGTGCTTGAAAGGTGACACTTCTCAGATCGAATCTTCTCTGCAAATGCTTCCCGTGAATACTGGCGAGAAGTTTTACAGTGCTCACTGACTCTTAGTGGAAAGATAGTAACTCTTGTGCTCAGTGGTGATAGAAATGAACCTATTTATATTGCTCTGGGGACAGGAGGGTTCTGTAGGCAAAAGTATGCCCCCCCCCCCCCACGATGTTCACAAACACTGCAGCTGGTGAATGTGTTAGGTGACAAGACAAAGGGGAATAAAGTTCGAAGATGGAAATAATGCCAATCACCTGACCTTAAAATAGGGAGATTATCCTGGATTATTTGGATAAGCCCAGTGTAATTGCAAAGATCCTTAAAAGTGGAAGAGGGAGGCAGGAGAGGAGGTCAGAGTCAAGCCATGAGAGGAACTCTCAACCCTCTGTTGATGGCTTGGAGATGGAGGAAGGGAGCTAAGAGCCAAGGAACGTGGGCAGCCTCTAGAAGCTGGAAAAGGCAAAGAAATGAATCCTTCCCTAGAGTCTTCAGCAAGAGACATGGCGGACACCTGGATTTCGGCCAGTGAAACCCATGTTAGGTTTCTAAACCCAAAGAATTGTAAGATAATACATTTTTATTGTTTCAAGCCACTCAGTTTGTGATCATTTGTTATAGCAGCAATAGAAAACTAAGACAACTGTGTAATTTCAAATTATATGCGGGGTTCTTTGGATTTGGGCAATTTGTACTATAAGTTTGTTGTTTGTTATGTGAAAATGACTACCGTTTATTGAGTACTTACCTCAGACATAAGCACCGCTCCAGGTGCTTCGCAAAGAGTAGTTTATTTAACCATCCAGCAAGTCTGTGGTGTGAGTACGATGAGCATCCTTGTTTTCCAGAGAGAAAACTGAGACTCTTAGCAGTTAGGGAACGTGCCCAAGTTCTGACCACTTATTCTGGGTGAAATTGTGACTTTAGCACAGGCAGATTTCACAAGCAGGTCAGGTTCTCTGACTTCTATGACATACTCTTGCCTTGCTTCGCCACTTGGGAAAGTAAGCCTGTTTTGTAGGTGGGAGACTTCAAGCCCCGAACAGTCTGATAAGATATTGCTAAAGCCAGAGCAAACCCCCTCTGGGTACTTGGTCCCCAGGGTTGGGCTTTTTAGTCAATCATGGTGCTTGTTGAGAAACAAGAATTGCTCCCCCACCTGGATGGAGACAGCTGTCCAGCTTGTGTATTACAGGAGGGGCAGCGCTGGGAAGTGGGGTGGGTTCAGAAGAGGGGAAGGCATGGGATGTCAGGACAGAAGTTGTAGGCACCCAATAGTGAATGGTCTGTGGTCTCTTGTGCTCTGACCTCTTTTAATAAGGTAATGTCTTCATCTTCTGGGGCCAAGAGTATGGCTTGAGAGTTCGTCAAAAACTAATGAATGTGGAATGAAAGCAGAGCAACAACATTAAAACGTAGTTCCTACAACCATGGTTCTACTTTTGTGAGCCACAGATGATTCATAGGGCACAGCAACCCCTTAATCCATTTCTTTCCACTTGGCCAACTAATTTAAAAAAATCAAATCACCTCAATGAAATCAGCACAACAAATCTCGTTGGTCTCTTGATGGGAGAGCAGTGAGGTGTTTTCCTGGCTTTTATTTAAGGCTACAAAGTAAAATTATTCAGTCATGCTCCCCGCCCCAAATACATAACCATTGCCACAGAAAGATAAAAATATAGGATCTTCCAGCCTCACATTAGCCCTTCCACCACACTTGAAGAGCCTTGTTGTAGGACCTCTGTACACCGCTGATTCATGGAACGAGTGTGTGGGGGGAAGAAAAATATGTTCTCCATTGTCTCATGTCATTTAATGTTTATTTTTCAGCATGCTGAGCTGATTTTTTTTTTTTTTACTCTTTAGTCATTCCAAGCTTTAGTATTGTCCAACCAAATTAAAATTCATCTCAATAATTTAGATTAATGTAAGTCTTTTCAATAGAGACTGGCATAAGTTGCATAAAAAATGAGACCATTAAAAGACTCCTCTGGCAGCGTTACATAGAAAACAAGCATGCAACATAATAGTAATATTAATAATATATTGTTTTATGTGTTTTTCATCCCAAAGGATTTCAAAGAGCTTTACCAACTTTGCACATAATGTTTGTGTATACAAGTAATGCATGTATGCATTAACCTTGTAGATATTCCCTAATATTATTAGCCCCTACCCCCCCCATTTGAACCTTAATATCTTTATTAGTATTCTCCATATTTACATATTATACACTTTCTCCTCTTATTTTTTTTCTCCTCTTATTTTTTTTAAGCACACTGAGCACCCAAAGTTTTGCTTGTGTATTCCCATCAATAAAAATGTTGAGGTCTCCACTCCCATTACACATATATGTAGTTATATATTAATCATTCCCTTGTCTATGGCATTGACATATATGTAGTACAGTATTACAAGACATACCTAGAAATATAGAAATTGAATATGATCATATAAAGATGAAATACACGAAATTTTGAAGTGTTACTACTTCTGAAGTCTTCATACTTTCATTAGTTTATTTCCCAAAACTCAATAAACACTTAGAAATTTAGTGTTAATGATACTGGACATACATCTATATTTCAAATAATGTTCTTGATAACGTCTTCTTCCCTTTAGCCAATGTAAAAAATTTTTAAAACGTTTAATTATGAAAAAATGTTTAAATATATAAAAGTGGAAAGAATAGTATAATGAAACCCCACATTTTTATCATTCACCCTCCTCAACAATTATTAACATTTCTGATCGTCATTATTAGATCATATTTAACTGGTACTATAGCTAATAAGAACTTCATAATGGAAACGAGGTCTCAACTCTGCCATTTTATTGTTCATTGTGCTTGCATTTTTAGTATAGATATGGGAACTTAGCAAACCAGTCTGCGTGTGCATGTGTGTGTATGCACATGGGTGTGTGTGCATGCATGTATGCATGGGTGTATGTGTGGACTGCTAACTTCACCTTGGTCGCTGTCACAAGGTAGGCATCACAGGAATAAACCCTAAATACTCTCTTGGTACAAGAAGAACTAAATGCAGGTGGATGAAGAGTCCACACAAAAAAAACAGCCAGCAACTGCAGTAAATACTGGAAAGAGCAAAATTTCTGCAACTGATTCTCAATGAGGGTGAAAAAATTTTTTCATATGCCAAAGGGTAATTTTCAAAAATTTAAAGACATGACTCATTCAAACGTAGAATGAACAAGTGTCAAAATGTATTAGCTCATTACTGAGGGAACCAGTAAAAAGATAAAGCTGCAAAAGACATTTAAGGAAGTAGAGTTTACGAAGTCTATTAGGGAAGACACACGTGGAAATGTGCACGTGTGCACATGCTTGTGTGTCTACGTGTGTATGTGTGCGCACGCGCGTGTGCATAAGTTAGAGGCAAATCTGGTTACTATCCTACAGGGCAATATAACTGTAACCTTTGGGGCATCTCTTCTACCGAACAGAAGTAATTTGCATTTCTAGCAGACACCAATCCACAAGTTAACATTTAACTTCACAGTGTCTGGGCTCTAATCAATAGTAAATAGAAATGTCAACAGAGGTACAGTCTCCGAGAGAATTACATAACCCCTCCAGGGCCAGAGGAGCAATGTTTCAGTAAGGCATTGAAAGTGTGCAGTCATCCTCTTGGCCTCATTGCCAAATCTGGACACATTTTCTTAACACAAGTGATTGCTTTAATCCAATTTCCCAACTTGGGGGAACTACTTCAGCAACCCAACCCCTGTCTTACACACAGACTGATTAGGAGCTCCAGACTGCGTCAGCAACATGACCAAGGCTGGGGCTTTTGTTAGGATGGGCTGTCAGTCAGTCCTTCCCGAGCAATGCAGATGCTGGAGATTGTTCCTGTCAAGTCCTCATTTTATTTATTTATTTATTTTTTATTTTTTATTTTTTTTATTTTTTATTTTTTTGGATTTTATTTATTTATTTGACAGAGAGATAGAGAGAGAGCACAAGTAAGCAGAGATGCAGGCAGACGGAGAGGGAGAAGCAGACTCTCCACTGAGCAGGGAGCCCGATGTGGGACTCGATCCCAGGACCCTGGGATCATGACCTGAGCCGAAGGCAGCTGCTTAACCGACTGAGCCACCCAGGCGCCCCAAGTCCTCATTTTAAAGGTGAGGATTCTGAGGCCCAGAGAGGCAAAGTGACCCACCTGGCATGCCCTTTCTTGCTTTGTCTTTTGAGGCCCAACTCAAAAACTATCTTTTTTCTAATGCCTAAATCCTACCCATGTTGATAGAAGATGTGTCCTCCCTATCACTGTGATCTCATGGTATTTTATTCATATCTTTACTATAATGTGTACCACATTGTCTGATACCCATTTGTTTGTTTGCTTGTCTCCCTGGCTAGGCTTTGGGTTATTCAGATGTAGGAATTATAACAAATTCATCTTGTATGTTAGTGTTGAACTCTGTACTTGACGCATAATAAGCACCTAATCAATGTTTATTGACTTGCGTTGAAACTGTCTGAGATCCAGCAAGTTCGGGGGCAGAGCTGGGAACAGGACCCACCTCTCCTAGATCTTAGACAACTACTGTTTCTATGAGATCCCAGTGCTCCTTAACTGCACTCCTGTGTTATCATAAATAGTAAGCTAGTACCATGAATAACGTGTATAACAAATGGTATATGCAGGAATATAGACACATGGAATCTTTCCTTCCTTGGACTTCTCTTTAGTTTCAGTACTTAGGCAAACAGAAAAAAAAAAAAAAAAGACAGAAAGACCCTTCTCACTTCTCCCTGTTTGGGGGTGAGAGGCCCTCCTGTCTTGCTAGAGTCTCACAGTCGTACTAATACATGTGAACTCTCAGCTCTGGCTGCAGGGCTAACCGTCTTCATAGGTTGGTGGCTTTTCTTTCTCTCCTAAAATTTCCTATTTCTATAAGAATTTTACATATTGTAGTTATCTGATAAGCATGTAAATAACTTTTATTGGATAATATATAAAAAATATTAAAGAAGAACATGAAAAATTAAAATTACTTACAATTTCAACATTCAAACATAACTACTTGTAACAAATTTGTGTACATCCTTCCAGACATTTTTCTGCACATATATATCTGAATATATGTAACTTATTTAATTTAATTGTGATCATACTGCCTATACTTTTTCTAATCTGCATTTTTGAAGTTACCCATATGGTATGAATGTCCTGCTTTGTCAATAAGTATATTTGTATGTTTAATTTGTAATAGCTACATATCATGCTATTGTTTTGATGGCCATAATTTATTTAACTATTTAAAAATATTTTTGGCCACTTTGTTTCTAATTTGTTGAAATTATAAACAATTGCAAGTTAAATATCATTGAAACTAAATATCAGCACATATCCGTTCAAAATAATATTTATAATACAAAGGGTTTTTTTTTCTATTTACAAAATTTAGGTTCTTTATTGGTGATAATTTCCTAAACCTTCTTTCCCACCTCAATTCCTTCTACCTCAGTGTCTCATTGCTTTCTTTCCCTGGGTGCTTTGAGCCAATATATGTACCTGTCTCTGCCTCCTCTCCTCCCCATTTGCTAATTCTTCTTATTTGAGAAGAAGCAACACCAAAGTGAATGAGGAGAGAAAGAGTCTCTGCCGCCATTGTTTGTCTTTTCTTGTTCATTTTTTTCTCATATTCTCTTCACCTCTTTGCCCTTTTCTTCAAACAGGTCAGGGCTACTCTTTCTCATGGCCAGCCACTTGGAAGACCAGCTAAGCAGTATGGTGGCCGTGGTCAGTGGACAGGCCACCACAATGCCACTGATCACTATCACCAAGATGTTTCATCTCCATCAATGTCATCTGTGCTTCTTAAAGAAAAACAAAAGGCTAAACAGTTCAGTTGCCTAAGAAAGAGCCATATGCTTTTAACTATTAATGAATCATTGAAAACTGTTATCCCAACAATCTTCTGGGAGTGAAATGTTTTCCACATGTGGGATTGCCCAGTTGTCTTGGTAGTGCCTGTCATCTGGAAGAGTTGTCTGGTGTCTCTGGCTACGTGAGTTTTCCAGCTCTTTCCTAACATCTCCAGAAGACACTCAAGTCTTGAAGTGCTTATTTTTTTCTGAATTGTAATGAACAGTGTGGCAGCTGAGGATACAGTGGGTTGGAGAGGTGATTAAAGAACAGCTCTGCCCTGTCTGGATGCCCTGGACTCAAGCATGATTGCAAAGTTGCCTTCTTGCCTCCTTCTCTCTTTTTCTCTCTCTCTCTTTTTTCTTTTTTTGGTTCTTTGTCTTGCATGAGACCCTCTCCCTTTCAGAAAGCATTGATCTTCCATCATGTATGGGGATGGCAACAGGAAGTTAATGAGGCTGTGAAAGACTGTAAGTGAGAGAATGGGGGGCTGGGGGAGGTAGGGAGACCATCACATGCGGTTAATAGTTGCCTCTTTAATATTTCAGCAAATCATGAGATGATGGTCTTCCCTCATTTCCCTTTCTGCTGACCTTACTCAGAAGATGAAAAAGTGTGTGTGTGTGTGTGTGTGTGTGTGAGCATGTGCGCGCGGTGTTGGGATTCTGTCTTAGATTTGGCTGAAGCCCCACAACCACTGGTATCAACTCTCTCACCTTCCGGAGTCAGGTGTGCTGTCAGCCTCCCAAGCTGACACTTAAGTACAGATTGAGAGACCATAGCTGACCACCCACTCCTGGTTTACAAAGAGGTTGAGAGGCCACAGAAGAAGCTGAAGATTAGGTACAGGATTTCTTTGGAGAGATCCATGCTCTGGGTCCTACTCCCGCCCCTCATAGAGGAGGAATGTGGGTGTTTCTCCCTTTCCTGATAAACTGAGCTTCGAGAGGCCATTGGAGTCCTTCATCTGTGGCCCCTTGAGTCTGAGGGATGGTGTCCCATCCCCACTACAGAAATCTGCAGGATTTCCAGCTGGCTGACGTAGTCTGTATGACAGAACCAAAGGAAACCCTCAGTGAAGAACTGGGGCCTGAGCGAGAGGGTGGAGGTGCCGGGCAGGGGACACATGACATCACTGCGCCGGGGGCCTGCAGGTCGGGGGGGGGCGCTATGGAAGTGTATCTGCCGGGACTCCAGCAAAGTGCACCATGAAGGGCCATCTCCTACAACCAGAAAATACCACTGCAAGATCAGCGTCAGTGAAGTAAGAATTTTCTGCTCTACCTCTCTCCTTCGCACTCCCGCCCCCATGGGTGGAGGGGCCGGGAAATTGCCAATGAGGGAAATAAAGACATTAATTACACCTCTCTCCTGCGCTGTGACATACCTGCCTGAAGCCGGCCTCCTCAACGGGCAGACTGGGAAGCTTAACTTCTAGATGAAGTTTAGAGTTTGATGACTACCTTGGACTAGATACACGGATAATAATGAATTGAGATAAATTGAGAGATTAAAGAGAACTGAGGTGCTTTTATGACCTGACGCTCAGCGCCTCTTGGGGATTTTCTCTAGGGCAGGGGCAGAAGAACCAGCCCCGGAGCAGGTTTAATCACATGGTGGGCAAAACAAAATCGCCTGTGATTTGCTAATGCAGGTATTGCTCTTTTAATATACAAGGTACCTTACTTATTCAAAAGCAAACTTGAACCTTAAATACGCATTAAAATGCTGCTTTTTTAATTATGAGAGAGCTATGAGTTCTATACCTACTATGTTATTCAGAGTCAAAGAATTCTACAATCTCTAATAAATATAAGACTTCTTGCCAAGGTATTCTATCAGTCACGGCACTATATAAGCATAAGAAGATACTGGTTTTAGTTACTGGCGAAATTCTCCCCAGTATAAAATTAGAGTCTGCCCACCACTGAATGGGGTTGGTCTAGGCCTTACTGGAGCTTTTGTTATCAAAAGGTTCTTTCTCTCCGTAAGGAAATGACCCAAAGCAATCACTGTTGTGCGAGGCAGTGGATCAGGTAATTACTGTTGCAGGACAAACTCGGTGACCTACAATAACCATTTATTATCACTCTTGCAACTGGGGGTCAGCTGGGGGATCAGTGGATCCAGCCTGGGCTTGACTGGGCAGCTGGCTCATCTGCCCTGGGCTGGCTCACAGGTCTGTGGGTTGGTGAGGGGTCAGCTCTGTTCTATTGTCCTGTCCTCTTCCTGGGACCAGCAAGCTGGCTGGGACATGTTCTCACGGTGACAACAAAGGCCCAAGAGGACAAGAAGAAATGTGAGGCCTCTGAAAGCCTAGCTAGCCTGGAAATGGGCACATTGTCACTTCTATCCACATCCCCTTGGCCACATGTCTAAGTCCAAAGTCAAGGGGCAGAGATGAACACTTCATCTGTAACGGAGCCCTAGCAGGGGCACAGAGGCAGGAAGTGATAAAGAATTGGAGCCTCCAATAAAATCTACCATAGATGGATCCCTGGGAAATAAATGTTGAAGGTTCAGGACTAAACATCGCATCCTGGAGCAAGTGGATACTTGTTGTTTCTGCAGTTTGTGCCTTTAGTCCAGATCTGTCTTGGGTGCAGCTACCTTCTTATGCTCCTATAGTGCCATGACCCGTACAAGGAGCCAGGAGGGAGAATCTGTGTGAGTCTCCCTAGCGGTGAAAGTTCAATGTTCTTTCCTTTTGCCATTTGAGAAGGCAGTTGGGACCAAGGAAGCAGCTTTGTCATTCCAGTCAAAATGCCTTAACATTTGCAATTTTTGGAAGTCTCTTTCTATCCCCTTATTACAATTATTAGAAAATCCTCAAAATCATAGTCCTAGAGCTCATCTGGAGGTATGTTTTAGCAGGGAGCTGAGGAAACCATATCCCGCCCTCAAATCGATCTTCAGAGGAGAAAAATCAGAGCAGATTGAGCAGATGGTGGTAGCTTCTCAGGGGCAAGAAAAGCTGACTGAGCCCTGGGCTCTACTCTCAGGAAGCAAAGAAAGGGAACTATTATTTACTGAATACCAACTACATTCCAGGGACAATGCTAGATGATTTTGTGGAGCATCTGATTTAATCTTCACCAAAAGAATGCTGAATGGTAGTCAGTAACGTCCCCATTTAATAAATGTGGGAACCGACACAGGAAGCGGGGAGTCGCCTGACCCAAGCTAACACACCGAGACCTGGGTGAGGTTAATGGGCGAGCTGATCCGTCCGGCATTCATCGCTGCAATCAAGCCTGAGGGGGGCCTCCATCGCAGATAGGGTTCCTCAGGATCCCCAGAGCTCCAGGCTCACACACTTTTGCTACTTTCTACGCTCTCACCAAGACTCAGGAAAGTGCCCACTGGGGGCAGGGAAGGTGCCTTCTCAAGATGAGACACGTGATGGGAGTTGATTGGACTGTAGGACTCATGTAGAACACTTCCAGAAATACCTAGCTTCCCGATCATTATGAAATCTTGCCTGTCTCTTAAATTGAGGCTCCCTGTCTCCCAGAATGAAAAAGTCAAATCCATATCTGGTTTATTTTTCAGCCAGAGTCCCTCTGCCTTTCTAAGGTCCCAGGCAATCTCTCCACATGATTCTTGCCCATGGCAGGACCAGAGGTATGCTCCCCGTAGGCCCCAGCCTTCATTAGTTTCCAAGAAATAAAAACACAGGCTCTGCATCTCACTGTCATCTTTTCCTGGGCCAAATGCAGGAGAGTGTTGTCATGGCAACTGTGGCAGAATTTAAGACACAGAGGATATTTTGGCCCTGCTACATCTTTGACCAAAAGTTTTGCCATGTCACTGTGACAGCATGATGACTGCCCACTTGGGCTGTGGATGCACGTCTCCCTCTCAAAGTTATGAACATTTTGGTTAATTATTTTCTCTTCTCATATGCTGAACTCACTCTTGGTACCCTGCTTCCCATCCAACTCTCCAACCAGGATACGTTGTCTGTATTCAGATGTCTGATTGTCAGGCAGGTGGCGGAGGAAAGCATGCATGTGGGCTCTGCTGAGCTCTGTTGGCCCATCCTCGCAGCTGTCCTCAAGTCTTCCTCCTACCCTCCCCTCCAACACACTGAAATATCTGTCCCACATGGACTTCCGATGCCAGTGACCGAGTCGGGGCCATCTTTGGAGGATTTCTCAAAATTAGTCTTAAAATTCATGTTACTGTTCTCTTTTGGGACAACTGGGGAAAGTTTGACTATGGACTGGATATTTGACGTGGTGAAAATTAATTGACAAGGAAAAGTGGCAATCGTTAACAGATCTGGTAATTGCATGAAGATGTTAATAAGATTCATCTCTGATTTATGGGCATATAATGTATCTACTTTCTTGTTTTGCTTAATTTTTTACAATGCACACACAGATATATATATATATATATACATATATATATATATATATGCTGCTTTTGTAACAATGAAAATTTGTCTTAAATTATAAAATAAGAAGCCAGTGTCCTTCTTTAATACTATTAAGATTCCAAAACTCGCTAAAGTTTGTGACTAAAAAAAAATGAAAACAGAAGACATAGCTTCTGTTTTCTTTTCATACCGCACATACAACCCCAGAAATTCTGATTTGCAACCCCAGCAGAATCACTTTTGAATATGCAAAAGTAAAATATGAATGAGATTATGGAAATAAGTGCTTCTTAACTAATTGTTATCATTTCCTCCACCCAAGAGCCTAAGAGCCTAAGATACTCGAAGTCCACAATAAGAAATTTGACAGTGAAAGGTGCCTGGGTGGCCCAGGGTCCTGGGATCGAGCCCCACATTGGGCTCCTTGCTCAGGGGGAAGCCTGCTTCTCCCTCTCCCACTCCCCCTGCTTGTGTTCCCGCTCTCGCTGTCTCTCTCTCTGTCAAATAAATAAATTAATTAAAAAAAAAAAGAAATTTGACAGTGAATACTCTTCCTCTAAAGCGTCGTACCTGGGGCACCTGGGTGGCTCAGTCGGTTAGGAGGCTGCCTTTGGCTCAGGTTATGATCTCAAGGGTTCTGAGATCGAGCGCTGCATCAGGATCCCTGCTCAGCGAGGAGTCTGCTTCTCCTTCTCCCTCTGCCCCTCATCCTGCTTGTGCACTCTCTCTCAAATAAATAAAATCTTTTAAAAAAAGCATCATACTTTCCACCAACCTGGCTTATCACACAGCCAGGACCCTTTGTAAAGGGAAATGTTCTACCACCTTGCCCCTGATGGTGTCATCTGGGAACCAGCAGCAACGGCATCACCTGGGAGCTTGTTAGGTAAGCAGATGCTCAGACCCCACCCTAGACCTATGGAATCAGAACTTGCATTTTGGTAAGATCACCATGAGTTGCAAATAACATTAAAATTTGAGAAACACTGCCCTCTATACCACCCCTGGGCCTGAGAGTGTTTCTTACCTCTCTGACAATGGCAGCCCAGTTATTCTTGGCTACATACAGCTCATACCCATATCAGGTACACGGCACTCCCTGTGAATGGGCCATTTTTCAACCAAATCTAGAACATGACATAACAGATATGGACCAACATTTGGCTCTGCTGTACTATAACCAACACTCGTTCCTCTTTAACTCCTCCTTATTCAGTTACTTCTGTTACAAATGCCCCTTTGTATTAGTTATCTCTGCAGCAGACTAAAACATAGTGTCTGAAAACAAGTACTTGTTACCTTGCAGTTTCTGTGGGTCAGGAAAAGCCAACACAGCACAGCTGGCTGGTGTCTCCCCATCAGTGCTAGGTTGTCAGATTTAGCAAATAGAAAAACAAGGTGCCCAGTTAAATTGGAATTTCAGATGAACAATGGATAATTTTTTAGTACCAGTCCCATTCAATGTTTGGGACACACATTAAATAAAAAAGTTATTTTTTTGCAACACGGTCTAGGCCTCTTGGGAGGTTGCGATCAAGCTATTGACTAGGTGTTATCATCCTGAAACATTACAAGGATTGGTGGAGTGATTAGTTTTGTGTGTCAGCTTGTCTGGGCCAGGGGCTCACAATGCTTGCCACTTGGTCAATTATTATCCTGGATGTGCCTGTGAAGGTGTTTTTATTTTTTATTTTTATTATTTATTTATTATTTTTTTAAAGATTTTACTTATTTATTTGGCAGAGAGGGAGAGAGAGCCTAAGCAGGGGAGTGGCAGGCATAGGGAGAGGGAGAAGCAGACTCCTCGCTGAGCAAGGAGCCTGATGTGGGGCTCCGCTGGGATCATGACCTGAGCCAAAGGCAGAACGCCTAACTGACTGAGCCACCCTGGTGCCTGTTTTTTTTTTTTTTTTAAAGATTTTATTTATTTATTTGACAGAGAGGGAGAGAGAGACCAAGCAGGGGGTGTGAAGGTGTTTTTACATGAGATTAACGTCTGAATAGGTAGACTGAGTAATGTAGGTGGGCCTCATCCAATCAGTTAAAGGCCTAAATAGAACAAAAAGACTGACCTTCCCATAAGTAAAGTGGAACACTTCCTGCCCACTGCCTCGAGCTGGCTCAGCAGTCTTTTCTTGTCTTTAGACTTGAACTTAAACATTGGCTCTTTTTGGGTCAGTCTGTCAGATTTTGGACTAGTAGTCAACATCATCAACACTCTCGGTTCTCAGGTCTTTGGACTTGGACGAAAACCACACCATTGGTTTTTCTGGGTCTCCAGCTTGCTAAAAGCAGATCTTGGGACTTCTTAGCCTCCATAATTGTGTGAGCTAAGTCCTTATTATAAATCACTTCATACACATATGTATATACATATGTATGTGTACACACACATCCTATTGGTTCTGTGTTTCCACAGACCCCTAATACAATCTGCTTCTAAGCACTCTCACATGGTGGTTTGATTGTGGGCAGGCTTTGGGCCCTTACCACATGTGTCTGTCTATAGGACTGCCTCATGCCATGGCTCCTGGGTGAGCCATCCATGAAAGAACAAGAGAGAGTACAATCAGTGTGGGAGCCAGTCCTCTCATAACCTAATCTTGAAAGTGATATCTCATATTCCAATACTTCTGTGACATTGGATTTGCAAATCACTAAGTTCAACCCACGTGCAAAAGGGGGAATTACATAAGGAAGTGAAAATCAGGAGGCAGGAATTACTGTGGGCCATGTTAGAGGCTGCCTACCATATTCTTGCTTCTTTCCACCAGCCTGGAAATATGGGTTAGAAGGGGACATAGATACTAGCATGCAATTTATATTCTGAAAGCCTATAATAGTTATAAGAAGGTAGTGAAGTCTGAGCCTTACTCATAAAGACATCTGATGATCCTTCCAATGATATGAAGATGGTGCAGAGAACCCTGGGAAAATAGATCTGGGAATTAAAGTGGCAGGAAGGCCCTGTAGGGTCTGAAGTCCATGCCTGGGGCTCCACCACCAGGAGTGTCTGTTGGTTTTCCCTTGGAGATTCCTATATAGACTCCCTGATTTTCTCAAATTTGCCGAAATTCCATGCTAGGATTGAAAGAGAAATGTTCCAACAATATTTTATTTAGCATTTTAAACACAAAGTGTCTTTAGAAGACTGAGAGAAAGTAGGACCAGGGATGGGGAGGAGGATGTATTCTAGAAAAATCAAGAAAAGATTCTTGTTTGAAATTGCATTCCCAGAACTCATTCCTGCAGACAGAAAAGTGACTCCTTTGCTTCCATTCTGCCTTTCCTCTCCCTGCGCATAGAGAGAGCAGTCACAGATGTGACTGCCCTGTAGGGCCAGACCAACTCTGAATCCAATTGTGTTCAGAGTGTTTTATGGTCGGGGAAAATGGGACCAAATATAAAGGGAAATAAAATGGTAGTGATGAAGGGCTTTGAGCCAAAAGCACCATTAAAATAAGAACATGAAACAAAATACATTTAACTATCTTAAGGTCTTTTTGTTTTTGTTGTTGTTGGTTTTTTTTTTTTTCTTAAAAACTATGCTATGCAAACATTAAGAAAATTATTTTCGCAGAACTCAGCTTCATTTGAGGCAGCCCTGTAGAGCCAATTCCTAATAATTATAAAGCAATCTCACAAAAATAAAGCTAATTCCATGGCAGCCTATCAATTTAAATTCTCACAAAGCAAAATGTCTTTCCAAAGTTTTCATTAAGCATGGGCTGGCCTTGCAAGCATATATGTATTTGGTTAAAAAAAAATAGGGTAGAAACAATTGAAATAAGTGGTTTTTACATTGAGTTCTCAGAGCATTTTGTACATTATATAACATCATCTGTGTCCCAAAAGTAGTCGATTCATTTACGTTTAATAGGATAAAATTGAAACCAGGTTCAATATGGAGATATCCCCAGTGACCTGAGAATTTTCCTTTTACTTATGTTACAAAATTTGGATAACATCCCTTGTTTAAATTTATTGCAGAAACAAGGCTTGTTGAAGACTTCTCTTCCAACTCCCACCAGTCCCTTCAGAAAGAAGGAATTTCTTGGGGGGGGTCTAAGAGCTGTTGCAGAGTTGGTTAGACTAAGAATACCATCATTGGTATTTTCAAAAGGGGCTTTGGTCTTGAAAGGCAAGAAAAAAACTGGATTAGAAAAAAACTGTGTGCAGCTTATCAGGTTTTCTTGGTATCTCTTTCAGCCCCCAGCCAATTCAGCAGTTTTTAAAAAAATTCATTAAGTGTTCAATTCAAAAATATGTTTATTGTGTTAAAGGCAATGTCCTAACAGCAGAAGAAAAAGGTGGATATGAAGCAATTTCTGCCTTCTAGAAACCTTCCGTCTGGTAGGGGGTCGAGGCAAATGTGCCATGCACAGTCATTGTTAACTTTGTTGATGTGCACATTTACGTTTTAGGCATTGTTCCTTGTGCTTTATGGGAATTAACTCATTTAATTCCTATAATAGCCACCTGAAGGAAGTTCTATTATCATCCTCATATTATGGATGAGGTAACCAAGGCTAATAGAGATGTCAAGAACTTTTTCCAAGGTAAAACAGCTGGTCTGTAGTATAGACAGTGTATGAGATGAATTGTATCCCTCCAAAATTCATATGTTGAAGCCTTGATCCCCAGCACCTCAGAAGGTGACTGTGCTTGGACCTGGGGTCTTTTAACACGTAATTAAGTTAAAACAAGGCCATGAGGGTGGGTCCTAATCTCCTATGACTGGTGTCCTTATAAGAAGAGGAAATGTGGACATAGTTAGGTAGGAAGGGAAGACCATGTGAAGCCACAGAGAGAAGATGGCCACCTACCAGCCAAGGAGAAAGGCCTCAGAAGAATTCAATGTGGCCAACACCTCCATCTTGGATTCCTAGCCTCCAGTACTGTGAGAAAACACATTTCTGTGGTTTGAGCCACCCACTCTACGGTGCTTTGTTATGGCAGCTCTAGCCAACAAATACAGACAGGATGCAGATCGGGACCAGCTGATGTGTTTATGCTCTTTACCATGCAGAGCTCGGTTATGTCATCTCCTTTAATTTACAAACCACATAAGAGAGGTGTAAGCATGTGGCAATAGAGATTTAAAGTATGGAACAGTCGACTTTCTGATGGTTGGGGGAAAAAATGGCTCCTATATAAAGAGGTACTTGAGATGGTCCTTGAAGGTAGGAAGGATTTGGACAAATTCTGACAGTGGGGGAGAAAGCATTTCAAGTGGAACAAACAGATGGAACAAGAGTGCTGTAGTCAGAAAGCATGGGGTAAATTTGTCAAACCAGGAGCTGTCCTGGCCTGGGCAGAGTACTGGGTATGATAAGTTAACATGGGGTGCAGGGGACTCTTAACCTTTTATTATTATTTTTTTTGGTACCATCTACTTCTTTGATAACATGGCCAAATCTGTGGGTGTCTTTGCAGATTAATGTTTTAATTGCATTAAAAATACAAAAATATATGTTTAAAAACAGTCGTCAAAATAAATATTAAAAAGTCAGTAATTAAAAAGCACATGTGCTTCTTTATGAATGCATTTGATGAGTTGATCCAGTGGTAGTTCTAAGAACCACCATAATTTTGAAGTAAGGATGCCCATGTGTGGCATTTTGAGATGTCTGCTATACATGCAGCATGATAAGAAAGGGTTTGGAATGTCTGCTGAGAAAAGCATAGAGGCTGTAATTACTTACATGCTTTGTGGCCTTGTTCACGATCAGAAGAAATGCTAGATTTCAGTTAGAGATTAGTAAAATAAAAGATCTACTTTTTTTTCCCATCCAAATTCATAGACCCCTGGCCTCGAGCGATGGTTTTTAATCTCTGTGGGTTTCTTAAGACTCCTTCTAGAATCTGATGCAAGTTGTAGATCTTCCTGCCTCCCGCTTTTGAAAAATAATAATAAAAAAAGCACATATACATGCAACTCAATTCTGCATGCAATTTGAGAAGATAAGTGGACTGCTAGCCTAGAAGGATACCAGACTGGAAAGATAGGCTCAGACTATATTATAAAGGATCATGAATAATAAGAAGACTTTCTACTGAAATTGGTAGCTAATGATAGATAATTGGAAGGTTTTCAGTAGCAAAATCATGCAATTGGAGATGTGCTCTCAGAAGACTTACCCTTATCATAAACTATTTCTTGAAAAGTCAAATAATCTCATCTTAATTATCCCTTAATTTAGTTTTTACAAATGTATGCATCGTTTACTTTTAAAGACCTGTATGATCCTAATAATGCATTTTTCATGGAATTTCTTAGTAACGCAGTTTTCTTGCTTACTAACTTGTGGGGAATAGATAGTATAAGAAGCTCCAGCAGAGGCTGCATCAAAAGCATTGGTGACCACCATATCTCAGATGCTGTGTTCATGGTCATGGCTGAGTACAGAACCATTGATCACCTGCCAAGTATTCCATCCAATTCATTTGTTAAAATGGCTGGAACAACTAGACAAGTACCACTACAAATGCTTAACCACAGAGCTGGCTTAACCACTCATCCATCAATTGATTTTTTTTTTAGCCTATATGACAGCTGAGAAACCTAAGACTAATCTCCCAACAGTTCATTCATGGCATTCCACAGACTCAGCTGCTCAGGTGAGAGAGCGCCCTTCCTTTTCTCCCTGGTACCATCTGCAGCAGGATCTATCACAACACTCCCGGAGGAGGGAGTGGGTCACAGTCTCTGAGGCAGAGTGAGGGTCTTCAAGAACCTTTCAAAACTCAGCGCCCTGGGGCTCAGCCTTAGAGAGAACTCATGGTCAAAGAATACAGTCCTGGGGAAGTCAGCCAAATGCTTGACTCCACTTTGCAAAAGCCACTTGGGGATCCATAGCAACAACCATAGGAAGCCTCTGACTTCTATTTACTTCCATCCCACCCTGCAGGGATTCCTGAGGAGTAGTGTCCCCACAATCCTTTGCCAAACCTCTCTCCACTCCTAGGCTGGCCCTGCTTTCAACTCTAGCTTCCCCTTTTATTTCCTTCACTTCTTCAATATGTAGATGGACCAAGCCTTTCTCTAGCTGGGAGGAGTCCTTCCTCTTTTAAAGGAGGGTGGAAGGAGGGGAAACAGAATTTGTGCTGGCAATTGCAGGACTGTCTTTGAAGGGACGGATGGTGAGAGGGCTGTGAACAATCCACATTAATCATTTTTGTCTTTGCATTGCAAAGTCTGAAGTCTGCTCAAAGTGAAGGCAGACTTGGAAGCCATGAATTTACAGATGAAGAGAGAGATGGTTTCAGAGAAGTGAAGTCACTTCCCTCCCTCTTTTGGCTATACGTGACAGAAAAACTTAAATCGGCTTGAGTCAGAAAAGGGCCTCTGTACCTGAAAAGCAATAGTAGACGTAGTAGAATCTTCAGGAGTAGCTGGATCCAGGTGTTAACCTGAATTTACCAAAATATCTTGTTTCATCTTTCTGTTCTCTGTTGAACTTATTCCTGGGTAGCTACTTCCAAAGTGATAGCAAAGTTGGTCTGCAACAGCTCCATGTTACAATCTCAACAGAAAGAATGTTCTTCAGGAAAAGTTCCAGGGTAGAAACTTTGGTCCAGAGGAGACCATGTGCCCATCCCTGAAGCAACCTCTCTGATTGTGATTAGCTGTGCCTAATTCCTGTTCTTGTTGCTGGAACTAGGATCCACTGAACGTGTGTGCATTGGGGAGAGATAGATGTTTGACCAAAGAAAACAAAATGCTATTAGTAGACAAAGGGTTGAAAGGATATTTGGCAGTAAGCAAAAGAAAAAAAAAAAATGCCCAAAGCCCTGCAGCCTAGTTGCTGGCAGAGGGTTGCTGCCCGAACAAGATGCTGCAGGTACCCTGTGGTACAGTTAATTACTGTTCTCCTGTGAGGGCTCCTGGCCACATGGCTGAAGTACTGAGGATTTCAGTAGAACTCCTAGGACTGATGCTTCCAAATGCTGAACCTCTGCATGGTTCAGCTTGCCAGCCTGGCCTCTTCACTCTGGGTTAGTTGGGAACCTGGGTTCTTCTAACCCCACCTGCAGGACATAGCTAGATCATCTATCTGGGACCTATTTTCTGTCTTATTCTTTCCAGACTAGTCTCCCAGGTATTGGGTTTCACTTTGCTGTTTTCTTGGATGTGATGCTCACTCTGTTTGGCACTCTACCTATTCCATGCTGTGCTTCCAAAAACAATGTCGCCTGCTTAATTGGTTTGGTTCTCCTTGTATTTCAATATCTGCTTGGAATTGGGCTAGTTTTGTTGCACCTTTGTTTGGATTTAGGTGTAATTTGTCAAGATCTCATTGTGGTTGCCATTTCTGCACCCATATTTGCCTGCGTACAACTCTGTATCCCTAGACTTTGAATCCTATGCACCTTACATGTTTGGTAGAATTCATCAGTGAACCCATCTGGGCCTACTCTTTTCTGTTTTGAAAGGTTATTAATTATTGATTCAATTTCTTTAATGGATATCTGCCTATTTAGATTGTCTATTCAAATCACATTTCTTTTTTTTTAAAGATTTTATTTATTTATTCATGAGAGACAAAGAGAGAGAGAGAGAGAGGCAGAGGGAGAAGCAGGCTCCCCATGGAGGAGGGAGCCCAATGCGGGACTCGATACCAGGATGCCAGGATCATGACCTGAGCTGAAGGCAGACGCTTAACTGACTGAGCCACCCAGGCACCCTCAAATCATATTTCTTAATTAAAGAATTCCATACAATCCAAATCAGGTTAGGGAATCTAATGCTGTAAGACAATTGTCTGCATTTGTTGAGTTCCCACTTTGTGCCAGACACCATGGATACAGCAATAAACTAGGAAGATCACAGTACCTGACCCAGGAATTTTAAAGTATATTGGGAAAAAAAAGTGTAAGAAAATACTTACAATTAATTAATTATAGTTCTGACAGCATAATAGCACAAGAGAAGAGCACAGAGTGTTACGAGAAGAGGATTTAAATTAGACCAAATTAAAGAAGGGCTTTCAGAAAAATTTCCCACCTGCTTGATGGGCCCTGTTCACTCAGCCAGGCTTATGGCAGAAGTCCTGAGCACCTAGCACCATGGGTTCCCAAAGTACCCATGAAATCTTCCCTGCTATCACTTCTTCTCTCTTATTCATTTTTGCATTTCCAGAATAAAGTACTTGTAGATTGACATATGCCCAGACTTCTCTGCTCTGCTCTGTATACTTGAGTTGGGGAGAAAGAATGGCCCCTCTTCTAAGCTTCTTAGTTTTTTTTTTTTTTTAATTTTTTTATTGTTATGTTAATCCCCATACATTACATCATTAGTTTTAGATATAGTGTTCCATGATTCATTGTTTGTGCATAACACCCAGTGCTCCATGCAGAACGTGCCCTCCTCAATACCCATCACCAGGCTAACCCATCCTCCCAACCCCCTCCCCTCTAGAACCCTCAGTTTGTTTTTCAGAGTCCATTGTCTCTCATGGTTCTTCTCCCCCTCCGATTTCCCCCCCTTCATTCTTCCCCTCCTGCTACATTCTTCTTCTTTTTTTCTTTCTTAACATATATTGCATTATTTGTTTCAGAGGTACAGATCTGAGATTCAACAGTCTTGCACAATTCACAGCGCTTACCAGAGCACATACCCTCCCCAGTGTCCATCACCCAGTCACCCCATCCCTCCCACCCCACCCCCCACTCCAGCAACCCTCAGTTTGTTTCCTGAGATTAAGAATTCCTCATATCAGTGAGGTCATATGATACATGTCTTTCTCTGTTTGACTTATTTCGCTCAGCATAATACCCTCCAGTTCCATCCACGTCGTTGCAAATGGCAAGATCTTATTCCTTTTGATGGCTGCATAATATTCCATTGTATATATATACCACATCTTCTTTATCCATTCATCTGTTGATGGACATCTTGGCTCTTTCCACAGTTTGGCTATTGTGGACATTGCTGCTATAAACATCGGGGTGCACGTAGCCTTTCGGGTCCCTACTTTTGTATCTTTGGGGTAAATACCCAGTAGTGCAATTGCTGGATCATATGGTAGCTCTAAAAGCTTCTTAGTTTTGAACATCCCATTGCTTATCTTTTGTCCCCCCAATTCTAGGGGTGATAACTGTTTCCTGATGTTTCTAATATCTGGCTAGCCCACCAACATCTTTTTGTCTTTTGTTCTTTTAACAATTGTGCAATCTATTCTTTGTATTAAATCCACTCTCTTTGAAATACCCAACATGGTTTCTGCTTTTCTAATTTGATTCTGACTGATACAAAAGTCCAAATATATGTGTTTCAATCTCAACTGAATTTGATCTCTCTATGTGAAGCAGTTGTTGTGCAAAGATGTTGTTTTATGGGGTAGAAATGGGTTCTGGTTATAGCTCAGCCAATATTTCATAGTTTGACCTTAGGCCAACCACTTTGCCTCTGTGGGTCTCCATTTATTCATCCACAAAATGAGGGATTGAACCTCATCACCTGTAGGGTTTCTTCCACCTAAACATTCTCTGATTCTGTGGTTTAATCATTTTACCTTCATCTCAGATTTCTTGTGAGTGGTTTGCTAGATCTTCCAATTCTCTTTTTAGTGGATCTCTTTATACCTCCTAATCATTTTAGAAAATTCTTCATTTTTACAGGTGTTGTTTTCCTACTGAGAGTAACCTCCCTAGCCTAATTGCAGTTAAGTCATCTTTTGGCTAGACTAGTTTTCTTGAGGAGAATTTAGTTATCATAGATAAAATTACTCCTTTCTCTCTAAGACAGCTTAAGGATGGCTTTGCTTCACATCTTGGTTCAATGAACTCCTAAACTCTTCTCCATCCCTCTGAGTTTTGTGCTAAATCACTTTCTCTCTTAGTATGAAGCTACACATCTCAGCAATTATTGCAGGCAAGTCAGTATTCTGTCTACGCACTCTTCTCGACATGGAGCAATAATAGCAATCATAAAAAGACTAGACCAAATGTGTAACAGATGCCAAGTGCAAATTGAGGTGAATGATTGTGGATAAAGAACTGTCATCACCTACATCACAAACATATCCAGCTGGTATCTGAGACATAATTTATATGGAAATGTGGGATATACCCTCAACCTCGAGCACTAAAGTAAAATAAATATTGTATTATAACGTTGATGAAACCAATAATACACCCAGGATATCTCCGACCAGTTTCAAACATGTATACCTTTTAGAACTTGGTTCATCTCTATGCCAAATTGGCCCAGTTCTTATGCTTGGGGAGCAATACCAGAATCTTGGGCCAAAACAGCTGAAACGGTTCTGGGGTCCTCATCAATGGATAACATCCTTCAGTGAGGCAACATGTGCCTTTCACTGCTGCCATAGCAACTGCTAAGTTAGAGATTGAAGTTATTGCCAAGGGGATGGCAAAGAAAAGAAAGAGAACACAGCTGTAGACAACATGGGTGATTTTTTTCTATTTCCAGGCGTTCTGTAGTCATTCATTTTCATTGACTAATAACTCTGATTTCCAGGAAATAACAATGGAAGAATGTTAATTTTTCAGTGTCCAATTTAGGTATCTCAAACTACGTTTTGGATGGGCTTTATTGTCCTGAGAGGTAGTAGGTAAGGAAATGCACTTACCCACTGAGAAGGCGAATCTTTCTCATCTCTGGCTTGAGTACCAACATCACCACTAGTCTCTTAGGGGATTCTTTTAGGGCCACTTAACCACTTTGATAGCTTACCATAGATTGGGAAAAGTGTCAAAAGGAAGAGGGACTTGGGTTTGGTGGCCAAATACTGGTAGATCTTTTCCAGCTTTAGACCCATGAAGGGAGACAATACCTCATGTTATAATGTTTACTATCATTTTGGAGCCGGAGATTTTGATCCTTTCAATTTACATTTTCATCTTCCAATTATTTTCCCTTCAAACCTCTCAGAGACTCTTCTATCTACCCAACAAGTCCTTCCACAAGATACTCTATTGGGAAAGAGTTTAGAGTTTATTGACATCAAATACTGTGAATGACATTAATAGTATCAGTATCCTTGGTCTTATTAAATGGTGCTCATTTGAGTGATTGTCTGGTGATCCATAGAGGTCATAGTACTCCTTAGGAAGAAAGAAACACAGTGGTATTAAGTACTGGATCCCATTCTCAGGTCCAGACAATATTGTTCAGCAAATAAAGTTTAAGTCTATTGGTCTTCTTTTTTTTCTTTTCCCTTAAGGGATCTCTTATCTCCTTTCCTTTTTTCTCAGCCTGGTATCCTCATTTTCATTCTCCCTTCAAAAATCTTTCAATAATGGATCTCATAAACTCATTTACATTGAGTTATGTAGGGCAGATGGGACTTAAATGTGTCCATTATCATAATCAGCTGAGATAAAAGATAAGAAAGCATGATGGGGGAAGTACCCAGAGTAGTTCACATTTAAAAGGAAATAAACTCATAAATGGAAGAAGTAAGTGTCTAATTACAAAATGGAAGACATCAGTGAGTTGGTAGAAATGTTTTAAGCCCCAGAATCATTCTACTTCCATGACCATCTATTCATGGGTTATTTTGCCCAACTCAAGTAGCCTCAACTACAGACATCAAAACTGACATATCCAATTCTAGGAGTTTGGTCTTTTGGATGTTCTTCACTCTGAATTGACATTGTGAGAATTTGCATTTCTTGTGGGGTGGAGATGGTCCACTTTTACATGGGAAAGTCACTGGTCTCATTGTATATATAACTGACATGCTAAAAAAGCATTTAATCAAACACATTTGACTTTTTTTCTTCTGCCTCACCTTTATTTTACTTATTTTATTTTTAAAGATTTTATTTATTTATTTCAGCAAGAGAGGGAGAGACAGAGAGAGATTGAGAGAGAGAGAGAGAGAGCACAAGCAGAGGGAGGGGCAAAAGGAGAGGGAGAGGGAGAAGCAGACTCCCCACTAAGCTTGGAGCCCAACGCAGGGCTCCATCCCAGGATGCTGAGATCATAACCCAAGCTGAAGTCGAAAGCTTAAGCCACCGAGGCACACCTCCACCTCACCTTTAAAGTATATTATGTGAGGAATCTTTTATAAGGCCTCTGGATGAAAACATTTCAGGTCCCTGGATTTTTCTAGTCATTCTTATGTAATAGACATCCTTACAATAACTTTACAGCATGGAGATGGTTTCTTTGAATAATTAGAATGTCTAGAAGACATCAATCAAAATTATGGAGCTCATTTAAAGTGAAATTACCTCTGTATTTGCAACTCTTGAGAAAAGGTAGTTTTCTGAAGCTCTCAAAGTGGTCCCATGAAACCGCCTTCACTGGGTTTTAGGTAAAAGTAATACCCTTCCCTCACTCCCTTGGGGAATTAGAGACTCAGAATACCAACAGCTCTTTTTAAGGAAACATCTCCATTCTCTTCACATTATGTCCAATTTTTCTGGCCTTGGCATTGCTGAAGGGTCAAGAGTATGGAGCTAGTTCTCCATCATTTCTTTGAAAATTATGTATTTGAGTATTTATCTCACACTCGTTTTGATTAACTGATTTTATCTTAGAGATATTTTAGTTGAAGTTAAGACAGGAATAGTCCCATTCTAATATCCTCTTTTATCAGTTACCTGGTCTTTCCCTTAGTGGTCTCAGTTTGTAAGTTGGAGTTGGGTAGGGTCCCACTGATCAGAAATGTTAGGTACTCTCTATTCTGTGACTGCAAGCACGGAATTGGTATTTTATGTCTAAACAATGGCTACATGGATTAAGAAAGGCAGTCATTGATTAGAGACATCTGTTAGATATCATAGAGACTTACATTTTTAAATTTTCCTTTCTGCATTTAAGTTCCGTGGGACAGTCTGTAAAATCTTTATAATCATGGATCATGTTTCTATAAGTGTTGTCCTTACTCCCTGGAAAACCAAATATAAGAACTATTTTAGTTATGATTTTACAGATGGAAGGGTGAATCAGAGATATTCTTTCCACTGTGCCAATGAAAAACATACTAAAATCAGCCCTTGGTCTCATTTCACCAGTGCATTGTTTCCCTAGCTACACCTCATTACATTCTATGCCAACATAGGCACATCACTGTTCTACTTAACTGCTGCAATGCTAGGGGTGGTAGTGTTGGTTGAAGATGAGACAATCATCACAGCTTATGGTAAATGCAAAATGTAACATAGGAACATAACTGTCACACTCCATCCTAGCAGGTCATTGGTCAACATGAGTGTTTCTCTTTCATTCTCATCTTATCTTTTATTTTTGCAAAGGGCCATTTTCTAAAACTCTGCAAATATGTGGCATGACTTTCTGGATATCCTAAAGTTTATTGTGACTTTTTTGTGTTATTTCACACATCTGCTGATAAATCTTTTATTAAACTTAGCTTAGAGAGAATGACAAATTCAGTCAACTGTCCAAAAGGCTAGGCTTGATTGTAAAGAAACCAGCGTTTATACTCTTATTCAGTAGAGCACTTGGTAAAGTCCTTTGTTGATAAAAATATTCAACTTTATCATTGATCAATATAGCCCCCCCCCTTAATATGGTTCTATTTTTATACTTTGCTTTTATGGGCCTTCTCATTATGAATGATATTCCTCTAATAATGACCAAAGATCACCATGGGCAGTGGTGAGGTGATTGGCATGAGGCCAATACAATTAGTTAGAATTCAGAGATAAAAAAATATAATGAACTTACTTATGAGACAGTAAATCTTTTGATTTAATGAATGTGTGAATAGTGAATCCATATACTGCTGGTGATGGCTTTAAACTATGTCCACAAATTCTATGATACTCCTTCCTGCAAGAAGTGGAATTTAATTCTCCTGCCCTTGAGAGTGGGGACATAGTGACTCACTTTGAATGAATAACATATATTGGACATAATGGTATATTAACTTTGTAAAAGGCAAGGCAACCTCAGCCTGGGTCCCTTAGGTCTCTCACCCTGGAGGAAGACAGCATGATGGCATAAGAATGCATGAGCATCAGGAGAGGCCACATGGCAGAGAACTGAACCTTCTTGTCAACAGCCATGTGAGTGAGTTGTCTTGGATACGGATTCTCCAGCTCCAGTCAAGCCTTCAGATTATTGCAGCCCCAGCTGATATGATATCTTGACTGTAATGTCATGAGAGACTCAGAGCCAGAACAACTTAACTAAACCTTTTTTTGAATTTCCTGACACATAGAATCTCTGAGGGGATAATTGTTAAAAGCCTCTAAGTTTTGAGGGTAATTTGTTATGCAGCAATAGGTAACTAATACACCTCTGAGCCAAGCAATACTTTTTCCATGTCTCTGAAATGGAGATTCATTGAAGTTGAATTGAGTTGAAGATTCACACAGGTCCTAGTGATAAAATGGAGGAAAAGATGTTCATTAAGCATTAGATGGTTTAATCTCATTAGGAAGAGAATTGGTTGGCCCAAAAGTAGAGTCTTTGGGAAAGTTGCAAACAGCAGTAAAAATTATTGGAGGATTTTCCAGTAAAGGTCACTGAAATTATTGAAGAAGGCAACTAGTAACAAGAGGTTTTTTGATATTGATAGAAAAGGAGAAAATAGAACACATTTCCAAGGGCATTTTCATTTACCAAAAATAGAATCTTAGGGACATTCACACACTAGATTTGGCCGTGGACATATTCAAAATAGAAAAGCTTAATTCAAACCCAATTTGAATATCCCAGAAGAATTGAGGAATGAGGAATGCTTATACTTGCTGTAAGAAGATTATTCTTCCTTAGTGCCCCAGGGCCCCGCACTATCCCTTGCAGTTTCCTTAAACCCTGCCTACACCTAAATAATAGAGAAGGCCCTAACTAGGGCCTTTATCTCTCCTTGAACTTCTTTGAGAGTATCATCTTTTTCTTGCTGGTAGAGTCCTCGGAGATGTTCCTGAAACCCACAATATTGCCCCTGTGTCTACAGGCCGGGATTGAGCTTTATCAAAGGTAGGGCCACATCATTTTTATTTGTGGCCCAGCAGCATGTCCAGCCCACAATAACTAGTTAATACAAGCTTGATAAATACGTAAACAAAAAACTCGGAGGACGTAGAATCAAAACATAAGAAGCAAGGGAGTGAGAGAAAACATATTCATCAAAGGAGTGTTTTCTGTATGAATCTAAGAAGTAATGCACTCCATCTCCCATATTATGGAACTTGGGAATAATATAGAAAGCTGTATATCTTTCAATTCTTTTCAGATAAAACTTGACCTATAAGGGTAAGTTTTGGGTTTAAGAGACTTCTTTTCTCATTCCAGTTTTCTCTTTCCAGTTTTCTAAACTTAAGAAAGGCATTTAAACTTTTGTACTCTCAGTTCCTTCACCTACAAAACGGGGATAACAAAACCTATATCTAAGTGTTGTTATAAGGGTTTAATGAGGTTATGTTTCTAAAGCATTTAGTGTAGGGTCAGACACCGGGATGGAGCTCAGTAAATAGATGCTTTTGTGTTTTGTGGGTTTTTTTCCAAATCATGATGATTTCCCAAAAGACATACTAAGTTGAAAATTAGGTCAATATAAAAGCTTAAGCCAATGTATGCTATGGATAATCTTTCCTCCTTTATTCCACATTATAAATCTTGTACTCAAAACACGTTAGTCCTGTCTGAGTCCCGTACACTTGGATGATTATTCAATCAAGAATTATGTGTTGGGCATTTCCATCCTGGCCTCCTTCCTGTGTCAGCTAGGCTTCTACCTTAGGGCCTTTGCACTTCTTGTTTTCTCTGTCTCAAAAGCTCTTCTCTCAGATATTAACATGTCTCCATGATTCACTTTGCTCAGATTACTATGCAAATGTAACTTGTTCACAGAGGTCTTCCCCTTACCCAGCTTTACTTTCCTTCATAACCCTTCTTACTATCTGGTATGTAGGCATACTTACTTCTTGGTGTATTATCTATCTGTCTTCCTAATCCCAATGTAAGACCCAGGAGTGCAGAGATTTTGCTGTGTTCACTGCTGAGGCCCTGTTTATAAGACAGTGCCTAGCACCTGATAGGTACACAATAAATACTTGAAGGATAAATGATCGAATAAAATTCTGTGAGTTATGAAGATAGCAGTGTATGATGTCACACCCTAGTGACAGCTTGCAGACTATCTACCTGCCTTTGTCCATTTGTTTCTTCCCACCCGAATTACCCTAACTCTAAATTATTAAATCCGTGTTTTAAACTCCATTTTTTAAAGCTTTTATTTATTTGAGAGAGAGAAAGAGTGCAGGAGCAAGGGGAAGGGGCAGAGGGAGAGGGAGGAGTAGACTCCCCACTGAACAGGGAGCCCGATGCAAGACTTGATTCCAGGACCCTGAGATCATGACCTGAGCCAAAGGCAGATGCTTAAATGACGGAGCCACCCAGGTGCCCATAAACTCCATGTTTAAAGTTAATCTTCAACTCCCAGCCCAAACTCTCAACTTCCCCCAGAAAGATTTCTTCATTTAGTGCAATTTACATCAATATATCCCTTCTTTGACATCCCTTAGGATAAATCCTGATCAATGAGAAATAATTGAACAGGAGGAGCTATGTGATGGATTGCCTGTGTTTAGGAAGGCTAGTCTGTGCTTTGGTGGAGGCAATCTCTATTAAATTGCTTCAGCCCAATAGTTTTGTGAGTAAGCACAAGTACCTATATACTCACCCGGTGTTTGCAGCTGTGTCTTCCTCTTAGAGCTTCCTACGCTGGCCCCATAGGTGAGGGGGGGCATGTGTACTGCATGACTCAATTTCAAATACATTCACTTTCTGATTAGATAAGGGAAAGAATATATACGATGTTATAATTCTATTCCAGACCCAGGAGACCCAGAAGATGACTCAGTCATCATGCAGAGAGGTGACAGGAACGTGAGGCATTTCCCAAGAGCCAGGGAGTGAACAGAAATTTGGCTCTAGGATCAGATGGTCTGGGTTCAAATTCTGCTTCTCCTTCTCAATGAGCTCTGTGTTCTCGAGCAATTTGCTTAATTTTTTCAAAATTCAGTTTTCTCCTCTAAAAAACGGGAATAGTATTTGGCCAACTTACCACATAAGGATGATCTAAGGATCCAATGACTTGCTGTCTGAAATGGCTTCATGAGATATTAAGAGTTTTATATTAAGTGAAATTTACCTTGGTTTTTGTGCCCAGATGCTGTGATTTTAGCAGATAGCTCCTGCATACTGTAACCAGGCAAACACGGTAGATGTGGGAAGGGCTTCGATAGAACTAGAAGCTGCTGAGCTTGTTTGCCAGGGCTGCCATGACAAAGTACCACAGACTGGGTGGCTTAAATGACAGAAATTTATTGTCTCACAGGGCTGGAGGCCAGAAGTTCTAGGTCAAGGCCCCGCAGGGTTTGTTTCTGCTGGGGGCTGTGAGGGAGAATCTGTTCCATGCCTCTCTCCGAGGTTCTGGTGTTTTCCCAGAAAACATCTTTGGCATTTCTCGGCTTCAGAAGCATCATCCCCAATTTCTGCCTTCTTCTTCATGGGGCATTTTTCTTATGTGCATGTGACTCCGTTCGCAAATTTCCCCTTTAAAATGGATTAGGTCCACCGTAATAACCTCATCTGAACTTAACTAATTGTATCTGTAACAACCCTATCTCCAAAGATTACACTCTGAGGTGCTGGGGGTTCAATTCAACATATGAATTTTGGGGAGACACAATTGAACCCATAACCATTGTGTACCCAGAATCCCTTGCCTGATCAGGTTATTATGAGGTAAAGTTTTGTTTTTAAGTTAATCTAACATATCTTCTCTTAAGATATGTCCTTTTTCCTCTAGCCAATATACTTCTGTGATAACTTTCCGTGGGATTCCTGGACAACAGGGGCGCACCGAGGAAGAAAGAAGAGCGGCTGCCCGCCGCTCTTCTTTCTTCCTCGGTGCGCCCCTGCCTCCGTGGGAATGAATGCTCTATCACTCCCGTTGTTTAGAATTGCTGGCATAAGGTGATTAGGCAGAGTAACTTTTAGTTGGTTTTACTGTTGTTGTTAAACCCTCTACAGAGAATGCACCCCCTTATTGCCACCACCCAGGGCCAATTGCTCCCACTTCCTTGCTCTTGATAAACCACCCCCAGACCTGCCCAGATCTATCTCAGCTCCTCAGCAGGGACAGCATAAATAATTTCCCAGGAGGCTCCTCAGTCCCTATGCAAATAGTTTCTCCCAGACTCATCCACAAGTGAGCACACATGCCCAGGTGTGCTTGCTAAGAAAAATGATCCAGAACTTGTACAAGAAAGTACAAATGGCCTTTCAAAGACATACTGGGGTATGGTTTAATAAGCCCACCCAAAGACTATTAACTGTCTGTGGGAATGTAGCTTTTATGGTTTTGCTCTTCTATTATTAATTAAAGACTCAGACTCTGTGAAGTTACATGTTAACTTGTAGGTCTTGTCCGGCAGAGATGCAAATTGTTGTCCAGTAGAAAAGATAACCCCTTTAAGGCATATATTTAGCAGTATTATTCTAATAATTATTCTTTCTTAAATGCCTGTAAATATCCAGTTCCTCAAAATATTCTTTTTTTTTAAAAGATTTGATTTATTTATTTGTCAGAGAGAGAGAGAGAGCCCAAGCAGGGGGAGTGGCAGGCAGAGGGAGAAGCAGGGTCCCCGCTGAGCAAGGAGCCTGATGTGGGACTTGATCCCAGGACCCTGGGATCATGACCTGAGCTGAAGGCAGATGCTTAACCGACTGAGCCACCCAGGTGTCCCTCAAAATATTCTTTTAGTCAAATTTATCATCTTAGCGGGGCCATAATTAATGAGTTAATACAAATTTGACACCAGTCAAAATGCACCGATCTGTAACAGAAGGATGTGCTCAAGCCACATCCCAATTTTTATAGTGTGTGGCTTATTTCCACTAGAACTACTTAATTGTTCTGAAGTTTGGTGGATGAAGACACTGATATTTCTTCTGCTGAAAATACTTCTACCCCTTCTTTCCTTCTCACTCCTGCCCTTGTCAGTGTCTCTTCAGGTCAATGCTCCATGCTCCTTTACTCCACGTGAGAAAGAGCAACAGAAGAGGGAGAGGGTAAGTTTTGTTCTAATACATGCACAAGAGCATTTAGAACAAAACTTTGAGGATGTGAGGGCGATCTGGCTGCGACATCTGTCACCCCCTTGATCGCCAGCGTTGATTTGGCTGATCTAGCTGGCTAGGCAGCTGTTGCCTTCCTCTCTCACCACACCATCAGTCAAGGAGGACGACCTTCCTGGATAGAGGAGGATCTGTCTTTGGTCAAGGGTATAGGAGTATCTGCGCTCCTCTGATAGAACCTCCAAATAAGCTCTCAAGGTCCATTTGTAGGAGAATGTAAGGTAGTCAAGCTTCGGAAACTCCAGACACATCCAGATGAGGTGCTGCATGTGGCAGTCTGTGTTTCTTTTAAAATAAATAAAATGAGTAAATAAAAGAAGAAAACTTTTTGGAGTAGAAAGTACAGATTTCTCGCGCTATCTGAAAGTAGATTGTCCCTATGAACCCTTTCATAAGCCGAAACGGCATAGAGTGAAGAAACAATTACCATGAATGTATCTGGAATTTTTTTTTGAGTGCTCCCCGACCCCCCAGATAACCTCTCCTAGGCTGTTCTCATACCCTAGGACACATCTTGCTAACGGATGCACAAGATAAAGCGAGATAAAGCCCAGATGCTCACAGATGCATTCAAAGCTCTGGTGGATTGATGCGGAGATGCTGAGTGTGGTTCCTGGGAAGGGGAGGGCGGGGCTGCTCTCGCCCACTGCTTGGGGTGCACTCGGTCTCTTTATGGGCTCACTGCAAAGCCAAAGCTACATGCTAGTTTTGCTTTCCACCTTTTTCCACAGAAGTAAACATCCTCTTGGGATTTCTTTCAGTTAGCGAAAGCAGGTACTAATACAGGTCTTTTGTAAAAGTGAAATGGCATTAACATGAACTTTCGAAAGGCGGGGGGTACCTGTCGAATGAACTGTCTTCCAGCTGTACTATATACTTGCCACATGATGAATGTTAATTTCTGGGCAGTTGGTGCCTGAAGACAGAGAGAAGATATGAGCTCTTACTGGTGGAAAACCCAGAAAAGTGACTAACGGGGGGGGGGGGGGAGGGGGGGGGGGGGGGGGGGGGCTATGTCACCAGAAATTCATCCCCTCTAGAAGTTGGTTCCAGGATTCCTGAGTATGCAGTTTCCTGTTTTCCCAAAAACCTAACCAAGGCGATTGATCATGAAGAGAGAGGGCAGATTCTCCATTTCATTGAAATTAAAATGTCTTTTTCAAGCTTCCAAATTGGTCATTGCTGTGTAGATTGCCAGGTTTGGTTATGTAAGGGGATGTTAAAATGGAAGCTTTGGTAGAGACCCTTATGCACTAAATATCAGATCTTAAAGTGAGTTGTAGCATATTACCCTGTAGGATTTCAAAGAAGAGAATCGAAACTCAATTACTCCCCTAACTTCATCCGGACTATAAAAGGGTCTAGATAGGAGGAGAGAAAGGGAAAATTTGTGACAAGGTTTCTTTGAAGGGAGTTGTGCTGAGCCCTACCCACCATCCCTTCCCTAAGAGGAGGGGCAAGGGACACTTCCTCTTTAGAGAGAGGCTGTACCAGAACCACTCTGAGATCTTGTCTTGTGTCCCCTGAACTCAGAGCACACAGGGGTTCTTCAATGTGGAATTTTAGCTTATTAGTAAAAAGTAGTCCTTCTATCTTCATCTCCATGGGTGGAGTATACCTCCCCTGCCCTGTGACTTAATCACTCTACCATGTGGCTTGATTTGTAATGGGATGTTAACAGATGTGATTCGAACAGGGGCTTGGAATACCCTTGCGTGGTTGGCCATGCTCTCCTAGGGCCTCTGCCTTTGACATGAGAGCACTATGCCCGGCTAGGCCCCTGGTCCAAGGAGAATGAAAGACATGTGGAACAGATCTTCTGGTCCAACCAATCTGTAGGTACAAGTACAAACTACTGTTCTTTTAACCCACCAAGATCTGGGGTAGTTCATTATGCAACATCATTGTGGTCCTTGCTGACCAATGTTTTTGGCTAACTGCTTTGATGGTAGAGAAAAGTGGGGTTGCCACTTGCTGCATTGGAATCAGCCCCCACTCTCAGTCTGAAGACATGCCCCGTTGTTTTCTGGGAATCAAATGTGTGCTGTGTGCTGGAAAGAGACTCAGCATGGGGATCGAATCAAGCAAGGCTGAGGGATTTGGCTGGTAAAGAAACCGTGATCCCTTATTCGATTCAAACTGCTTATTACTCACATAGCAAGAGCCAGAATAGCAAATGTGCTGGTTTTCTGTGTCCTTTGTTCCACCAGACGACACCAGAGCAAAAGGGGCTGGATGATTACATGAATGATAAAGCATTTTTGGTGCTGCCGAGCCTGTGCCCTGCTGTAGCTAAGCAGTTTTATAGCCTGCAGCTGTACCCTGAGTGGGAGTGCGACAGAAAGCCTCATACCTTGTTGGAATCCAGGAGGCAATGAGGAGCTGTCTCATGACAGCCTCCTGGGAAGATAGGGAGGCAAGTGAAAGATGGTTCTTGCAGCAGTTCCTTCCACTCCGTGTATTATCATTAGTCTTCAGCTCAAAAAAGTGTTTGAATGGACTGCTACCAGAAGTATTTTCAGATTCCGAAATGCAAGCACATTTTCAAGTGCCAAGATGAAATCTACTGTAATAATAAAAAATGTACTAGCTCCGTTTATAATTACAGAGATGATCAGAGATCTTTTTAAGGCATAGCCATGGATAGAAGTAATCACAGTGCAGAAAAAAAGTTTCCCTTTGCTTGTGCAATATGTATATTTTTCTCACAAAAAGATTTGCTTATAGGCTACTGTGAATAAAATTTCTCCCAGATAAAAGTTCAAAAATAATAGTGAATTTTGGCAGAGACTCCATGGTTGAGTTGGACTTTATGAAAAAAAAATTATTGCTTTTAGGGGAGATAAGACAAACACAAATTTTAGTAAATATTTGCATAAAAGTGCAGACAGTATTTATTCAGGGTTGAAGCAAAGCACAGACAATTCTATGGAAGATTTGGCTGTCCTGTCCGTATTTTGCAAAATGCTATTCAAACAGCATCTGATGTCTTTTCTATTGACATCAAAGTAATTGTCAGGAAATTTTTCTTGATTTTCAGGCATTTATATTGTTTGAACTGAGCAATTAAAGGATTTTTGTGATTTTGTTGGCATTTAGTAGTCTTCAAATACTGTCACGTTCAAAAAGCCCATTGGCTCTTTAACAAATCTTCAGTTCTATTTGAAGCACTGAAATCATATTTTAATTCTGAAGGAAAGGTCCTCCAAATTCTTGTTGACTTTTTAAGTAATCTATTGAATGAAGTCTACTTATTTTTTCTTACAGTTTTCAATATCTTTAGCAATAGGATTATGCAAATGGAAAGAAAAGCAAATAACATTACTGAAGACTCCATTGCTTACAGAAACTCATTGAATGTGTTAAAGAAAGAAATGACAGAAAAATTTACCTCTTTAAGTGTCAAGGCTGTTCTTAAAAAGACAAACTTACTTATGAACAGGAAAAGAAATTCTGACTTGAAATGGATAATTATCACTGCCATGACTTGCCGTGACTATCTTTTGAAATGGATTTTATCCCCTGAAGAATTCAATTATGTTATATGGATGTTACTAAATACTCTTACAGCATGTGTAGTGTTGAAGAAGAAGGGGTTAAAAATGGATGACCATGCTGTTTTTTGCTTTTGTTTTTAGCCAGTGGACATTTCAAAAATTGTTGAAGAGATTCAATGCAACTGTGAAGAATGGAAAAGCAAGTTACATCATGAAAGATGGCATTATGTGTTGTGGGAAACCAAATTTGAGGAGCAATGCCTAGAGTTGTTAGCTTTCTGTAAGCACGTGGTTAATATCCTGGCCCATAATGCTACTGTTGAGTGTGGCTTCTCGTTGATGAATGTTCAATGGACAAAAGAGCAAAGTAAGTCGATGGACCAATGTAGAAGCTATGTCATGGGCACAGAGTCTATAAGAGCAAGAAATTTTATAAGCAGATTCTGCAAAACGAGTAACTGGTCAGGCAAACCAAATCATCCAAGAAATATAATTAAGAAAAGAAGTATGCAATTTAGATCCCCGTCAGCTTTATCAGATAAATAGTAAGTAATGTTTAAGTATCATATATCCCAGACAATACTTTTTTCCTCAATTCACCATGCAGGAGCAATTCAAAATAGTTAAAATGTACCTAGGTATTACAGATTTTTATTTGCTTAATCTGACAGTCGCAGAGAGGGGTCAAATGGAGGGTGACTCAGGGCTCTCCTAAACTGTCTGATTTACTTAGGAGCCAATCTCTGGCAGAAGCAGAACATGAAACAAAGAGGTAGGTGCTAGGGGCGCCTGGGTGGCTCAGTCAGCTAAGCGTCTGACTTCGGCTCAGGTCATGATCCCAGGGTCCTCTTTCCAGCCCTGCAGTGAGGATTCCGCAGCCCCCCCCCCCCCCCCCCCCCCCCGGCCAACCATGGAACCCTGTATCTGGCTCTGTGCTCCCTGGGTGGGGAGTCTGCTTCTCCCTCTGCCCCTCCCCTTGCTCGTGTTCTCTCTCTCTCAAATAAATAAATAAAATCTTAAAAAAAAAAAAAAGAAAAAAGAGGTAGGTGCTAGAACCCTAGAAGTTGCCTAGTCGAACACCAGAAGAAATTGCATCACTACAGATGGCCTTACAGCCCTGTCCCAGTAGCCTAACCCCGGAAAGATGCAAGTAGACGGTCAATGCGCTTGTTGTGTAAATTCCTCAACACCTTGTAGACTTTTTCTGAAGACCCACTTCACATAAAAGTCATTTCTGGCTCTTGCTGACTGTAGACAAAGTTGACCCTGAGCTCTGGAAGATGCTTCCCTTGAAGGAATTTGCTTTGAGCACCGAGGAGGAGTGTGGAATCCATCTGCCCGAGGCTCGCCCATCCCTGGGGGCAGTTGAAGACTGGGATGCATTTTTAGTGTTTCTTAAGTAGCACAGTACTTCCATTAAAATATTCCCTAGTTAGAAGGTAAACTTCATTCATATAAATGTTCTCTAGGGTTTCCTGTCTTTCTAAAATGCTTCTCCTAATGGTCTCTGAAAAAAATTACGTTTTCTGCTCTTGTTTTAATTTTACACCAGGAAGCATGTTGCTGTATCCTGGCAGGAGTGTGGGGTTTAGTCAAATCCTAAAACCATTCTTTTGCCTGCAGGTTACCATTAGAAGTGATAAGGAAAAGCAAGAACAGCAGCAGGTGGAAGTCACAGTGAAAATAAGACAGCCCTCAGGTAGCAGAGATTCTTCCACAATGGGAGGTCACTAAGGGAGGATGCACAGTGCCTAGAAGGTCCCTTTCACGCAACCTGAGTTGAGCCTTAAGAAATGGAAGTGAAATTCATGATACACTGGTGCAAGAAAGAAAGAAAGAAAGAAAGCAGGCTTTGGTAGAAAGAGCAGTGGATTGATGCTCTTATAAGTATTTGTATTACGACAGGTCTGAGTTCAGGTTTTTGCCAGAAAAAAAGAATTAGCCCCTTCAAATGTGTTTCTTCTTCTTCTTCTTTGAGAGAGAGAGAGAGAGAGAGAGAGAGAGAGAGAGAGAGAGAGAGAGGCCATGGAGAGGCAGAGGCAGAGAGGGAGAGAGAATCTTAAGCAGACTCCCCGTTCCCGAAGCCAGGCTCAATCTCAAGACCGTGAGATCATGACCTACGCTGAAATCAAGAGTCAGACGCTTAACCAACTGAGCCACCTAGGAGCCCCAAATGTATTTCTTCTTTTGAAAAAGGGGTGGGGGGACGCCTTTTTCACAAAATTGTGTGAGGATTAAACACACAGCCCTCAGTCAATGTTATTTGTCTTCTTTCTGTTTAATCATGTCTCTATAAAGTCATTCAATCTATAAATATTTATTGAGCACCTACCTTGTGTTGGCCAATGAAAAACAAAACCGCATGCTGCTAAATAAAAAATGTGTGTTTATTTGGCGTCTTAGAGATTGCAATCTGGGAGACCAGATTTGACCTAAACAGAAAGCGAGCTCCAGAGAGACAAAGGAGGTTGGAGTTTTTACAGAGATCACAGAATTATGTAGGTTGTATTGAACGAAATGTGCTGCTGTAGTTACAGTTACGCTGATCTCTGTGCGATTGTTTGCTAGGCGTAGCAGTAGGTGGAAAGTCCATTTATGCCCATTTTAACATGGCGCCCATGTCTTGGCTTTTTTCTTAGTATTATTTTTAGAGAGGGAGAGAAGGAGAGAGAAAGACAGAGGGCGGGGAGGGGCAGAGGGAGAGGAAGAGAGAGAATCTTAAGCAGGCTCCACGCCCAGCACAGAGCCCGTCTGGGGCTTGATCTTGAGATTATGACCGGAGCTGAAATCAAGACTCCTACACTTAACTGACTGAACCACCCAGGCACCCCTTTTAAAAATTATTTATTTATTTTTTTAGAGGGAGGAGTGTGCCCATGTCTTGGCTTCTGGTGGAAGTCAGCAAAAATGCCAAGAATTTGAGACAGAAGATGTGCATGAGCCCCACTTCTTCCACGTCCTCCTGGCTCCATGTTAAGTGACCCTCTTAGCAATGCTTACGCCACTTTATTCTCCCCTTGATCATCTGTGATGGCACTCTTGTAGGTGCTAGACATACACTGAGGACCAAACTCCACACCCCCCAGACAAAAACCCTGAACTCCATGATTCTCACCTTTTATGGCATTTACGCTGGCAAATGAGACAATGAATTAGACCTTAGACCTCAAGAGTATAACTGGGATGCTTGACAGGAAGGGAGAGTATGATGCTGTAAGAATATTGGGGGACTCAGGTAAGATTTCCCTGAGGAAGACTGAGTGTGGATTCAGGATAAGTAGGAGATAGACATGCCAACAGGGACTAGTGTGTGCAAAGTTGGGAGGTAGCAGGAGGTACCCCAGGAAAGGAAAAAGGCCATTGAGGATGAAGCATATTGGAAACTATAAAGCAAAGAGGGAAGGGGTAGCAAATGGGTTGCTCTTATCGGCAAAGCTGAAGTAGCTGGTATCAGAACACTCCTATCAGCCCTAAAATCCAGTACACACAACTTCATGCTCCATCACACTGAGACTTTGTGGACTGACTCAGTGCACAGCGATGGATTAGATTTTCCTTAATGGTCACTCAATTCAATTATTCATTGACCAAAGTAACCAGATCATAAACAATTATTTCAGTCTTCTTAATAACACATCAGGTTGATTACAGCGATAATTGCGAAAGATGACCCGGTTAATCTGTTTAGGGGAAAATGGGTTTTCCCATATATGTAGGACATAATGTAACCTAATATGGTTTGGTTAGAATCTAGTTGGAAATGGAAAGATGTGTCCATGACAAGCTAGTTTAGGTTTTAAAATTATGTCTTTGTTTACGATCTTGCAGTACTGATCTCATATTGACCTGACATGACCTGATATATTATGCATGGCTTCCAGGGTCCGAGGATATGTCCATGTATCTGTCAGAGAGTCTTTAGGGGCAATGCAAACCCTGAGTGTTTAACAGAACAAGCTACTGCTCTATGGTATTAGAAGGCTAAGATCATTGCTATACTGTTTATCTCCAGATATAGTTTGATAGATCAAGCCTGGGATTTGGAATCGCCCAAACTGGGTTTTTGATCTAACCTTCGCCGTGAGCTGTGTGACTTTGGACAAATGGCCTAGGTTGAATGGAGCCTTAGGTTCTTCATCTGCAAAATGGGGATTGTAATTCCTATTTCTCAAGATTAAATGAGATTAAATACACAAAAGCAGACAGCTAATTAGTATCTATTGCTTTATCTTCTTCCTTTTGTAAGTTTACCTGAGGAGCCGGACTGTCCACAGTGAGGAAGCTTCCCGAGTGCAGAAAAGAGTGCCTCAGGGAATGACAACAGAGTCCAGTGGAGAGAGCGTCAAGGCATGACTCAAGGAGCGAGGACAATCTCTGGGCTCAGAGGATTACATCACCCAGAGATGGGGACATCCATCGTGGTTGCTACTGTACCCGTTCAGCCTGTCGGCAAAGGGGCTGGTGTGCTTGAGAAGCAGGGAATAACTTAATGTAGGTGGCTAGAAAGACCAATATGCAAAGAGCTGCCCTTCGCTCTGAACCAAAGCATGGCTCTGAATGTTTTTGTTTCTTCACCTCCGGAGACACTGGACTCGAAAAGGCCTGGGGCCACTGGTTTGCCAGATCTGGTGTGAAGTTATTCTTGTGCTAACAGAGTCTACACAGGGGAGCTGGCTGTTCTTGCTACCATCCTCTGAGCACGAAACAGAGCGCACATTCTGAGGAGGCCAGTTGCGGTGTTCCAAGATCCTTATGGACTCCTCAGGCCGCCAGAGAATTCTGTCTGCGCTCCCTTGGAGCTGGCTGCAATCTCGTGTTAGAATCATGATCCCATTAGCCGTGGAACTATTAATCTTCTTATAGACTGTTAGACAGAAAACCACGGGCAGTGAAATAACAGCTATTTGGGGGGTGCTGAGATTTTAAAAGGGCACGGTGGAGAGGCCTGGAGCGAAACCACACCAAAGCCCAGCCTTCAAGCAACAAACCTGATTACTATCCCCCACAGGCTGGCCAAAACACGTCCAGAGCTGGAGAGATCCACAAGGTGGGTGTGAGAAGCCTGAAATGCCCCGTTACTCATGTCACTCACTGCTTAAGCCCTGGAAGAGCCAGCCAAAAAATAAAATCTCTGAGTTCACAGAAATTCTGACCAGCTTACAACACATTTCTCTCCCTTCACTTCCCACACTTATCCTTGTCAGTAATGGCAGGGGCACTGGCAAAATGCCTGGAGAAAGGTCTGGGTGCAGGGTGGAGAGTTTCTTTTCTATTAGGACTCATATTTGCTCTCAGAGCAATTTTCTCTGTACTGACTCTGGGCTGCAGCTCCGTGCTGGCATAAAGAGCTGCATTATTTAAGCAGAATTTAGTCCTGTGACTCCCAGCACTTAAAATGAGGATAACGGTAGCCAATCAGGTCAGCCACAGCGGGATTATTGCTTGAAGGACAGGAACCACTGCCAAATTTCTGAGCTCCCAATGGCTCCCAGTGGTCGCTAGGCCTGCATATGTAAGTTGGAATTGGTGCAGATATAAAATACCCAGCCATCTTCCACGAGCCTGGCAGAATATCAATGAGAAAAAGCAAATTCTGATATTCAGCTGTAAATTGTGACATATGGGGCCACAGGGTATAGGGGCAAGGGTGCTCCTTGAGAAAGAGCCAGTGGAGCCCTGTGTCTTTGGGGCAGGACAGCATTTTCCTAGGTCACCTGTGAGATGTGTATCATGGCAACTACTCAAGAGTTACCTTCTCTACTTTCCAGGGCTTTGCTTTCTCAGGCATTTTCCTTTTATGATTTGCCAAAAGAAGTCTCCCCCATGAGGATGTGGAGCAATTGGAAGCCTCTTACATTGCAGATAGGGCAGGGACTTTGCAAAAAACTCTGGCAGCGCCTCAAAAATTAGACATAGAATTACCATACGACCCAGCAATTTCACTCTTAGGTATCTATGCGAGAGAACTGAAAGCATGTCCTCAAAAAACCTGCATGTGAATGCTCATAACAACATTATTTGTAATAGCCCCCAAATGAAAACAACCCAAATGTCCACCAGCAGATAAATGGATAAACAAAATGTGGTATATCCATATAATGGAATATTATTCAGCCATAAAAAGGAACAAAGTTCTGATCCATGCTACAATATGGATGAAACTTGAAAACATGCTAAGTGAGAGAGACTGGACACAAAAGGCTACATATTGTATGGTTCAATCTAAATGAAATGTCTGGATGAAGCAAATACATAGAGGCAGAAAATAGATTAGTGGTTGCCTGGAACTGGGGTTGGTGGGATAGGGAGTGACTGCTAACGGATATGGGGTTTCTGTTTGGGGTGAAAACATTGATCGGGAATTATTGGTGATGATTGCACATACTAAAAGCCACCAAATTGCAAGCTTTGAAATGGTGAATTTTATAGTGTGTGAATAATATCTCAATAAAAAAAAAAAAGAATCTCTGAAATGAACTGACACCTTAGGAATTTATAGCTAAGAGACAGATTTTGGATTTGTGTTTGGAGATTCACATGCTTATTTTGACTCTGGATAGACATATTTTATTTTGAGCACTTTATGATGTCTCTAAGAGGCACTTTTTAAAAAAAGGGTAAAATCATGAATCTCATACAAATGTAAAATAAACCCATATCAGAGGCTTTATTTAATTCATGAATTAATGAGGGAATTAGTAAGATTAACAACAGGTTCAAAGGAGAATTCAAAGAATGAGAAATATATGGGCAGTAAGGGATAATGGAATGAACCTTTAAATAATTATAAAACTGGTCTATCCACAAGGCAATAATCAATTGTGTTCCAGAGGACATAATTCATTTCCATTTCTATGGACAAGAATCATTTGCATTATTGTCGATTTTCTCCAACTTACAAAATTGTAAAATAGCTCAAATCAATAAAAGACAGAGGAAAAGCCCCAGAAGGATGTGCTAGAGAGGAGATCTAGTAATCAAAACTTTTTGCCCATTTCCAAGGTCATAATTTGTCTTGGCTTGTCTAAGATACCGTAGGCACTTTGATGGTTGAACAGAAGAATGAATGAATACTATTGTTTTCATCATGAGTATTCAGACTTATAAGTTCCATATAATATATGACAGCCATGTCATTCACCATCCATCTGATAAATATATATTTAGTAGCTACTGTGTTCCAGGCCAGGAGGTTACAATGTAGTTGGAGAGAGCTGGGTGGGAGGCACAAAAAGCATTGAATACGAAAGTGATTAGCCTCTTAATGAGAAGCACTGGGTGTGCAAGAGGGAGTCCAGAGGAAGGAGAAATTACTGTGAGCTGGAGCAGTCTTTGAAAGGAGGTGGTCCTTGGAGCTGAACCTTCAACACAACAAATATTTAATAATCTGTCACTAAAGGGCAACAGACAAACCTATGTGCTTGGGTTCAGGAGACACCCAACCTGGACTGAATCCCAACTTTACTGTCTGTGTAAACTTGGACAACTTACATAACCTTCCTGCAGTGGAGTTTTCTCATTTTCAAAATGAAACTAATAAATGGAACTTACCTCATGGATTTCTTGTGAGGCTTAAATGAGATTGGAAATGTAAAGTGCTGCAACCCTTGCACATAGTAAGCCCTCAGTAAGTTATATGTGTGTCCATCAAACTGCTACTGAGGTCCATTCCTTGCCCTGTAAGAGTTCAAAATTGTGCATAGGAAAAGGGCACTGATTTATTAACATGTCTATAAAGTGAAGACCCCACCTGACAGTTTTATATATGGCATCTTCCCTCATTCTTACAATAATTCTTACACAATTCTTAATTATGATTTAAATAGCATCATACCCTTCTTAGAGGTTAGGAAAAGCAAGCCTACCTTGGACTGGGAATCAGGGTTTGGCATATGTATGCACTGTGCTCAGAGCAAGGATACGTGTGCATTGTATGGAGAGAACACAGAGGAGGAATGTTGCCCTCTGGGGCAAAATACTTTGCCAGGGGGACAGCCTTCCATGTTGGGAAATGGCTGAACAGAGGCACAAAAGCAAATGGGAAATGGGAAATGGGAGGGGGGTTCTAAGACAATGATAATGAACACACGCAGCAATGACAAGACAAATGGAAAGACTAATGATACCTTCATTTTTGGATGCAAATGCACAAGGAGAAGGGTGCAAGCCTGAGAATGGTGCTGTCAGGAAGAGGGTGTAGGCTACCTTTATCTCCTTTTGGCCTTGCCATTTTCCCTGGGTCAGTGTTGTCAAGCATCTCATGGTAGCATCAGGATCCTTTTGTTCAAACATAACCTAAAACAGGTCAGTTACTAATGCGCCTGTGATTGAGGCTGAAGCTGGGTGCGCACCTAGAGTCTTGCCCACCTGGCTTTCTCTGCCTCCAAGGACAGAATTTGAGGAAATCTTTGAGACCACAGGGTTTCCCAGGGCTCCCTGGTTCCTGGAACATGGTGCAATAATCAACTGAATTGGGTAGAAATGACAGTCAAAGCAACCTGGAATCCTGTAAGCACGGGGCAGCAACCTGAGGTCAGAGACAGGGGATGTCAGTGGTGGAGAGGGTGATGATTTGGGCCACTGAGGAGAGAGTGAGGTAACTCACAAGAATCAAAAGTTTGGATCAGATCCACAAAACCAAGGTAGTGGGCTGGAACTCTATAGTGTTGAGCCCAGGTCAAGGGGTAGAAGTCCCTGAGTGGGAAGTCCCAGCATCTTTGAGATACAACAGCTATTTGTGGATTTCTGGTGATTTTTATATGATGAGAAATTGACCATGTGGCTGAGTCACTTTCTCTGAGCATCTCCTTCTGAACATATACTCTACTGTCATGGCAAAGACAGAGTCCCATCTTGGAGCTGGCCACATCTTGGGGATGTAGCAGGAGGTTTATCAACCCCAAGACCTTCATCATGTCCAACTGAAAGAGTGGTTGAAGCTTGAGGATTTGGGCTAAGACCTCTTCATCATTTGAAACATTCTGTTTTGAGGTTCTTGGAGGTCTCTGAACTCAAAGGTCTTGATGGGGGACACTGTTGGCTAGTCACGAGTTGTCTGAGGGCTTCACCTTACACTAATCAGTAGAAACTTACCAATATATTTGATGGGTCTTGTCTTTGGATCGAAGCCCAGATGATTTCAGGGTCAAACTCCTCCTGGTTTTTAATTTCAAGTTTTCCTTAATGAAGCATCTTTAGAAAATCAATAAAAAATGTTCTAGCCAGACTGCTGATGAGAGAAATGGCCTTTCACTTATAAAAGGAAAAAATATACTAGACTTCCCCATGGCGAAGAAGAGACTAAGTTATGGAATTTTCTTTGCAAATTGTAAATGTCTTTGTGTACAGTAGTTTGTATAATATTTGCTAAGGGTTATTCGGATCTGATAAGCTTCTTTGTTGCTTATGAACAGACCATGCATGCTGAGAGTAACAATCTAATTATCCAAACTGCTGGTATCCAAGATACCGTCTCTCAAGATTAATGTGTTTGCGTTATGAGTTTGCCTCTGAGTGAGAGACAGTGGTCCTAAATAAATTGCACTGAATCGCTGTAACAAACAATAAAAATAAATCAACTTCTTGTGTCAATTCTAGACTAGGGTGATTTCCACCGTGGATAGATCATGGCCAGTCTTGTGTGCTAGAATTAAAACAAAGTAATTTTGTGGACCATGAAGAACCATGGCAATCCTTCTTGGCTAACGAACTTACTTTCTGCTCTTCTGGAAGCACTGTCCCCCACAATTGTCCTTTTTTATTTTTCCTTCCTTCAGATATTTGTTTCACCCTGTGGCTTTTGACCCTGCCCAGATGCATTCACCTAATCCTGGAGGCTGTCCCACCTGTGGCAGAGATGTGCCAAACATTGGGGTTGGCTCTCATATAATGATTAAAAAGTGACCCTGGAGCCACATTGCTCAGGTTCAAACTTTACTTCTCCATTTACTGTGCACCCTTGCAAAGCGCTTAACTATCTTGTGCTTTGGTTTCATTGTCTGTAAATGAGGACGATATTGCAAAGATACTTTATTTTACTTTTTATGAGGATAAAATGAGGTCCGCATGTAGGTCTTTAATAACGCTGGTTATCGTGATCTTCGCTGTTACTACGTAGCCTGATGGACAGGGTCCCGGATGTAGAGTCAAAATTGCTGGGTCCAAATCTTAGTTCTGCTGTTGGAGTTCCAGATCTATAAATTTGGGAAATGTTATTTCGACTCTGAAGTCTATTTTCCATCTATAAACGGCAGTGGCATCTACCTTCTAGGGTTTCTGAGAGGGCGAAGCAGGAAAGCACGTGGAAGTAGGGGCAGAATGACATAGCAGTCTAGGAGCTTATATTCTGGAGCCACAATGACCTGGGCACACATCTCAGCCAGCTGTGTGGCCCCAGGTAAGTTATTTTTTCCTTTCCGAACCTTAGCTTGATCGTCTGTAAGATGGGAACAGTGATGCTATTTATGGTTGCGAGGATTCAATGGTTTAGTGCCATTTCTGGCCCAGGTTCCACTGGTCAACAGTGGTGAGCCAGATTGTCAAGAAAGCACTCCACCAATGCCTGGCTCCCAGCGGGCACTCAGGGCACCCATTTTCCACCTCCTCTCTCTCTCTCTTCCCCTACCTACCCCTCAGGAGCGGCCAGCAGCCTCCTCCCCGTGCACCTATTTAGGACCTGCTGCTGAGGGTGGTCACCGTTCTCAGAGCCCTTCCCCCAGTGTAAATGATACCTCTCCCTGGGGGAAACTGATCGTGAGGTCAGAGCAAATAGAATCCTGCGCTGGACCTCCTGGGAGCGAAGGGCCAGAGCAAGGTGGGGAGGGGGGAGATGTTTTCCACTGTGGGTCTGACCCGAGTCTCGGTTTCTTTCTTTGGCTGCTGTTGGTCCTGCTGGCAAGACAGCAGATGCTCTTCCGAATGGCTGTCAGTGAAGGTATTTCTCAGTGGCTTTGGTGAGATAAAGCTTACCGAACACTGATGCGGATCTTTATTTCAGAGGCCTCAGCTCATGGAGGTGACTGTTTCTTCTCCTACTCGTACTAACATAGGGAATAACACTTCACACTTTTTGTAACGCTCTGTGCTTGCCAAAGGGTTTGTATGACAATAAAATTCTATGGGATAGTGGTGTTTCTTAGCATTAGGTCAAGGGAGTATGGGCCATAAGTCACATTTACTGAGGGTCTAGGATATGTCAGACACTCATGAAATACATTTCATATCCCAGTTTTGCGGTTGTGGAAGCTGAAGGGGGGAGAGATTGATGGGCTTGCTCTCCATAACACAGATCCAGATCCAGGGGTGACATTCAACCAAGGGTCTGTTTGATTTCCAAACCTCGGGGCTTAAACACAAATCACAGAAAGAATCAGGACTTGCCACAGGTGTATTATTACTAAAACTTGGCAGAGAGGAGATTATATGAAGGTGCGGATTGGTTTTTTTGGCTTTCTTGATTAAAAAAAATAGTGAGATGACTGGAATAATTCAGAATCTGCCTCTAAGAAACTCATAGTCCGTGAAATTCATTTGTATAACTGAGGGAAGTGTCCACATGACTCTAGCATGCAATAATTCCGAAACAAACTTTTAGTAAAATCTAAACCTGCCTTGCAAAATACTAGCCATATGTGAATATTTATATTTAAGCTTAAATCAACTAAAATTAATTACAGTTAATGGAATTAATGCGATGCTGTGCGGATCTCCTGCCTGTGCCGTCCAGGCCAAGAGCTGGGGAGAGCTGTTCCCTGTGGGCACCTAGCGCTGTAGAGGCTACATTGGCCTAGAAGTGAAGTGAAAGGGAAGCTCTCCCAGAAACTAAAGAGAAACTACCCTAGAATTGGAAAGGGAAGCCTTTCATCTTCCAGCACTTTTTCTAGAAAATTCAGAAAGGGCACGAGGTAACTTTTGGGATATGGAAATATTCTCCGTGTTGATTGTGGCTGTGGCTTTTATGGGTGCACACATCTGTCAAAGCTCATTGAATTGTATAATTTAGATGGGTATAGTTTTTTTATATGTAAATTATACCTCAGTGAAATTGTTTTAAAAAGAAACACATGATAAACACTAAATAGACACATACATCCACGTTACCTCAGGATGGCTAAAATGAAAAAGAAAATGCCAAGTTTGGGTAAAGATATGAAACAATTGGAACTTTCTGGTCCTATTGCTGGGAAGATAAAATGTACAATGTTGAAAATCATTCCTCTTTTGAAGGAACTATTGAAACTGAATTTAGGCATATCTTTGATCCAAGAATCCCAATAATTAAGAGAGATGCAAACATATGTTCACCAGAAAGATGTTCACTAGAATACTCAGGGTAGCACTGAAATGTTCATGGTTTCAAACTGGAAAATATCCAAGTGGTCATAATAGAGGAATGGGTAATCAATTGTCATATATTAATACAGTGGAATATTAAATATTGATGGAAATGAACAAACTGTAATCACATAACAATATGGACGAACCTCACAAATACCATGTTGAATGTAAGAAGACCAACACAAAAGAGTAGAGTATGATTCCTTTTATTTAAAAATGTTAAAGGCAAAAAAATATGGTTAGAAGTCAGGGCAGTGTTTACTCTTTGGGGGGATAGTGACAAGAAAGGAGAATGTGAAGAGATTCTGGGGTGTCGGTACCGCATTCCTTCTTGGTGTGGGTGATGGTCATGTGGGCACATTCAGCGTGTGAAGATTCACTGTGCTGTGCCCTTATGGTTGACGCCCTTTCTTATATGTATGTCATACTTCAATTAAAAATGGACTTTGAGAAACAAAACAGATGAACATGGGGGAAGGGAAGGAGAAATAAAGTAAGACGAAAACACAGAGGGAGACAAACTGTAAGAAACTTAATTCTAGGGAACAAACTGAGGGTTGCTGGAAGGGAGGGAGGTGGAGGGATGGGGTAACTGGGTGATGGACATTAAGGAGGTCACTTGATATAATGAGCGCTGGGTGTTATAGGCAACTGATGAATAACTGAACTCCACCTCTGAAACTAATAATACACTATATGCTAATTAAATTGAATTTAAATAAAAAATTTAAAAAAAGTTTACTTTGAAAAATCTCAGCACTGCTTAAGACACTCAGAGCTCACTCACAACCAATTGGGTTTGAATCTGTCTTAGCGGAGGCTGTGCTTCTTCAGAAGGAATGAGCTGTTCCCATTTTAGTATTTTGTGAATCTGTTCACCTTGAGTATACCCCAGGTACCATTGGCAAGAACATATGGGGCCATCACAGGCAGGCAGGACAATTAAGGTGCTCTTCAACTCTGTTGCTAGGTGAAGGTGGTACCAGGCTCCGCAGAAAGAGCCTTCTGGTCCAAGGCTGAGAAGCCCTGGGATGGAAGCAGGCGAGCCTCCTTCACTTGATAGAAGTTTAAAAGAACAGTCTTGAATTTCTTGGTTTTGGGTTTTTTTGTTTTTACTTTACTTGGTTAGCTGGCTGTCTTTCCGGTTTGTGCTTCTAGGCAAGAGGAGAATTGAAGATATGCCAATACCATTGGTGTGAGTCTGGATGCCGAGTGATAGAAAGGCATCCTGTGTGGCAGAGGGAGCTCGGGGTTTGCAGACAGACAGGCCCTGGACTTGGGCTCTGAGTCACCACTTGGTGTATCAGGATGAGTTTGGAGAAGGTTATGAAACTATCTAAAACAGAAGAGATACATCCCACATTTGGGGCAAGTATTAGCATTAAAGGTCAGAGTTTTACATACTTATTTTTTAAAACATTTTATTTATTTATTTGAGAGAGAGAGAGAGCACACACATGCAGGGGGAGAGGCAGAGGGAGAAGGAAAGGGAGAGAATCTCAAGCAGACTCCCCGCTGAGCACGGAGCCCGATGCTGGGCTCCATCTCACAACCCTGAGATCATGACCTGAGCCGAAATCAAGAGTTGAACGCTTAACTGACTGAGCCACCCAGGCGCCCCCAATTTTATTTTATTTTTTAAATAAAAGGTGCCAGTTGCAACCATCTAAATCTATTTCATCATCTACTAATAAGTCACTGCCCAACAGTCTGGAAAACACTAGCACACAACCCCTAGTGCAAGGCACACAATAGTCAGGCATGAGTGAGACCACTGTAAAGGTTGGATCAAATCACTTCTTTAAAATCCCATTAGACGAACATCTGCTGTTCACTAGCAAAACTGGGTCTTTCCAAAGCAAAAACGCCTGAAAAGAGCAGTTCCCGGTGCGACTCCTGACTTGGCTCTATATTAGAAGCACCTCTTGTGCTCTAACAACTCTCCAGGCCCAGGCCAATTAAATTACAATTCCTGAGGCAAGACCTCCCCTGTTGATGCCAGTGTGCAGCCAAGGCTGAACCACTGGTCTAGTGGGCCCCGTGGGCAGTCTGTCCTTGTTCTGACCCACTCTTCTTCTTCCTCAGGGGTTGGAGACAACTGGACACTCAGCCATCCATTTTGCCCAAGCCTCAAATGCCCATCAGGAGCATTACCAATGCCCTAGTGATAACACCTTGATACCCATTATTGGAAGATGGGTAGAGGAGAACTCACTTTTTCTGGCTCTGAAGCAGTGACTGAATCTGCAACTATCTCTGAATTCACCTGAAATGACATGAATGGGAGGCTCCCAACCTCCCCGGGCTCTTGTTGGGATTAGCAGGCTAAGGTCGTTGGTAAAGCAACTTGAGGTCCCTGGACCAAGCGACCGAGAGATTGTACAAATAAAGCTGTGACATTTAATTTTTACTATTGAGCAGATATAAAAATAAGGCAGTATCTCCCTTTGGGTTATGCCCAGATCACACACTCTGCTGTTTTACTTCAGCTTGCAAAATGTCTCAGCATGGGAGGTGCAGATATTTAGCTAAATGGAAGACCAGAACTTTACCTTTTTACCTGCATTCGGAAAGAAGATTTGGACCAAAACATGTCATGGTCCATAAGATGCTTTTCCAATCACATCAGAGCATAACTGTAAAGATGCCCTAAATTTCCAATCTGACTATAGGACTTCATCCTACCAGAAATCTTTCCCTACTAAAGAAAATGTGGCTGAAAAGTGACACAACAGAAATGCTCGGTGTGCTTTCTTCTGATTTTTATAGGCCACCAGGGTTTAACCTCTTGCAAATAAACATTTAAAAACAAAGATTTATTTGCTTGTTTACTTCTTGTATAAAGATATATTTCCATTTAACATATTTTAGCAGTGCTAAACCACAAGGGAGGAGGGAAAGAGGATTGAGAGAGAACAGAGAACATCCATCTCTCAGCTGCAGTTCGATCAATCACTGCATTTATCACATGATACCAGGCACATGGGTTATTGCATTATGGGGCTTATCGAGCTCAGATCTCTGAGACCCCATTTACTCTTCCAGAAGTATGAGCTCTGATTAATAATAGATGGTTAGCCACATAGTTAAGTAGAATGACTGGCACCTTTTATTGGTTGTCTTTAAAACTAATTTAATGAAGCGGGCTGACCAGAGAGCAGAGGTTTGTTGCTGGGCTGGCTAACAAATGTCCCACCTGTTTATAAACTAGGAGAACCCTCTTTCTAGAGATCAAGCTCTTGGTGCCCTGTGAACCTTTGCTCCATCGCATGGGGAGCTCAAAGCCTTTTGGAGACTATGGCCCCTGAGTCTTCCCTTCTTTTTTGTATAAAGAGATTTCACCCCTTTGGGAACTGGCAAAAGTTGGTGCTGACAAATGTATCCCTCCAAGCAGGCAACATAATTGGAAGTTAGCCCCCGATTTGGTGCAGACCAAAAGGGGATTGCAAGCCTGGTAAACTTTTCGAGGACAGGCTGAAGTTTGGTGGCTAAAAACGCCACGAAAATGTGCAGTGCAGTGCAACCAAAACCTAAAAATTAAAAACTCAAAAATAGAAAGCTTGACGTGCAGTGAGCATTATGGGCATGTGCGAGTGTGTATGTTGAGATCTCTGTTGAGTGTGGGGCAGGGACTGGGGCTGCAGAGCTGTGGGTTTCTCTGTGAGCGTTGGGGGCGGGGATGGAAGTTCCATGCTCTCCTATCGTGTGCCAGGCTGTGACAAGGATTTTACACACTGACTTTCCCGTGCTCATACTGACATTTCTTGGGTTTCTCCTGCTCTACCTCCCACCTCTCAACCCAGACCCACTCTTACCTTGTTCTGTGCCTCCAGGAAGCTGGTCTGGAGCAAATGTATCAACAGGCTCTCTGTTCACTTGAGTGTGACCAATAGTTTAGCACTGACAGGAAAGGAAGCAGGAGAAAAGCAGTTAATTTTCTCTTCTAGTCCATTCCTGGGAAGTTGCCAAGGGTTGCCTGCATCTCTCAACCAAAGGCCACAGCACTTGTCAGATGAGCCTGTCTGCAAAGTTAGCTCTCTGGGTTCTGATGACCATTCCTTTCCTAACCCTTAGGTCTAAGACTGCTAATGGCCCTCCACTACTCATGCAGTCGCTCTACCAGCCCTTGCTGATTTCCCCAAACCCTATAAATAATCCCTTTATTGAGGTTGCCCCCAATCATCCAGCTTGAGTGGGCCATCTGATCCTTGCCTGGGCCCTGACTGAGCCTCCCCAGCGCTGTTGGTAGAGATGAGGTATTGGAAGCTCAGATTGCATACGCAACTTGGCTGAGGTCTTACAAAGAGTAATGGGTGAAATTTTGTCCTGTCTTTTATGAGCACAAAGCAAAGTATCCTCAGACATGGCAGTAATGGAGACTGCAGCTGGAGCTGAGCTTTCTCAAATGGGACTGGACAGCGACTCAGGTGGGCATATGAAACCAGGTGAGGAGGGTGGGTGTGCCAGCCGGCTCTTCTAATGCCTCCCAGTGTCAGTCACCCCTTGGGATGCAACAGGATCATAAACAGGGGAATGCAGGCCTCAGCACATCTTTGCATGATAGGGTAATGTGGGTACCAAGATCATCTAGAGGCCAAATGGAACTCCTCAGGGACAGGAACGCACTGTCTAACATTTTCCTTTGTTCTCTCAGCTATCTGGCAACTCACCAAAGGATTCTGACTTTCCTCTAGCACTTTCTTAAACTCTTGCAGTCCAGTGGGAATTAAAGATTAACAGGAATGCTGTATAGCAAATCTGTTATGCTTGGGGGGAGCTTCTTAGCCCATTAAAAAATAATAATACAATTAATATTTCCTGAGTGGCTATAGTGCACTAGACACTGATCATAACTGTGTCCACTACTAAAGTACTCAATTCTTCCAAAAACCCATGAGGTAGGTCCTGATAATGTTTCCATCTTATAGGAGAGGACTCTGAGTTGTAGAGAGACTCAAAAACTTGCCTGAAGTCTTAGCACTCATCAACGGTCAATGGTACACTTAAATCCACGTCTGTTTGTTATCAATATTCTTGCTTTGAACCATATGCTATATGGGTATTTAGGTAGTTATATAGGCATTCTTCTTTACCTTGTTATTTCTTCTTTAAAATTGGCAATACAGAGGTGATTATCCACTGAATATGATGCACCTCTCCACCTCCTCTTTAATACACATTTTCTCTTATTTCTTCCCAAGCACCCAAAAATTGTCCTCTCCATGATCAGAGAGCTCCTTTCTCCTTGTTTAGTCAAGACACCAACTTTGATCTTTCACAGCTTTGAAATTATTGAAATCTAGATATAGTCCAAACTCTCTCGTCCATTCTTTAAGTGAAGCCAGTTTGTACTAAATGTTAAAAGTAATGGACCAATATTTAAAAAGCACTAAGAGGTCTTCCACTCAATGTTTTCCCAGAACATAGAAGTATTTCCAATTACGCTGCTTTTCTTCAAAGCTGGAATCAACAAATGAATAACAGATGTCAACTTCCATGGGAGGAATACTCACTGAATGCTGGCTGTTCCTGCTTATTAGAAACCCTTTAGCCTGGGTTCTTTGTGTTTCTGTTACCATGACAATATCTGGCCCCTTCTCGGGTTTTCTTTTCCCAGATCTGAGGCACACTTCACATGAGTGAACTTATCATTACAAGCATTATTTGCCACATACAATGACACTCTTAAGTAGAAGTTGTTTATTGTCCTTTATCAGGTTCATGTTGTACATATGATTGCTTCAGTTCATCAAGTTATGGCATTTAACACAATTGATATTTCTACCATTTATGCTTCAGATTTTAGCTCAAAGGTCACTTACGATGAACTGCTTTCCTGATTCTGCCAGACTGTGCTGGATGGTTACGTTCCCTGCGTGACCTCTTTCATTGCATTTCCCACAATCAGTGTAGTTTTACTTTAAAAAAAAAAAAACATTTATTTTTTAGAGCAGTTTCAAGTTCACAGAAAAACTGAACAGAAAACAGAGAGAATTTCTGTATACCTGCCTCCTCGACACATGCACAGCCTTCCCCACTATCACATTCAGCGCCACAGTGATACATTTGTTATAATCAATGAACCTGCATTGACTGGCACATCACTGTTCCCCCAAGCCCATGGTTTACTTAGGGTTTGTTCTCAATGTTGTACATTCTATGGGTTTTGACAAATGTGTAATGACATGTCTCTGCCATTACGGTATCACACAGAGTAGTTTCACTGCCCTAAATATTCCTTTGTGCTCTGCCTGTTCATCCCTCCCTCCCCACCAATCCCTGGAAACCACTGATGTTTTCATTGTCTCTATGGTTTTGCCTTTTCCCAAATGTCATATAGTTGAAATAATACACTATGTAGCCTTTTCAAATTGGCTTCTTTGACTTATTAATATTCATTTAAATTTCCTTCATATCTTTTCATGGCTTAATAGCTCATTCCTTTTCAGTGCTAAATAATATTCCAGTGGATGGGTGTAACAGTTTATTCATCCATCCCCCTAATGAAGGACATCTTGGTTGCTTCCAAGTTTTGGTGTTTATGAATAAAGAGTGTTATAAACATCTTGGTGCAGGTTTTTGTGTGGATATCCCTTCTTGATTTATTTGAGTAAGTACAAAGGAGCATGATCATTCAACCACATGATAAGAGAATTATATTTACTTTTGTAGGAAACCACCAAAATCTCTTCCAGAGTGGTTGCGCCATTTTACATTCCACCAGCCTCAGAGAGTTCCTGTTGCTTCACATCCTTGCCAGAATTTGGTGCTGTCAGTGTTTTGGATTTTGGCCATTCTAATAGGTGTATTGTGTTTTAATTTGCAATTCCCTAATGACATATGATGTTGAACATCTTTTCATATGTTGATTTGCCATCTGTTTATCTTCTTTGGTGAGGTGTCTGTCGAGGTCCTTTGTCTATTTTGTAAAATAAGGTTGTTCCTTTTCTAGTGTGATTGTTTAATGCTTATGTTCCCTGAAGGAAGATGAAGTCTTTGAAGGCGGGGCCTGTGACGTTTTTCTTATAGCTGTATTCTCAGCACCTCATCCTGGGCCTGCAGGGGTACAGGAAATGTTAGTTAAAGTGTGAGGTTGTGCATGAATTTGAACTCTGTTTCAGTAATAAATGAAGCAGTCAATCTGGCATCATGGATCCCCATATTGGCCAGTGTGCTTACTTTGTGGCCTGAGTGATTTAGTTTGTTTCCTCATCTCTAAAATAAAGATAATTGTGAAATCAACATTTCTGACAGTTGTGAAAATTATATGGGATAATAAGCTTGAAAACACTTTGTGAGCTTATTTTTTATATTTATAAAATATTACTTATGATTAAGTCAAGCAAACTTACTTTTTATGTTCATAAGGTATTCATAGGATATTACTTACAAGAAAGTCAAGCAAACTGGGCCTTAAATAAACATTTCAGGAGAACTCTAGGTGTGGGATAATTGTTATCAACTTCGATATTTACAGTCTAGTTACAGAAGAGCTGAATTATAACTCCTGTTAATTGAGCATGTTCTATATGCCAAGTGTTTGCTCCACATGACTTGGAATCATTACAACCACTCTGCCTTGAAAGTGTCATTTTCTCTCTTTCACAGATAACAAATCTGAAGCCCAAAGAATTTCAACAACTTGCTCAGGATCACGGTGACTGACCACGAGCCCGAACCCAAGTGGGGGTCTGACAGCAAACACAACAGAACGAAATAGGTCCAAATAAAAATGGTTAGTCTGCATGTTTTTAGAATTTTCTGGAAGAATAACTCAGTCCATGTAAGAGAAAATTGATAAACTGGAGAATTTCATCACTTGCTTTGAAGGTGGTCGTTGTGTGAGTGTTCAGCCACAGGCTCCCTTCCTTTGAGCTGTGTGTGTTGGGTCAATGGGAGACTGAGGCTTGAAGCCCTCATGTGTAGATGGGAAATGGGCTCAAGCAGGGACTGCAATAAGCCCTGCCTTGGCCTTGCTGTGAGGCCAGCTTTTCCAGGGCAGAAGGACAACAGTGCTTCCCCAAATGGAACTGTATGTTGGAGCCAGAGGCCCAGATAGCATGGCATGGATATACTTGTTCCTGATGCATGGGCCCAACATAAATCCAAAGATCAGACTTAACCTGATGAAATGCTCCTTAGTACCTATAGCAGGATTGTCCATTCATATGTTTCTAGTGACTAAGATACTGGATTATGGAGAGTTGCTCTCACGGTGCATCTTCTCACCATCTTGCTACAACCATAAAACGCTGGCCCCAAAAGATCAGGAGGTTACCTGGAAACAGAACACCTCAAGAAGGGAGTTTGGAGCCGCATCTATTCCTGTAGGCTCAGCCACAACACAACAGATGTAGATTTAAAGGAGTCTGTTAGAACCAGTCCTGGGCACATTTTAAGAGCTTGACAATTGGATTTCTATTTCAGTCCAGAGTCTGAAAATGTGTTTAGTGCTAATTCTGCTGCCTAGGTACAGTATTCTCCCAAAGAATGCTGGTTCTTGCCCTAGTTTTTCTTTTCTAGAAAGCTCTCCAAGGCAGAAATATTTCTCTTCTGTCTATTGCTATAGATTTCTTCTTCTATCACTTCGACTATGATAAAACTTGAAGATGCTAAGTGCTTTGTCATTATAGAAGGGCCACACACAGAAATGACCTTTTTTTTCCCACTCTCTGCCCCTGGCCTGGCCATCATCCCCATCTGAAGACATTTGACAAGGTCTTTCAGGAACCGCCAGTGTGAAAGGGTGTCCCCACCACCAAGTCTGACTTCTGCCCTGCATCAGTGCATTTTATTACCCTTATCTGCTTATGGGATTACCATTAGCTACTTATCTTGACAAATGCACAACCATAAATATAATTTACTGGATTTTGAAACTGCAAGCCATGGCTTGTTTATATCATTCTTTGTTTCCAGGCAGGAGGTAGTAGTACATACATTTTATTAAGGAATCTTTCCTCTGCTCCACTCCAAGCAAGGGACTATATTTCCCAGCTCCTTTGTTTCCCTGCCAAAGAGGCCCAAATAGAAACTGCTGCTTGGTTTATATCCTTTAAAATTTCTTTTTCCTGGAATAGAAGAATATGGCGTTTGAGCAAAATATGGCACTTCCTTCACAGAAAGTTGTATGTTCGTGATGATCATGAGCCAAAGAAGAATTCAAAAATATTCCTGACACCTATGTCTCATATATGTGCCAGTGAAGTTTTAGACAGGAATTCATGAAGCAAAGAATCTTTTCATATTTTATCCTTAATGAGTGCATGTCTTTCTTCATCTGAGCAGCGTATATCTTACTGAGCCCTTGAAGATAAAGCACCTACAAACTGGGTCCCAGCTGCCAGAAATGGAATCTTCGATCGGTGAAACACTACCTTGCCTCAGTGTCGGCTCTGGAAATTCTTTGAAATGACTCTTACTTGTTCTAATACCACTGATAACACCTTACCTTTTGCCTGTGCATGCTTTCCCCCTAGTTAACTGCTATTTTTCTCTGAAACACTTTCCTGGAATCTGGCATGGGAAACTCTGGGACAGGGCATGAACACGTGGGTTGAACATTTTTACTTGGAGTTGAAGGCAAATCCAGAAATAGATTTCAGTGGTTTGGGCATGGAAAAATTTCAAGAGTCTGCAGACTCTGCTAATGGACTCAGCAGTCACTGCTTTTTAGGCCTCTTATGAAGCTACTCATAAATAAGCAGGGAAGATCTGCCCTTTGCCTGTGCACTAAACAGATGTTCTCCTTACTTCAGGTCTCAGAGAGCTGCCTTCTGGCCTCTAAAGCTTCTGGGTTGTCACAATATACCCTTCAGAGTTGGGAGCAAGTATAACTCATTCACTCACACAGGCAGATGCAAAGAAAGAGCATTTGTAAGTGATCTTAATTATTTTTGCCAAGTGCACTTGTGAAAACAAAATACTCTCTTCCAAAGACCCCAGAATTTGCCATCCAAATGTTTCAAACTTCTGGGGTGGCCCTTTATCTTAGTATCAGTCAATAAGAGAACTCAAACCCCCATCCTACCTGCCATGAGTTACCCCTCCTAACATCCCAGGAGATTTCTGGGGAGGCTCTTGGTCTTCTGGTAAGTCCACAGAGCATCCAGTTTGGTAATATAGCTTTAGGTTTTGTCTTGTTGGTTTCCTTCACCCTATGCTGGAAATTACTCTAAAAGCTTTCTTCCTTCAAAGTACTACCAAATATTTTATGTACAGTGAAATTTACAGAAAGTTTGAACTAACAAAAGGAGATTACTTCAGGCAACTTCACCTTAGATATTAGACATCACTCTCCAAAGATTCTGTCAGCCATTCCTCACCACAGGCGTTATCAGTAGCCAAGCTCTCTTGGGTGCCATCTTGTCTTGAACTTCTGGGGCCTCTTTCTCTTTCATTACTTCTCTTCCTTCCTGCTTCCTATCTCTAAAATATAAGTTACTTATGTGCCAGTCCAGCTTTTGACTTTTTACCTCACATTAATTTACAAGGCTACCTCTGGATAGCCAAAAACCTACCGAGGTCTTCTCAAAAACAAAGAATGATTGACTCCATCCAAGTATCCCATTTTATTGGCACAAAACCAGGGAGAATATTAAAATATTCAACAACTGGTACAGCATGGCCATTGTCAATCAAGTGCCAATCATAAACTTCTACACAGCCTTCCTATGTGTACGATTATAAAAAATTCAACTATGGGGCAAAAAGCATGAACAGAAGCTATGAAATTATGGTTTTCCTATGCTGGAGATCCTCCTTCATCAAAATCTGCAAGCACAAAAGGAGTAAAGATGTACTCTCCCACTGGCCAGGGTAAGTCTCTTGTTTTCTTTTCTCCTTCCAGTTGCACTGATATTATTTATTAGTACATGGAATATCTAGAAAAGGGAAGTGAACATTCATTAGGTTCCTGCTATGGGCTGGGTGCCAGACATACATTATTTAAACCTCATACACTGGTGCTTGGAGACAGGTAACATAATCTGTGTTTAATGAGGGAAGAATGGGAGTTTCAGAGGCTTGAAGATGCTAGGTAACTTGCCCAAGGTCAAGGTAAGTGGTAGAGATGGGATTTGATCCAAGGTCTGGTTAGTTTTTTGGTCCGTGCCTTTCCCTGCACACACAAGAGTGAGTTCCCTAGAGAAGCTTCTTCTAGTCCTACTTCCTGGCCTTTTGGATAGACAGGGAACTTAATCCAGGCAGTCAAAGAACCTAGAAAGCTTCAGCTCCATCTTCTGTCGTCTCAACATACATTGAACTTCTTAGAGAAAAACTCTTCTGTTCCCCAAACCTTCATGGCTGTGTGGAGCACACTCTGCTCTCCTCTACAAGCCTTGCAAAAGAGCATTCACTCTGCAGAAAGGCTTCGGCTTCATCTACAAATATCCATTGTGTTTTCTCTCGAACACCCATTGACACAAGTCATTAATATACTCCCACGCTGTTAATATTCTAGGAGAGAAATTATAATAAATAAAATGACCTAGAATGTAGAAATGTTCTCCTTTCTCCACTTAAGTAGAAGCTTAAGAATCTCTTTTCTCATGTTCTCCCATTTCCTACACTGACTTCCCCAAGGTCAGTGTCTTGTCTGCTTATTTGGGATTATGACACTGTTCTGGCAGCGTTGGGGAGATGGAGGTCAGAGATGATTCTGAGTGGTTCAGGCTTCTACTTGTTCCTGAGCTCTTCAGATTACAACTGTATCTGCTGATGGATACAGACCTGCTGGCTCACACCAACAGAGAAACAAGAAATCTTCCTATTTTTCCTTGGCATCTTAGAGTAATCAAGTTTCTTAAGAACTTCTGCCCTACGGGAAATGTAGAAAGGATTCGCTGACAGATCAGACCAGAATTAGCCATTTAATAAAGACAGCCTGGATTATGTCAATTGGCATTAATGAAAGGTATCTTTCCCTTGCCAATGAGCTTCAAAAATTTCAACAGAACTCCCTAGGATATTGCTGAGACAAAATCATGATGGACAAGCCACCATCACCTCTCACATGGATTAAGGCACTCACCTCACCTGGTCTCAACTACTCCCACCATGTGTTGGGGGCCCCAAGACCACTCTCAGATTCAATGATTTGCCTGAAGGAGTCACAGGACTTAGAAAAGCTGTTATACTCATATGGTTTATTATAGTAAAGACATGCAGATGGAAATCAGCACAGGGAAGAGGCAATGAGGCAAAGTCCAGGAGAAACCAGGCACAAGCTTCTAGGTGTGTCCTTCCACTGGAGTTGCAGAGGACACACTTCATTCTGTTGGCAATGATGTGTGACAGTACTGAAGGGTTTCAATCAGGGAAGGCTTGGTGTCCAGGGTTTTTTTGGGGGGTCAGTCATGTAAGCATGCAGCATCTGCATGACTGACCCCCGCTACTCAGACTTCAGCCTTCTTACCTGGTCCAAGGCTTATGGGCAACAACACTCTTGTCAAGTGGAGTATTCCAAGGGCTCAGAGACTATGTCCTAGGAGCCTAGCAAGGGCCTCTCCTGAAGCCAGGCCCTTTTTTTGTTGAATGTGCAGAGTTTGAACAACCTAGACGTGTCAAGTTAACTCTTTCCTGTCCATACCCTCATTTCCCTTGAGTCTATTCTCTGTGCAGCCGGAGAGATTCTATTTAAAACCCTTCCCTCAGTGATAACCCTCATGATTCCACATGATCTGGATCCCCATCATGACTTTGTTCACCTCACTCCACTCCAGCCAGCCACACTGGCCTCCTCCGTGTTCCTCCACAGGCACATTCCTACCTTCAGGCGTTCCCTCTGCCCAGAATGCTCTTCCCTCAGAAAGACACATGACTTCTTTTCCTGGTCACATCGTCTAACATTTGGCCCCACCCCCAGAACATTATATATCTTTATTCTTCCCTATTTTTTTTACTCCTTATCACTGTCATACTCTATAACTTCTTTATTGTCCGTTGCTGGTGTCCCCTCCTAGAATGCAAACTCCTTCAATGTTTTATCTGCTTGTTCACTGCAGTATGAGTGCCTGGCATACTCAGTAAAATTGTTAAATGAATATATAAATGAGGCAAAGATGGTTGCATCAGTACCTATTCTCAGTAGGTCAGAAACAAGCATCATCATCACCAACATCAATAAAGCCTTACTCTTTTTTGGCCATTTACAGATTACAAAGACTTTTCATATCCATTAACCACCTGAGCCTCTCCACCCTGTGAGACCAGTATAATAAGTGGTGAGCACCTCTTCTGTTCTAATGTGGGCTGTGGGTGAAGGTAAGTGGAAGAAAAGCAGGGAGATGCAGAGCAAAGAATGTTGGATTCAATGTCTTCCACATTTTGGGTCTTCATAGATTTTAATTCTATGGGGCTTGCATGAGTCAGTTCATCATTTATGGATCATTTCACTTTGTTAATAAACTAGAGAAATTTAACTTGTATCTGATCATTTTAAATCATTCACCTTGCAGAAGCTGGTTGTAAAATTCCAGTTTTATGAGCACCAGTGTGTGTGTGTGTGTGTGTGTTTTCCAACGAATACTATCCATCTCTCTTTCTGAGAAATGGCAGCTTGTACTGTTTTCTTAAGCTACCATGATTGTAGGTGGGGCTCTAGACCTGTCCAGAGATTCACCTAAAGTTTTCTGTGGTAATCCTTGCTATTGCAACCACCATGGGTCATTAACACCTTCTAGGTCTACCTCTTTATTTTAACCAGGAATCTTCTGTGCTCTCAAATGTATAACAGTGTTTTAATATCTTGGAAAAAATGCTTATGCTATCTTACTAAGTGTAAAAAGCAGTATGTAAAAGTAAATCTAAAGTATGATCTTAATTACAGAAAAACATGTATAGCAGGAACCCTGGGTGGAAATACGCAAAATGTCAACTGTTGTTTCCCTTATGTAGTTAACTTATGGTTTTCCCCACCTAGCTATTTGTTCATTTCTGTATTTTTCAAATATTCTAAAATAAATATGTATGTTAACTAATATTTATTTAATTAGAAATTTTAAGACAAAACCAAAAAATAATGATAAGAAAACATGAAGTATAGAAAGACATAATTTATAATGATGGTTTTTATTTTCCAAGATAATATTGTGAGATTCTGAACATAGCTGACAACAAAACTTTAAAGTTTACATTTCCTCTGCTTGAGTTTCATGTCAGCACTTAAACAATCCTAACTAGTAGCCATGCTTTCCTTGTGGGGATGTAAGCTACAAAATCAGAAATTTATTTGAGAAGGATAGACATTGGAATCACAAGTCTTAATGCAACTGAAATTGCTTTCACAGTTATCTTTTGCTCCAGCCTAAATGAGTTTCTACTTACCACAGTTCACTGAGAAGTAACTCAGAACCAGAAGGCTTTGCTCTTTATCAGTTCTGGGACACATGGACCTGAGCAGGGGCAAGTTCTTGTTCAAAATGGACCAATCCAGTAAAATTTATAGTGCTTCAAATTAATGTAGGACAGTTCCAGGGCAAAAGTGTGTGCCTGTGTGTGTGTGTGTGTGTGTGTGTGTGTTTGTGTGTGTGTATGAGAGAGAGATTCTTGCATTCTCTTAAACTAAGTCATGTTTCAGTACTACCTCATTGCCCACATGTGACTGTCTCTCATTTTAGGGAAGCCATCACATACAATAACAACAGAAACAAAACCCTAAATGAGCCATTTCCACGCCTCATTTCCACACCATCATTTATGTCCTGAGGTACTTGAATTTACATCTCTTTTCTGTCTCTCTTAAGTGTGCCAAAACTGATTGTGGATTCTTTTACGTGAAAAGTAAACTCTGTTTTTCCAGGCATCCGATGTTATAGGAGGCTGTCGCTTGGATATATTTGTGTGTGTTTTGGGTAAACATTTCGACTTCCATTACGGATGGTAATTTACCCAGTTTATACCTCTGCCAGCCAGTCTCTGCCTAAATATCCAGGGGATTGGGACTCAACTGAGCTTTTGATAACACTAATTGCCTAATTGTTCTCTCTATCCCTGTATGTCATTTTCCGTTTAAAAAATTACAACCTCTTAAAGATTAGGGCTGAATCTACTTTTAAAAAATTCCCATATCCAGGAGAGACTATGGACTTTGAGAAAAAAAACTGAGGGTTTTAGAGGGGAGGGGATTGGGGGGATGGGTTTACCCTGGTGATGGGTGTTAATGGAGGGCACGTAATGCATGGAGCACTGAGTGTTATACGAAAACAATGAATCATGGAACACTACATCAAAAACTAATGATGTATTGTATGGTGACTAAGATAACATAATAATAATAAAAAAAAATCCTGTATTCATCACACAGTGTCTTTGTAACAAGAGGTGACAGATTGTCACTGAGACTACCTACAACTGGGCACTAAGTGGCCCGTGGTTAATGGAGGCATGGGGACGAGAGAAGGCAGGGAACGAAATGCACTGAGCACCAGCTCTTGACAGTCACTGGACTAAGTACATTAAAAAGCTCATTTCTTCCCCATAATATATTTAAGGTGCATGTTATTAGGTTCACTCTACAGACGAGGAACAGGAGACAAGAGAGACACATGATTTATAAGTGGAAGCATTAGGGTTCAAAATCAGTTCAGTCTAAGACTTCAATTCTAAGTCTTGTGGTCACCTGTTCAATGACCCCACAATGCCCTTGGCTTTGAAATTTCCTCCTGATTATCTGACAGCATGGAAACTTCATTCAGGACAGCAAGAACTGTACCACCTCTCTCTTGCATTTCTATAATGTCCACTTCCCTATTTGTGAAGGGCATCTAGAGCATGGAAAGAACTTGTGTTTCTTTTGAAACTTGGCTTTGAATATTAGACCCACTTATTGAAAGAGCCTGCAGGGGCTGATAGCTCTAGCATTTGCAGGTTGATTCCTGTCCAAATAGAGATCACCTTTCACGGAATAACAGTTCAAGGCAATGGTCTGTCTTTATCTCTGCTTTCCGGTATTGTTCATGGCAGATAACTCAGCTGTCAACAGCGTGTCTATCAAATCTTAATTACTAATTATTTAAACCTCAGGAGGGACATTTAAAAAATGGACACATAGTGTGGCACATCCCTGAATGTGTTTGCTCGTGCACAGGACAGTCTATAAATGAATCACATACATTTGGTCCAATCCTTCACTGACTCCAGAAATGGAACATGCTGGAACAGTTTTAAAGAATGTGTGTGCTGTGCTTTATTGATCACTCTGGTGAGCCAGTTTCTCTCCCTCCTGCTCACACCATTACAGGCAGCCAATGATCTTGGGGACACATCTTACATATTTAGGGAAAGTGGGACTGGAAAGTTGTTGGAAATTATAGGAATGAGGCACTCTGCGAGCTCCATGCAGTCAAATACTGCTCATGTGGGTGAAGGCGAGGTTGGAAATTTAGAGGGAAAGAACAAGGAATAAACAAAATGACCATCTTGTTAGGAACCCCCTCACCCTTCAGGGAGAATGGGGCTCCCTCCTAACCTTTCTTCACCCCCAGCTTCCACCAAAATTGTCTGTGCTTGCAGAGGGCTTGGTAAGAAACTTTGCTCATTCGAACATTTATTTACACCAAACCTGTGCATTATGAGCTCACGCTGAGATTTCACAAAGCCCTTGACATTACCCCCCCAAAAAACACTGGGGAACAGGGCGAGCATGAGTGTGTCTGCCCACATGCAAAGGAGACTTCAGGAGAAGAGCCACTGTGGACATACGTGGATGGTCAAGTGCAGGGAACTCAGCCCAAATGTCCTCTGTGCTTTTCTCAAACAGGAACTGTCCATGGAACTCTGTGCCCATGGTTTCTCTCAAGTTCTTTCCTCTGAAGATTTTATTTTCCTTAGGCTTTTCTTGGGAGAAAGCTGGGTTTGACACATGGGGGGTTGTTCATCAAAAACTCAACACATGCCACTATTCACTTAAAATTAGACTTTCATCCTTTAATACTGAGTGACCACATGAAATGAAACACCCTTGTGTAGACAAGGCACAGGGGCTTGCATAACCCTGACCACCTGCTTCTCTTTTTTCATAATGCAATAGCTTTGCCTCTGGCTTTGTGGGCACAGTTGGAGTGTGGGAAAGGCTCACAGCTGTAGTGCTCCTGAAGGAACAGGCTGGTAAGATCCCTCCGCTATGAGCCGATTCTCTTTCCCTCACCCTTCCTCCCAAGTTCTTCCTTCATTACTTGGTAGAAGAGGAACTGATTTGGTGTAGAAATAAACTTAAAATGAAGTCTTTGACTCTGTCCTTTACCTTGGCAACTTCTTCCCATTTGAGTTTCTATATGCCACACATCTGTGTTTTCCTACACTGTTTTAGATGTTTGCCTACTTTCATGAGCAGGCAGTCTCAAACATGTCATGACTATGTTCCTCAGCCACTTACCAGTTTGTGTTAGAACCCAGAATGGGTTGTGTTTGGAGGGTGGGTTCCAAGACCAGCTCACCAGGGTCTGAGGTTCACTGTGGTCATAACTGACCCTGACCATCAAGGCTGAGTGTTGGTATTTGAGTCAACATTCTGATTCCAACTTGCTAAGGCAGGAACATGGCTGAAGTTTTGTAGAAAGGTAGAAAGATGGGGAATATCCCTACCAGGGAGGTCAGGGAAAGCTGTGTGTGGGGGATGGAGGAGGGATGGAAATGCAGAGGGTCTGCACTGAGGAGTTGAGGTGGGGCAGAGGGACATTGGACCCAAGCTTTTTCCTTCTGTCTGTCCTTTACTGAATGCTGAAAAGAAGAAGCAAACATAAAATGAATCAATTAATTTATGCTCTTCTGGACTGGTGGATGTTTAAGGGACTTTCTGCATCACCAATTTTATTTTCTCGTCATGTCTAATACTCTCATAGGCTGGTGCCTCAAACAAGAAGGTGTAAGTCTCTGCCGGCCAGCTTTAAGGAATGTGGCTGTCAACGGAAGATCACATCAATTCTTATCATCAAGGTGCCTTCTGACTGTCCACGTGAAGGCCAGCTTAGCCAGCCTGCACCAACCCCAAGGTGGGCCAGCCACTCTGGAGGACAGGTGCTACATTAGCAAGACAGGGATGTCATTAGTCAGAAAGGAAACCATAAAGAGAAGGGTTTCCTTTTACAGTGGGCATTCACACACCATTTCCCCAGTGGCTTGCTCCCTGGAATGGCATCTTCATATCCCAAGCCTTGGTGCTAGCCCATCATGCCTGGAGCCATGGGAGGATGTTTTCTGGCCAAAGGAGAGCAGTGAGTGGCAGAATGCGATGAGGGGTTCACAGAACTCACTGGCTGCTCCCCCTCTCTGTGGCAGTCCTGGGCCACCTCATGGCCCTCCCAAGTCAGCAGGTTGCGAGAGTGAGGCAGGCCATTGAGGCCCTTCTCACCCTTTCTCCTGCCATCCTACTTCTTGAGTGTATTGAACAACAGCAAGAACTACTTGTTGAATATTTATTGAGTGCCAGGAACTTTATATACATTGGCTCACTTAACCTTTACAATAATATGGTGATGTATTATTCTACTCAAATTTGAAGCAAAAGAAAATAACTCAGAGATATTAATTAGCTTGGTCTTGCAGACACAGCTAGGAAGTGGCCACATGAGATTCTGTGTCATTCCTACGTGACTTGAAAATCCATACTCTTTGCGGCTATGTCGTGCTACTTCCCAAGCCCTTTTAACTCTACTTCCTAAAAGTTTTGACAGGAATTATAGCTGTAGACATAGCATTGGAATGTCTGGATTATCAAGGATACACTGTGAGGGCTGTGACAAAGACCCATGCAGGCTAAGAGTCACTTCTATAAATTAGAAGTTTAATTTCTCTCAGGCTAAACAAAAGCAATCCAGTACTGAGGTGGCAGCTTCCCAGTGTCAGGGAGATACTACAGCCTCCTTCTCATCCATGTGGTCCAGTGTGGTTCTTCACCATGCCTGCTTCTGACTGGCAGGATGGAGAAAAACAAGGCAAGACAGGGAACACCTCCAAAATGGCAACACCCAGTTGGCCAAAACTTAGTCATAGAGCCATGCACAGTAATAAGGATAACTTGAAAATTAACCTTTATTCTGAACATTTGTGTGGATAACCAAAGTCTATTACCAAAGAAGCATAGAAGAAAGCAAGAACGGATATTAGGGCACAACTCTCAGCCTTTGCTATATATCTTACTGGTCAATCTGGATTTCAGAAGAGAAAAAAAAGCATTATACTTTTGATGTAAGGATACCTGGGACATCCTGGAGGGAATTGATCGAGGATAATAAGAATCTGAGGTACAATCACAGCATTCTCCTGGAGAGAGACACAAGTAGGAGGGAGAGAGAGAGAGAGATTTGTAAAGTCACTGTGGTTAAAGTTTACCTCTGTTCACAGACCACTGGACAAAATTGGTCACATGGCTCTAATCAAACTGCAATGGAGGCTGAAAACTATAGGGGAGCTCCTGGATTTAGGGTGAGCACCAGCTATGTCTACCATGGAGATTTTCACATAAAAACAAGAATTTCCAACTTTTCTTGGAAAATCAGATAGCAAAGTCAGCTCCAGTGGAGCTCCTCAGCTCCCCCTTTAATCAGAGAAATCGGTTTCCCATGTGTCTTACTAACCATTTTACACCCCACCTTAGGGACTGATGTTGTCAGAACACAGCTTCCAATGATTTCAGGAGCCTTTTCATAAGTTGGTCCTGACAAGCCAGGGCAATCTGTCTTATAACCAGAATTAGAATCATTTCTCTCTAAATGCCTTGCTTTGTATTTTCCTCAATAACTCTCTACACTTCCTCACATTTTACCTTGTGAGAATTACCTTAATGTTTCCTTGTGGGGTTGATATTTTATCACTCAAAGATCTTTGGGAACCATCTAGTATGAGCTTTGTAAATAAGCATAAGAAATATCATGTTGTACTTTTTTTTTTTTTTTGAGAGAGAGCATGTGAGCAGGGGGTAAGGGGCAGAGGGAGAGGGAGAGAGAGAATCTTAAGCAGGTTCCACACTCAGCATGGAGCCGGGTAGAGGGTTCAATCTTATGATCCTGAGATCGTGACTGGAGCCGAAATCAAGAGTTGGATGCTTAACCGAATGAGTCACCCAGGGGCTCCTCATTTTACACATTTTAATCAAAGCTTCATGGATGGCCATGTTTCCTCTTTTAATTTTATTCATGGATGTTAGGTGGAATTTGCAAATCTAAAGACATAGGTTGAAGTTGTGGTCCTATGACTTGCTAGCTATCTGACCATGGATATATCTCTGAATCTCCTGGAGCCTTCATGAAAATATTCAGTACAAAGGTGGTCGTGAGGATTAAGTGAGGTTGAGTTTGTGAAGGCATTGTAAAATGTAACATCAATCCCGTTTCCAATCTAGTTATCTTCCAAGTTTTGTTACTTTCCATTTTTTTCCCCATTTTCAGTGATTCATTCTCCTCTACATTTTACTTTTTATTTTATTTTATTTTACCTAAGAAAAAGAATGCAAGAACTGAGAAACAGTTCTTAATATCTAGAAGGGACAGTCCACATTTGTGATTATGCCTAGTGGCCAAAATGTACTGGTAATTCCAAAGTCAATACTCCTGGAACTTTGCTGTCATTTGCAGACATGTGCAGAGCAGTGAAAAATTTGAGTAACCCAATGTGCATGTTCCTAGCTGAGCTCAAAAAAGGGGCTGCTGCTATAAACAAGTGTCATACTATAAAACTATAACCTATACTATACTCATACTACAAACAAGTGTCATTTTTTGCATTTTTTTGTGTGCTTTTTGATGGTGCTTTCACTTAAAGTGGCCCCCAAACACAGTTGTCTAGTGTTCCTAAGCACAAAACTATGATATGCCTTACGGAGGAAGCAAGTGTGTTAGATGAGCTTCATTCAAACATGAGTTATATTGCTGTTTGTCATGAATTCAATGTTAATCAATCATATGTATATATGCTAATGAATCATATATATCACATATACACACACATACATATATGTTGTCTTTAAATAGAAATACATTAAACATGACCATATACTGATCGGTTGACAAAAATGTTGTGACCATAGTCTCACAGGAACTTAACTCTATATTCCCGTTAGGAGCAGTGTTCAGTATTAGCTAATTCTATGTCTGAGGCAACTTTATAGAATATAATTAATGTGAATAATGAAAATCAACTGTACATTGTCAAGTGCAAACCCTTCATCATAATTAAAAAGTTTTATATTGCTTTCATTTCAAGCCTCTTTCAAGTATAATGATGCAATCAGTGCAAAGCTCTGTGTCTTGGTGGGCATCCTTGATGTACCGTTGACATTATCAGCTAACTTTGGAAATACACGCTCCAGCACAAGTGGCTTTTGGTTCCCTAGGAATGGAGGCATGATCCTAAACTCAGGATTTAAGTTCTGAACTCAGAAATGAATGTACTTCATTCTTTTTGACCTCACAATCAAAATGAACTCAAAGTTGAGTAGTTGGTGGGTTGGGTTAGTGTGACAGTAAATGAAACATTCAGATTTGTCATCTCCTCTTGAAATAAGTTATATAATCCAATCTTTCTGCCCTTCTTCTCTCCTTGTCTCCTCCTTTTCCTTTCCTCTCTCTCTCTGTCTTCTTTATTTTCACCCCCTTTTCCTCTCTTACTCCTTCTCCCTCATTTCTCCTTTCTGATGTCATTACATTTTCCTGTAGACTTGACAATTATTCATTTAGTTTTATGAATACAGAGAGCCCGCACATCAGGCCATGTTGAAGAACTCTCAAAATGCAAAGACCGAAAAGCAGTCTGAAAGGTGCTGTGTTTTGAGATAACCTTTAAAATTCCAGTTTGTTTTTCTCATAGCTCGGGGCAAAGGAATGAAAAATAATGGGAATCTGTTTTAAGAAAATCCCTTAAAGTAGACCTGTATTTATAGGTAACTTAGATACCAAAAGTGACCTTAAAAAACAGAATTAGATGTTAACTGCATTGAACAAAGCCTGGTAATGAAATGAAAAACCGATTTCACTTGGAGATTCAGTTGGGAATTAAGTAAAGTTGGGGCCTCTGTTGCCCTTCATGAAATATTGGCATGGTTTGCTTTTTGAGACATCATCATACTAACCAGCCTGGCTTTGTAAAGATGTGCGCACGTGAGAGGTAGTGTGCTTGAGCTAGATTAGACTTGCTTGGGTTCTGTCTCTTTTCTCCCTTAGATACAGAAGTTTCAGTCCTGATCCTTCATCCCAAGAGAAGACCCGGAGAGCTTTTAGTGGAAGAGAAGCCATTTAGTGTATCTGAAGGAAGTCTCAGGGCCGCTTCTCCGTTTGCCTGGAGTCACTTTAATGATGCAAGGGAGCACATAATGCACTTTACCCTGACATTTCATTACTTTCGGCACTAACCCATTGTCAGATCCACCATCAATATCTTATTAAGTTCATCATTATGTCCTTGACATTATTTTAATAGCACTGGCAACTGCATGATAGAAATAAATAAATCACGAGCCTGAATTTTCTTTTATGTGACTTCCTGACTCAATCCACCACTCAGTTTCCCTTAGCTCTAAAAATACTTAGGCAACCAGTCACTCTTTCGTCTGATAGGAGCCCAAAGATGGGAGCATCTCACGGTTGCTTTCTGGAGCATTGGCTTTAACATTGCAGATTGATACATGGAACCAAACCCTAGAACATCAAAGACAAAATGTGTTTGGTCGACCGTGGTAAAGTAAGAATTTGGCCATAGCATTCTCCAATTCAGACACCAATTATAGGTACCTGGTACCTCGTTGATTCCTTCATGGAGGTAGAGTGTGGACCAAAATGCTTCCTTCAATCCTTGCTACATGGGAGCAGTGTTACTATTTCGAGCTTAACAAGCAGTCTGGATTTCTATATTTCACAACTTGAATAAACCAAACATCTCATTCTGAGAAGTTCTCTGCCCTTTTCTTTCTTTCTTTCTTGGTTTTTCTTCTTCTTTTTTTTTTTCTAGCAACATATGAGCCTTTACACCATTTACTGATGCTAACTGTGGATTTTTTTTAGAACTATGCTGTGGCTAGCTTCTTTAGGCTATAAATAATCTAGCTTGACTGTTTTAGAGACAGATAAATTATGAATTTTGTGGAAAACTAGGGTAAGCTCAGGGTCCCATTAGATAATATTATGGCCAACAGGGCACAATTCCCCAAATTACACCTCTAGAGTACTCACCATTCCATGGAATGTGCCTGAGAAGCAGATGTAACCACAGGGTGATAAACTGCAAATAGAAGACAAAGCAACACTATTTTTAGCTCATCCCCCATCCTAATGAAGAGTGGGATGGTTTGGGTCACAGGAAAGCAACTTCTTCAAGTTATACTCATGGTCTCAAATTTGAGTGTGTATCAGAATCACCTGGAATCTTGGTTAAAATACAGATCACTGGGCTCTGCCCTCAGAATTTCTGATGTGATAATTCTAGGGTGGGGCCTGAAAATTGATATTTCTCACATGTTTCCAGGTGACATTACTGCTACTGCTTTGAGAGCCTCAATTTGAGAACCACTGAGTTAGACCTTCATTGCTTAAAAAAAAAAAAGGAAAACATGTGGTCTGACTTACCTATCCCCCCACTTAAAGCCCACACCCAAGTTTTTGGTCTTAAGCATATGGTGCTGGGAAAGCCCCATCAGTTCTTGGCACTGAGCTGGCCCCAGCCCAGGACTCTGGGCATCTAATGGCATTTTAGTAGTTCTTGGCTTGCCTAATGGATGAGAGAAACTCACTACTGGGCCCAATGGGTGGAAAGGGGGAAAGAAGACAGTGCCCCTTCCTCATCCACTGACGTGATCAACTCTCAGAAGCCCTGCCCTTCACACTATGCCACTAATCTGTATGTTGGCAACTGACCATTCAGCTCAATCCCCTTGTGTGTGTGCCCAGAATCATTAGAAGAGGAAATTGTATCTCTGGTTCTTTCTCCAGTGGTGAACTTCTTTCGCTAAACCACAGCCTGTGGTAATTTCTGAATGTCATTGTCCACCCTTACCTGTGAGTCTTTGTATGTGCACCTCTATCTGGACAGTGGATGTCGTAAAGTTGCACAAGTACGTCTGAAAACAGATTCAAATTTTAAATGGGTTAGCAGAAAATATCATGGGACATAATCCTTTGATGAGTATTTCTGAAAATTATGTCCTTTCTCCTTAAATGTTCCATTTTATATATTCCTCCTCTCATGTATACAGTCTGCTTTAAGTGAGGCATCCACATTTGCACCCACTTGCTTACTGCTTATTGTTAACATTGTATTGTGGAAAATTTCAAACATGCTTTCATTTTTCAAGTAAAACAAAAAAATTCTTCGCTTGAAAAAATGTTTTACCCAACTTTTCTGTTGTTCTAGCTTAATCTGGTGCTGGGAGAACATAACTATGAAACTCTTCAAGGAATTTACTCTAAAGGTAGTATACTTCTTGTCACATGGTATTTCCTTCAGGAGGCCTCAGTGCTAGGAAAATCTATGCTTTCCTTGAGGAACTGGTACACTTGTATCATACAAACAATGTGAAGCTTGCTCTGATCATGATTCCCTTAACTTAAGCTTGAGGACACTTGGACCAAATGTGCAATCACCTTCTAGCAGTTGTGCAGAACCTTTGGGCACTCATTTCAGAACACTAAAGTTGCCCTTACTTTCTTTTCCTTGTCTCTTTTTAAATTCTATCTTATTTAAAACACTTCTGTAAGCATCACTGAAAAAAGAAGGTAAAAACAAACAGATGATTTTTTCGTAGAAAGACACTGTCTTCCTATTCTGAATATACACCACAGCATGAAATCCAGGTGCTGTAGAGGCAAAGTGTTTGATCTCAGAAGAAAAGTTGTGCTCAGAAGCCAACTGACAAACTAATCCCATATATATCAATGGCCATTGTAAGAATGAATTCTTGTGGCCAGCTTTCATGCCTTTTGTCATTGGGGATGGTGGGAAGCTTCTATTACCATCATGTGGAACTCATTTACTTGACTGAACTCCAGAGAATAAATGGTCTTTCCAATTTGGTCCCTTCCAAGCTTCAATAGGCTGTGATTCCATCAAGCTCTACTATTTTTTTTGGTCACAGAAATCTTTTATATTAAGGCAAAATACATGGACAAGGTAATTTATAATATATAAAAATCTTCTACAAATCCATACCAAAAAGACAAACAACCCATTAGAAAAATTGCATTGGGGCAAACAAACAATTCATAGAACTAAAAATGACCACACATGGCTGAGAAAATTCTTGGCAACTTCATTCATAATGGAGGACAGGCAAATTATATAACCAATAAAATAATGTCTTTAGCTCACCAGATTGGCAATATTTTAGGAAAAGTAAGAATAAGTATGAGAAATAGCTACTGTTGGTTAGATTATAAATTGTCCTTTACTAGAGGGCAAGCTGCAAAGAATCATCAAGAGTTTAAATGCAGGGGTGCCTGGGTGGCTCAGTTGGTGAAGCATCAGACTCTTGGTTTGGCTCAGGTCATGATCTCAGGGTCCTGGGTTTGAGCCCCACGCCAGGCTCTGAGCTCAGTGGGGAGTCTGCTTGAGGATTCTCTCTCCCTCTCTCTCTCTGCCCCTCCCCTCTGCACGTGCTCCCATGTGTGGTCTCTCTCTCTCTCTCTCTCAAGTAAATAAATAAATCTTTAAAAAACCAAAGTTTAAATGCAGAGACTGCACCAAAAATTCTTTTAGGAATTTATCCTACACAAATATTGGCACATGAGCACAGAGGCATGCATATGTATGTCATCACCATATTAATTATAATATTGGAAAAGGGGATAGTTACACTACCTATCAATAGTTTCTATAGATATGTATATAATTATATAATTGCATAAACTGTGATGTAGCCATACAATGGCATACTATGCAGCATTTCAGAGGGTGAGAGCTCTCCAACTGCCAGCATGGAAAAACTCTTCAAAGCATATGGTTAAAAGGATGAAAGCAAGATACAGAACAATATGAAGAGGGTATGAGTCCACATATGTAGTGAACAAACTACCACAGACAATATGTTTGTGTGTGTGTCTATAAAGAATACAAACACATAAAGAAAGGACTTTTTTTTTTTTTATAGCTCTCCTTGGTTACGGAGTAGGATGGAGGTGGGGGTGGAGAATGAGAGTAAAGAAGGACTTCTATTATTCTATCCTGTATAATTTAACCGGTATAGCCTATCCTATATAGTTTGCCTTATGTAGCCTATCCTGTAATAGTTTATCCTACATAGTATATCTATATAGTTCTATAGAGTCTGTCCTCTATAGTTTATCCAATATAGCCTATCCTCTAGTTTATCCTATATAGTCCTACCCTGTATAATTTTTCCCCTATAGCCTATCCTATCCAGTTTGAACTTTTGCATGTTCACATCCCTCTGTTGTGCAATTACAAAAAAAACCCTTTAAAATAATGTAAAAAACAAACAAACAAAAAAGGAAACCAGCTACATACTAAAATATAATATAGGTAATGAGATTGTGGATAAATTTTACTTTCTTTGAGCTTTTGTTTCCAGTTTTCCTGCAATGGATATCTATTATGTTGTAAGCAGACAAAATCGTCTTCAGCTTGGTAACAGTTCACCTCTCCCTTTCTGAACACATAGGGAAGGGCTATGACAGACTGTGTTTGAATCTCTCTGATTTTCCCTTCTCATTCTTTCAACCATTAGCATCATTAGAGAATGTCTCAGATTTCCTCCCAGGACCATTCTTCCCTGCCCTGTGGCAGAGGTGCCTGGGTCAGGCTCTCTGGGACCGCTCCCAACACCCGGAATAAGGTGGGGCCGTGCTTAGCATCCGTTTCTAGAAACGCCTGTCAACTCCCCCCCCCCCCCCGCCGCAGGTTGTTAGGAGAATATGCTGAGCATTTTTCAAATTTGTCCTTTCTGTCGGCACAGCATTATGCAACCCCAAGTCTCCGTCTCCTGTGGATTTACCTGGATACCTGGAAATTTCTTTTTTCAAGGAAACATATTTTCTTCCAGCTGTGCCCTCCTGGGCAACTCCCATCTCCATTTGGTCTGGAGCTTTCGCAAGCTGCATTCCTGCCAGTCTCCCTTGGATGGGCTCAAAGTCTTATTTTCCCCTGAACGTGCCATATGGACTACTTGTGGATGATTTCCCACGGCCTGCTCACCTTTCGTTATATGTGCGACATGTGTTTTTGAGAGGTAAAGATTATTTCACAGAAATACTGAGGGCATCCCTTTCCCCTGGCCACCTTGCTTTATCCCCTCGATGGTATCTCTTAAGCATACAAGACGTCTCCAGAGGGAAGATTTCTCAATCAGTAACACACTTGCAAATCCCCTGGGGATCTTGTTGAAATGCAGATTTTGCTTCCTTAGGGCTGGGAGGGAGGTGGGTCTCAAGACTTGGCATTTCCATCAAGCTCCCAGGTGGGGCTCTCTTGCTCATTCTCTTTCTCTCAAATAAATAAATAAAATCTTAAAAAAAAAAAAAAGAAGATATCAGTCTGTTTAGATTATTCTGTCTCTTCTGAGGTCAATTTTGTTAAAAGTTTTTCCTGAAAAAAGCCTATTATACAGAGTTGAGCAAAATCGTCTCTTAGCATTTCTTTAATTTCCCAGCTTATGTGCCTGTTTCCTCTTATTTTGTGTGTTTGTAATTTTTTCCCTTATTTCCTTATCTTGTGACTTATCTGTTCTAGTCTTTTTCTCAAAGTCCTAGCTTTAAAATTTAACAATTAATTTTAGTATTTTTCTGTTTCAATGTACTTTTTATCTTTATGAATTCTTCCATTTTCTTTTGGCCTATATATATTTTTTTCAAAATATTTGAGCTAATCATTTCATTCTTGCCTATTGATGTCATTGTTTAAGGCTATGAACATTTTTTTCTGAGGAGATTTAGCCATATCTAATTGTTCTGACAAATTATGTTTAAATTATAAAACATTTTGGTTGGCATTCCCATTTTGTAATTTCTAGGAGGAAAAAATTTGTCATGTTGCTGTTAATTTTTAGTTTTACTGCATTATAATCAGAGACTATTATCTGTGTTATTTCACATTTTGGGATATATTGGTGTTTTTTCCTATGGTTTCAATTTTTATGGTCAATTGTTAAAGCTGCACTATAGGCACTAGGAAATAAGTTTTATTTTTATTTTCAGAGTACAGAATTTGAAATATAGCAATCTAATCATACTATTCACTTCCGTATGATTAGTTGTTTGTCCTTGATCTTCATCACCTGGCAGAGGTGAATTAAAGTCTCAAACTACATGTGCATTTCCTTTTTTCTTGGTGTCTTTCAACTTTTTTTTTTTTTAAATAATTGCTGATAATATTTGGAGGGTATACATAATTGTCATGGCAGCATTATGAAATGTCCCTTTATTACGATCTGAAGAGAAACCAGAGTATTATTGTCTTAATTTTGTAACCTGAATTCCACCTTTTCTAATTCTGAGTTTTTTGGTATCACCTTAAATTGGGCACTGGAGAAGAGTGCCTACTCACCTCACCTTAATCCCTGCTCACTGTTCATTTGTTCCTGCCCTTGTATTTGGTAACAAAACCAGGTTGGAAACTAGAAGAAAGGAACAAAAAACAAGATGATTCCTGAAAGTAAATTAAATTGAGTTAAAAATTTAATGAGAGTCTTGAAATATAAAGTCTGGGCAATACTGAAGAAGATAAATCCAAAGCCAATGACATAAAAATATGAGAGAAAAATATAAAAATTAAACAAATAGATCAGAAAATCTAATATCAGACTATTAGGAATTATAGAAGGTTTGGATATTTTTTGTTGTTGTTTTTAAAGCAGCAACAGGGGGGATGTGTTTATTAAATAAAGCATACCAGAAAATTTCTCAGACCTCAAAGATACATGTCTCCCTGTTAGAAAGGCCCAACAAGTACCTGCCCCAGTGAATGACAGAAGACTCAAACTCTGTAACATCATTGTGAAATATCAGCACACCAAGGATAAAAGCATGTAGGGCGGATGGGGGGGATGGGGAAGGAAAAATAAATTGTAAAGGAAGGAATGAGTGTCACAGTGGCATCAAATTCTTGACAGAACACTTTAAGCACAGACTGAGTGGAGCTTGTTTGCTCCTCCAAGATACTCTGCTCCATGCTGGCTGCCTGGTTGGCCTCATGGTGAACGACTGCATTATGTCTGAAAATAAATATACAATAGCATTAAATGAGATAAACATGACAGAGATAAATCCAAACCAGGTGGTCCCCAATTACAATTGCAATCAAGAGTCTGAAATACCCAGGGCAGGTAGAAAATGAGCAGCCATCCTTTGAATGAGGTGTCCATTTGTCCATTTGTTATATTGCACAATTTTCCTACAATATAAACTCTGCAGGAGTTCGGATCTGCTCTATCTGTTCATTAAGGCACCTGAGGCATCTGAAATATTATGTGGCATAAACAGGTCCTCCATAAAAATGTATTAAATAAATAAGTGAATGGACATTTATCTTTGAAGCTCATCACTTACCGTCCTATGAGGAAGGCAGATACCATGTGAAAAAACGTACATAGGTAGGTGGGAAGCAAGAGAATCCTAGCGTGGCATGAATCAGAATTGGTAAGGAGCACAGAGGGATTCAATCTTTTCAGGTATGTACTGAGAATTCGGATGCTCCCCTTTGGCCTAATTCATGGTACACACTTAGCTTTAATTAATAACAGAGACTTTGATAATCAAACATTTGGAAGCACAGAGCTATTTAATAATAACACAAAAATGCTTATTAGAAGTCCTAGTTTCTAACACATGCCCCCTTATTACTTTTAAGCTTGCTTTTGTGTTTTCCAACAGTTTAAAATACATGTTTCTTAGAGAAGTCGGCAGGCCTATTTTCAGAGTTGAAAGAAAAAATATTTTTGGCATTGATATAGTTTCTGTCTTATTTGGTGGTCTAGTTTTTCTTTTCTGGTATTTGTTTTTTCTCCTTATTTCTAATCCCTGTAATGAATGTAATCTCTTCCTATGTACATGCCCAATCCAGTGTTATGAACCCTGGAAGGTCTCAACTAAATACTTTTTAATTAACCCACTGCTGTTTCCATCCGTTTCATTCGGACAAAAACAGTCCTCCTGACTCTCGAGCAGATGCCTCAGGTACCCGACAGCACAGTGCTGGGAGAGACATCAGCAGACATGCCAAGAAGCTTGAAGGCTCCTCCCTTTGACCTTCGAAAATGTCCCAATTTAAAAAGTGCTCCCAGGGAGCCTGGGTGGCTCAGTCGTTAAGCGTCTGCCTTCGGCTCAGGTCATGATCCCAGGGCCCTGGGATCGAGCCCCACATTCGGGTCCCCGTTCAGTGGGAAGCCTGCTTCTCCCTCTCCCACTCCCCCTGCTTGTGTTCACTGTCTCGCTGTGTCCCTCTGTCAAATAAATAAAATCTTTAAAAATAAATAAATAAAATAAAATAAAATAAAAAGCACTTCCAGACACATCTCCTCCCCACCCCCTGGAAGAAGGAGCAAGGAAAGCTGTGTCATGTTTCTGCTTAAAACCTTGTTAATCTGATTTTCAATTTTTTTTTTTTAAAGTTTTCCTCTGCTAAATGTACCCGGTAAGTGCATGTGATTCACTTCAGGGACCAAGGCAGTTCTGCATCAGAAATAGGCCAATCCTGTGAGTGATTAGAAGTTTCCTACAGGACTAGTCCGTGCAAATTGGACTTAGCACAAGATCTGACTTCAAAGGACAAAATTGATGGTTAAGTGGAGAAAAATTATTCCCTTATGATTAAAAAGAAAATGGTCTATTTCGTGCAGACTAGCAGCATCGTTGTGATGCTAAAACTTTCTCCCGTCCTGTCTCTGCCTTCTGTGAGGAAGCAGGGAAAGAGAGAAACTAATGACAGCCTTAGAGCTCTCTCTCCCTGGGGAAGCTCTGGACCAGCGCTACTCTCAGTGAGGTCGGATGACGGGCTGCCATTCCTCACACTGCTGGTTACCTTTGACAAGACAGAGAACTTGCAAGGGAATATAAATCCATTCCATCACTAAGCGCACTTTTTGGTTCAGCTGAAATTGACAGTGAGAATTTCCTGAGGGAGCAGTGCGTGGATTCACATTCTGCCGTAGTTTCTCGTCTCAGTGGGACTGGGGTAACCCTGCCGCACTTCACTGCCGAGGTAAAACTGCTGAGCTGACTCCGGAAGAAGCGACGGAACTACTTCCGGTTGCGTACAGCCGCTACGGAACTACTTCCGGTTGCACAGTAGCAACACATTCGAAGCAGCCCGAGAGTAGCGTTTATTTTAGGGAGACAGAAATGGAACGTCGTGGAAGCCCAAGAGCTGAGATCATAGAGCCGAAAATACCGCAAGCGAGTGCCAGAGGCCAGTTCCAGCGCCCAAGTGCTCTAGCAAAGACAGCAGCCAGACTTGAGGATCTACTTCCCTGTACTATGAAATTAATAGGTTTTGCTTTTGCCTGCAGTTTCTTCTCCCTCCTGACCAGGTATGTCTTTTCCCGGACTTAATAAATCGAATCTAAAGACAGTATTTGAGGTCATTCTTGGCTCAATGAATGCACCAAAGGTAAAGAAAATCTGGACTCAGTAAGCCGTTGCATGGGGATGTGGGGAAATACAAAGCCTTAAGTAATGTTTTGGCAAAATCTTTTACCTTCCATTGGCGGTGATTCAAATGTATGTTTGATGAAGGTGTAGCACACAGTTACCATAAATAAGAGGAAGATGAATAACAGTGTTTAAAACAGACACAAAGTAATTGTCTGAGGGACAGATCTACCTTGCAATACCCTTTCTTTGGCCTACATGTTGTTTTTATACATACACACAAACACACATGTATGTACATATGTGTATATATGTGTATGTATCTATATTTGAATTAATTCAAGTATATCAACCCATAGCATGTATTGTTAACCCATATATATTGGTTTCCTGTGGCTGCTGTAACAAATCGCCATAAACTTGGCTTAAAACAACACACATTTATTCTCTTACAGTTCTGGAGGCCAGACATCCAAAATCAATTTCACTGGGCTAAAATCAAGATGTTGGCAAGGCTTCGCTTCCCCCAGAGGCTCTAGGGGAAGACTCGTCCCTCAAATGTTCTAGCTTCCAGGGGCTGCCAGCATTCCTTGACTTGTGGCCACATCACCCCAATCTCTGGTCACATTGCCTTTGCCCCTTCTGTGTGAAATCACTCTCTCCTCACTCATAAGGACATTTGTGATTGCATTTAGGGCCCTCCCAAATAATCCAGGATAATATCCCATCTCAAGGTCCTTAACTCATCACATTGGCAAAGACCTTTTTCCATATAAGGTAATATTTACAGGTTCCCAGGGTAATCCTGGAGACCTTTACTCAGTATGCCATGCCACATGAAAATTATTATTTGGCTGATTTTGATCTGTATAAGTGACTTTTATATGGTAAAATCTAATAGTTGCCAGCAGGTAAATCAGATTTCATATAAATACAGATCTCTCTCTCTCTCTCTTTTGTTTTAATGGGATGATCTGGATATGCTGGAGCCAAATCCTGAACAGAAACATGGCTGGATGTCAGTGGCATCTGCCCCGGTCAGGGCTCACTTATGAGCGCCAACTCACTGTTGCACTCATCTACAGTACTTACTTGGACTCTGAATGGATTTGAGTTTATTACCTATGACTTTAAATCTAGACAGAGTGGCAGCATTCACACACATACACACCACTACTACAATGGCTAGCTGCCCATTCTATAAGGCCCTGGCAGGCAACTTGCACACACAAATGATATACAAAATGGAAAGTAATAACACTCACTGATAATGAAAAGAAAATATAGTTTCAATTGCTTTCATTATGGTTCCTAAAACCTTCATGAAGGGGTATTCTTAGCTAGTTTGGGTTTGTTTGTGTTTGTTTTTGGCACCCAATCATAATAATGTTAAATTCTATTATTTTTTGAAATTGTGAATTATACCTTCCTAAAAATCTGTGGAGGACTAAATATATTTCATTATGAAGAATTAATATACTTTAAAAATGCATATTTTGCACCAATCACTAAAAAGTGAGTTGAGTTGAGGTTAGGTTGATGTTTTTATAGCTTTTTTTACTGAATCAAAGGAGGAGGGTGGGAGCAGAGATGTGTGGTTGGTACTCCTAGGTGAGTTGGTGTCTTTGAGAAAAGTAAAATTTTGTAAATTCCTTCTTTCTTTCTCCTTTCTCCTCCCTCTCCTTCCTGCTTTGCTTTTTCTCTTCTCATGTCTGAAACAAGTTTATTCCATGATTTTGGGGCAGGGGGGAGGAGTTAAGGGGGACGAAGGCTTGATGTTTTGAATTAAAGTATAATGATTGAGTTTGCGTAGTCAAAGCTCTGATGAGACAAGGTGAGCATCTCCTCCAACTCAAGATCCTGGGCAGAAAACTCAGCAGGTAAAGGTCCTGGCTATGATATAGTTAACTGTTTTCTCTTGATAACAATAATGTGGGTGTTAAGAGTCAAGTTTGTAGGTTCTTCTCCAGGGAAGACTAAGTGAAGAGTTAAAATGTACCATTTGTCAAAATCCTGATCATGAAAACATGTGGTTTTGTCTCCACCTTCTCCTCAATCACATCTTTAGTTAGTATCTTTTAATTTTTTTATTCATTAATTCAGCAGATATTTCATGAATATCTACACATGCTTGGCACTCTATAAGTTGATGGGAATATTTCTGTGGAAAGAGTAAACAAAATCCCTGAATCTTGAAGATCACACTCTAGTGGGAGGAGCAAATAACAATAAACCTAATAAATAGGGGAATGATCTCCGACAGTAGAAACTGGTAAGATACCTTGGGGACTAAAAGAAGTATAATAGGGAGCTAGGGGGCTAGGGAGTGAGTTGTGATTTTAAATGGGGTGGCAAGATGGGCCTCATTAAGAAGGAGACATTTGCTCAAAGACTTGGAGGAGGAGAGGGAGGGAACCACGTGGATAGGAAGAGTGTATCATGCAAAGAGGACAGCGGGGACAAAGGCCCGGAGGAGGGACACACCTGGTGTGTTCTGGGAGCATTTAGGAGGCCAGTGTGCCTGGAGTGAAAGAGGACTGGGAAAACAGTAGGATAGAAGATGAACAAGAGGGTCTTACAAACTATGAAGGGATTCTGATTTTTACGCTGAGATGGAATAATGCAGAGGGATTTTGAGCCAATGAGTATTATGATCTGATTTGTATTTTACAGGCTCACCCTGGCTCCTCTCTGGGGGTTAGATTATAATTAGTCCAGAGTGGCAGCAGAGGGATCAGAGAGGAGGCTTCTGCAAAGAGCCACACAAGAGAAGATAATGTCTACACTGGTAGTAGGAGTGGAGGTAGACATATTTTTGAAGGTAGAGTCACAAGAATGTCCTTACAAAGATAGTGTGCTGACTAGAACCAAGACCATCGAAATATGATCGTGCCCCAACTAAAGATAATGTAAGAAGGCGTCAGGGGAAGGACCGTGGCATAGAACAACAATAAAACTCCACAGCATGCCTAAAATGTAGTAAAAGGATCAAAACATAAGTTTAAAAAACTGAGAAAGTATGAAGCACGGTACTGAAGCTGCAGAACTCCTGTGCAGTGGCCTCATCGTTCGCAGGGTCTCCACCATGATGCACTATGTGACACTCTTTCTCATCTTCCCCCCAAATAAATAAAAGTTAGTGCCATCTGCTTTAGTAAATTTTTCTGAAAATTCCATAGAAAAACAGGAAACAGTATTGATATCACATGCAAAAATCAAGACATTTCTTAAGACACTTTTGTTCTTTCTCATTGATTAACAAGGTCGTCCACCCTCATACTGTGTCCTTGCCCCGACCCCCCCTGAGGGGATCTCTTTACTGTCCAAAGGAGTTAAATGCTGGCTCTCAGCTTCGAGTCCCTTCCACAACACACAAACCAACTAGTAGGCTCTCCCCTTGCTCCTTGGCTGCAGCCACCATCTGTGCTGTTGGTAAGCAAGCATGCCTGCAAGTTCTAATGCTCTGGTCTAAGCCCTTGTTGAAAATATTAGCCCAACAAATACAGATCTTTGCTTGGATTAGGGATGCTGCTGCCCCCCCCCAAATAATTTTTCTACACATTGTTACAAAAAGAAGTTTGCAATTCCTATCATAACCATAGAGCATCCAACACTTTGTGGGGTTTCTTTCAGAAACAGAGAAACACAGGAGCACAGAAGACTGCACACAGCTGGGGATGTTCTGGAGCCAGCTCATACAGGTTCACAGGAGCCATTTGTGTATGCCTTTCCCACCTTCCACATCCAGCAACTTCCTGTTAGAGCTTGAGATCAAGCGTGAGGGTAGTATTTCTACCATGAGAATTCTGTTCCTGCAAATCAAGGCTTTTAGTTTTTCCTATAGAATGGAAGTGCCATACACCACTGCAGACAGGTCTTACTAGAAGAGATGGTAGCAAAAATGATTAAAAACCTCACATTTAGTTGCCAACTTGGAACAAAGCAGATTGAGAAGTCTAAATTAAAAGTCTTCATAAAAATAGAATAGAAATCAAATATGAAAAATCTAGTGTTTTTTCTATTTAAATACAGAATGAAAATTGAACAATGTGGGACTTCTGGTACAGTAACGCATTCTTCCTTGATCCTCCCCCTTATAACTAAAAACTCTGGACATAATACAACAAACAAGGATACAAGGTTTCTGAAAGGTGGAGAGAAGAAGGCAGGTTTTCCAGGATCTTTGGGATTTCAGGAACAATGTGGTGGTGTATTCCCTGGGTTTCCATATTGCCTCCCATGTATGTCTGATAGGACACTGCAGAAGCCCCCAGCCCAGCATTTCCAACAGACATACATGAAAACATGCTCTCCCCAGCTAAAGGCCTGGGGAAAGGATAGCCTGTCAACAGAAAACCTTTTTGACAATACCCTCTACACTCTAGCCAAACACAAATGGAAAACATGCAGCTCTTTCTGAAGTTTCTAGTATGTTTTTCTTGCACGACCCCAGTTTTCACCGAAGCAGGTGTCGTGCTCTGATTTCCCCTGCCAGGTTGTGTCTGTGGGGCTGAGCATGAGGCTGATCTTCCATCCCTCACCTGGCAGAGGAAGTTAGTGACAATATGGTTGGACTACTGGGTAGTGTTGGGGGAACCAAGCAGGCAGGTGATCTTCCATCCCTGCTTGATGGAAGCAGGCAATGCTCTAAATCCCCCACCCAGATAGTGTTTATGGGGTCCAGTGAAGAGCAGAGCCTCCACCCTCACCCAGCAGCAATGGGATATGATGAGGAGGTGGTAGGCAGGAGTAGTCAGCATTTGGTTTCACCACCTTCCCTCTGGTATTCATTGAGGCAGTGTGAGACAGGGTCCTGCTCTTGCACTGTCTTGAGGGAAGCTGAGCATACTTACCTACACCTCAAGAGGAGGACTACTTGCTAAATAAGATTATATAGAATCCTGAGTGTCAAAATATAATATCCAAAATGTCCAGGATACAATAAAAAAAAAGTTACTAGTCATAGCAAGACCCAGAAAAATCACAAAGATGAATGAGAAAAGACATGTCAATGATGAGGTGAATCCAATGTTGGAATTATCTGAAAAGGATCTTAAAAAACTTATGGTAAAAATGCCTCAAAAAACAATTATAAATTATATTGAATTAATGAAAAAATAGAAAGTCTCAGTGAAGAAACAAGTTATAAAAACAAAAAAGAATCCAAGTCAGTTATAAAGCTGAGGAATAAAATAACTGAACAAGCCCAGGGATGAGTTTGTTATAGAGTGGAGAAGACAAAGGATAGAATCAGTGAACTTAAAGACAGATCAATAGAAGTATTTAATCTGAACATACAGAGAAAACAGACTGATAAAAAAGGGACAGAACCTCAGTTACCTGTAAGACAATAACAAAAGAGCTAGTGTTTGTCTTGTTGTAGTTCCCAAAGGAGAGAAAGAGCAGGGCTGAACAAGTTTTCAGAGAAATATGGTTGGAAACACCCCAAATTTGATGACACAAACCTACAGGTCTAAGAAGCTATGAGAATCACACATAATGATAAACCCAAAGAAGTTCACATCAAGATGCACCGAAATTAAATTTCTGAAAACTAAGATAAGGAAAAAAAAACTTGAAAGCAACCAGAGAGGAAGGACACATTACTTCTAGAAAAACGTGGATTTGAATGATAGCAGATTTCTCATCTGAAACAATAGAAAACAAAGTCTTACAGTAAACATCACAGTTAAATGCACTATTGAAAACTTTGCCCCTGACTGGGCGCCTGGGTGGCTCAGTCCTTAAGCGTCTGCCTTAGGCTCAGGTCATGATCCCAGGGTCCTGGGATCGAGCCCCACATCAGGCTCCCGGCTCGGTGGGAAGCCTGCTTCTCCTTCTCCCACTCCCCCTGCTTGTGTTCCCTCTCTCGCTGTGTCTCTCTCTGTCAAATAAATAAATAAAATCTTAAAAAAAAACCAAAAAACTTTGCCCCTGAGATTGGGAATGAGACAAAGATGTGGTTTCACAGCTTCTATTCAACTTATCCCAGAGATTCTAGCAAGTACAATAAAGTAAAAAAAAAAAAAAGAAGAAGAAGAAGAAATAAAATGCTTAATAATTGAGAATAAAAAATACTTATTTGAAGATATTGTGTACACAGAAAATTTGAAAGATCTACAAACAATTAATTGAGAATTGGGCTTAGCAAGATGACTGGATACAAGGTCAATATAAAAAAATCTATTTTATTTCCACATGCCAGAAACAAATAGAAAATTAAGTTCAAAAGAATCCCTATGCACTATTACAATCAATACTTGGATTTAGTAAGATAACAAACGAATAGATAATTATGACATAGAAAATTAAGAAAGCATGAAGATGCTTAGGAATACATGTAACAAAATTACTGAAGACTTCTACACTGGAAACTACAAAACATTATTGAGGGAAATTAAAGGAGATCTAAATAAACGGAAACATACGCCATGATCATGAATTGAAAGACTTAGTATTGTCAACATGCAACTATTTTCACCAAATTTATCAACAGATTGAATACAATCTTAATCAAAATCCCAGCAGGTTGTGTGTGTGTGTGTGTGTGTAAATTTAAAAAGCTGATTTAAATTTCTCATGTACATTATTAAAGGTTTTGAGAAATCCTGGAATAAAGTAATGTTTCACTTTTGCTTTTTTGAAAAAAAAAAAAAGCTGATTTAAAAGTGAAGATGGAAATGCAAAGGGACACAAATAATTGAGGTGCATTTGAAGAGGAGCAACAAATAAAGGTGGGGACCTTCACTATTAGACACCAAGACCACCAAAAAAATGACAGTAAATAAGAGAGTGTGATGCTGACTCAAGAATAGACACACTACGGGCACCTGCGTGGCTATCTGTTAAGCGTCTGCTTTCGGCTCAGATCATGATCCCAGAGTCCTGGGATCGAGCCCCACATCGGGCTCCCTGCTCAGTGGGGAGTCTGTTTCTCCCTCTGCCCCTCACCCTGCTCTCATGCTCTCTCTCACTCTCAACTAAATAAATAAAATCTTAAAAAAAAAAAAAGAATAGACAGACTGGCCAGTAGAACAGAAGAGAGAATTCATAAACAGGCTTGCACATAATACAGTCTCCTGACTTGTGACAGTAGCATTGCAGTACATTGAAGAAAGGACAATCTTTTTAATAAATGGTGTTGAGTCAACTGAATATCCACATGGAAAAAAAAAAACCTTGGCTTCTATTTCACCCACACACAAAGATCGATTCCAGATGGACTGCAGATGAAAATATGAATGGTACAACAATAAAGATTTTAGAAAAATGTCTTCATGAATATAGACAAAGTTTCCTTAAACATGGTACAAAAAGCACTGGTTGTCAAGGAAAAAAATTGATATTTTTTAATATTACTAATTTCTGTGTATGGAAATATACCATGAAAGGAACGGAAAGGCAAACTATGGAGTGGAGTTATATTATTTGCAATACATATATCCAATAAAGGATTCATGTGCATAATAGAATATATATTGTACATAATTTACGTGTGTTTGTATATTACATTAAAATACTATAAATTTTATATAACATATACATAAAGATATGATGTATAAATATTATGTGTAAATATAAATTCTACTAATCAATTAAAAAAAAACAAGAAAACCAATAGAAGAGGAACAAAAGACTTGAACAGACACTTCCGGAAGAAGGTATCAATATGGTGAATAAACCTATGCCCAGAGGTTCAACTCCATCAGCAGGGAAATGCAAAAATAAAACCACACTACATCACTTCAACACACCCACCAGAATGATTACAGTGAAAAAGGCAAAAAACATCTAGTGTCAGTGGGACAATCATTATCACTTGTGCGCTGCTGGTAGGAGCGTAAATTGGTAAACCACATTGGAAAACAGTGTGGCAGTATCTGCTAAATCTGAACATATGCATACCCTGGTTTCACATTTAGGTACATGCCCAACAGAAGGGCAAACATATGTTCACCATGAGCACCTATGAGATGTTCATAGAAGTACTCCTTGTAACAGCTCAATATTGGAAGCAACCAGAGTGTCCATCAAAAACTGGCTGACTGGGGAGACTGGGTGGCTGAGTCAGTTAAGCTTCTGACTCTTGATCTCAGCTCAGGTCTTGATCTCAGGGTTGTGAGTTCAAGCCCTGCTTTGGGCTCCATGCTGGGCATGAAGCTGGCTGACCTGAAGGACAGTCATGGTCACAAGCAGGAGTCCTACAGCAGAAACTGGCGGAGACCCTCTAGCAGGGGATCTCAGGGGCCTGAGGGTCTGGAGAGGTGAGGTCATTGGATGCCCTCAAGAGATGCCCCAGGCACTACTTCATTGCCTCCCCTATTCCCCCATGATGTCAGGTGAGACCACAGAAGGGACACAAAAAATTCTCTATTGCCTAAGCTTAAATCTAAGAAGCCCGACAATAACACTTAAGTGACTGAATTTCTTTGGAATACTTTAGATTAACCATTTCTTTTAAATTACTTTCTTGATTCTCACTTCTTTTAAAAAAATTGTGGTACAATATGCATAACATAATATTTATTTATCATCTTAACCATTTTAAAATACACAGCTCAGTGGCATTAAAAACATGTGTATTGTGCTACCATCATCATAAGGACTCTTGTCATCTTGCAAAACTGAAACTCTGTACTCATTAAACACTAAACCCCATTCTCTTCTCTCTCCAGGCCCCGGTGACTGCCATTCTCCTTTCTGTCCCCAAGAATTTCACTACTCTAGGGACCTCATATAAATCATCCAGTGTTTATGTATCTGGCTCATTTCATGAAGCATAATGTCATCAAGGTGCATTCATGTTGTAGCATGTGTCAGGATTTTCTTCCTTTTTAAGGCAGAATAATATTCTATTGTATGGGTATACCAAATTTTGTTTATTCATTCATCCGTTGATGGACACTTGGGTTTCTTCTGCCTTTTGGTTATTATAAACAATACTGATCTAAGCATGGGGTACAACTATCTCTTTGAGCTTCTGCTTTCGATTCTCTGGGCTGTCTATCTGAAAGTGAAACTGCTGGGTCAGATGACAATTTTATGTTTAATTTTTAAATTAATTATGGAGAAACCACATATTGTTTTCCATAGCAGCTGCACCGTATTACATGGAATGTTTTGGATAAGCTTGCAAGTGAAAAGGAAACCCAAGACAGAAGCAAAATTCAGTTGTAGGAAAACAAAAAAAATTACATTTATTTTCCACGCCAGTGTTTGTGGACTAAAGAAATGTGTACCTGCTGTAATGGTTTGAATGAAGAATTCTGCTTTTGACCTCCTGAAGTTTGAATTCAGTAACTTGCTCCTTATTTTTTTTTCTAGTTTGTAGATTGCCCAAAAAGATGATTTGCATGAATTTTTGCCTTTGTATTCTGCATCTCAATATCATAGAAGCATAGCCTTTCCCTTACTCTTCATGGGATGAGAAGTAAGCAGCAGCTTTAACTATGGAACAGTTTTTCCTCCAGATGTCATCCTCCTTGACATCTTTGTTGGATTGGATGTTGCGGGCCAGCCTCCTTTAAATTTTGTCAGTCCTTGGTTTCTATTCTTATTTTCCTTTCTATACCTCCGTCTGCTCTCTACCTCCTCCCGTTCCCAAAATGTCAACAAGGATATGCCCTTGGCCTTCCTCTCTGCTTGGCGGTATCTCTGAGCTCTGTGGCCTGTGATCTGGGGGAACCCTAGGAAAGCAGAGCAGAGGCAGAAGCCTCTTGACATTGACATAGCTCTCTGTGGCCAAGTTCATGGTGCGGCTGAGTGAGCGGGAAAGCCAGGGCCAAGATGACTCAGAGGTTCCTGCCTGGGCAGTTGGATTGTTTCATCATTTGTGAGGAAAAGCAGAAGGAAGGATAGACTCCAGGAGGGAGGTAATAACTTCAGTTTGGGACGTGTTGAGTTTGAGTTGCCTGCAGGACATTCATGTGGCATGCGCGGCTGTCTTATCTCCCACATCGACCCCCATTGCCGTCTCTCCTGCCAGTGCCCTCTTCATGGTCACCTGGCCCAGCCAAACAGCTTCCAACAGGCCTCTCTGTCTCCTGGTTTCTACTTTCCCTTCCAAAGCATCCTGTGCTGCTGGATTAATCTTCCTCGAGCACGACCACAATCCTATCCAGTGCCGTCCTGGTCGTACGTCCCGCAGTACACGCTACCACACGGTCACATCACATACTACCCCATACCACGTGTCATACAATACACACCACCACAGTCACATCACAGGCTACCCTAGACCATGTGTCGCACGATGCACACTACACACGTTCACATCATCTACTCTAATCACATACTACGTGCCAGAGTATACCCCATCATATCACATGCTGTCATATGTCACACCGCTTGCTACACACTACCACACAGTCACATGCCGTGCTTCCTTACATCACACCACTTCCCAGAGTGCATACTATCACATAATCATATCACCTGTAAACATGTAAGCCCTCCACAACCTCGAAGACACGGCCTGTCCTCCTATATTAAGCATAAATTTCCTACTCTGGAATTCCGTATAAGTTTGGATGTTTTTTTGGTTGAAAGACACAAATCTTGACTTCAAATGTCTTAAGCAACAAGGCTACTTAATATTTGTTATGCCCGGTTAGGTGGATAGCATTAACTCCAGCTTAGAGAAGAGGAAACGGAGACCCCAAATTCTTAACTGACTCACCCAGCACAAAACAGCTAATGCATGTTAGAATTGAGAATTAGCCCCACCTTCTCTGTTCCCCAAGCCCCTACTCTATGCTCTCCTTACACAGCCTGATTAGAGTTTGCCTTTGCGTATCCATTCCTTTTTCTAAGATGTTAGCATGAAGGAGATGTTGGTGGGATGTCAGGATGAACATTTTTTCAATTTTGTGCCAGTGAATTGAAAAGTCCTTTTGGAGTATCTGCTGTGTCCCAGCACAGTGGGCAACATTAAAAATTGCTTGGCCTAGTTCTTGCCCTCAAGGAGCATCCAACCTGGTAAAACAAAGAAGGCACAAAAGCACAGGTAACCTTCAGAGATCAATAAAGAGGGTCGAGTGTGTAATTGCACAGAGCAGAAGAGAAGCTGATGGCCTCCTGCCTGGGCCTTGTAAGTGGGTAGGGTTTTCCTAAAGCAAGTGAGGGGAGTATTCCAGGTGAAAGTAACAGTGTGAATAAGGGCACAGCAGCAGGAATTCTTGAAGGATTAGTGGTCCTGAAGTAAGAAATCCCCCCAGTCTGTTCCCTTTTCTGTGTACCTGCCACCTCTCCTTTCTGCTCTAAGGGAAGAAGAAGGAGTGGCTCAGGCTGCATCCCCCACTCCCATCCTGGAGACTTTCTCTGCTCAGTCTACCTCCTGTTTCCTCTATAGTCACAATCTCTTCCTCCCAATGAACTCCTTCCCAATGGCATCTACACATGGTTAAAAAAGAAATGCTTCTGCAAACACATCTGTTTCCATCTCTCTTCTCTTCACCGCTTGCTTTCTTAGGAGAGATCTGTGCACTGTGTTCGATTCCTCATTCCTCCTTCCTGGTCACCATGGTCTGCATCCCCATTATGCCTCTTCATGTTTGAACCATGATCCCCAAAGGCGTCCTTACTGCTAAACATTGCTAAATGGCAATGACCATTTCCAGTCATTTATGCCCTTGATCAAGCAGCAGCATCTGGCACTGGTGCTCCCCTTGGGGGCTTCTCTGACCCCACCAACCCCTAATTTACCTCTGTTGTCACTCACCCAGATGTCATTGGAAAGGTCCTCTCTCTCTGCCCTGCCTCCACCCCTTAAATGCAGGTGTTCCACATTGTGCTGACCTTGACTCGCATATACTGTCACCATGCACTCTGTCTCAGTATAGCCTCCTCCTGCCTTGACCTTGATTGCCATGAGTTCCAGTTTTATGTCCATGGGCCAGAGCCTTCTCCTGAGCTACAGACCCTAAAGGACATATCACAGTGATGTCCCCAAGAACCTCAAAGTCAACATATCCAAAACCAAACTCATTGTCTCCGTCCTCCTACCCCTTTGTCCACCACTCTACCTATTAGTCCTACCTCCATAAACTTCTACCCACCCAGAACCAGAAACCTGGGCCTCACCCTCAATATCTCCTACTTCTCACCCTGCCATGGCCAACCTCTCATGGATTCTGAGTGTCAAACACACATCTGTCCAACCCCTCTCACCATCCCACCTATACCCATTCTACTAAGCCCACCATGTCTCCCTTACCTGGGTAACTGGTGCAGCCTCCTAACAGAGCTCCCCGCGTCCAACCTTCCTCCCTTACGGGTTGATCTTAGCATGGTAGGCCAAACTAACTCCCTAAAATTCAAATGTGGCCATGCCACCCCCTTCCTCAAAACTTTTCAATGGACCTTAGGCTATTGCTTGTCACTTTGGGTGATCTGGATCATCTCTCCTACCTCACCTGTCACCATATTCCCCTCACCCTCTGAGCCCTGTCCATCTGGAACTTCTTCTGTTTCTTCAAATGTGCCATTCTCTCTTCTGCCTCTGGGTTTTTGTAGATGCTGTTCCCCTTTGCCTGCAACACTCGCAGCTCTGCTTCTCAAGGACTTTCCTTGATATCAGAGACCAGGAGAGATGCTCTCCTGACTTGACTTCTCCATAGCATCCTCTCCTTCCCTCTCATGGTATGTATCTTATTATTGTGTACCTGTCTCATTCAGGCTGGACCATGAGCAATGTGAAGAAAAGGACTGTGACTAACTCATTGGTTGCTGAGTCCCTTGGGTCTAGCACTGTGCCTGGCACACAGCCGGCACTCAACTTTCTGTTAAATAAAGAAAACAATAGTACGGAATGACTTTGGAAATTTCACTTTCTTTCTAGGTGAGTGGACAGAAAAAAGAACCAAAGACGGTTAGCTGACAGAAAAATAGGAAGATGCAACCAAGAGAAGATGTAAGTATGAAGAAACAGCTAGGCTTGGAGTTCTGGCTTAGAATTGGAAAGTTTCCAACAGTGTCAGAGAATTTGCAGAAAGTTTGGGCTGAAAAGGCCATCAGCTGTCAGCGCTGCTCAATCCCTCACTTCACAGATGAGGAAATGGACATGTAACTTGTCTTAATCTGCAGTGGAACTAATCGAGAACAAAACTCTTTGGTGCTAGGTGGTGGTTATATGCCATGAAGCCACACGGCTTCTCAGGACTTCATGGCTCCTCCTACAGCTGTGGCTAGCATACTGGCTCCAGTTCCAGACGGGAAGTTGGCCCGGACACAAAGCAGCCACATCTGCGCTGTGGTTCCCACAGCCTCTGCCACTGACTGCATCTCATTTCCTTCCGCAGACCTGCCCCGAAACCCGAGTACCTAGGAGACTGCTCTACTCTGAAGAAGGCTTCATGCAGCCCAGGTAAAATAAATTAAACCCCCTCCCGATTTTCTGTCATCTTTTGCCATAATGACAACTTGCTCGTCTGTCAGACTTGGGAGTCTCCCATCTTTTTGTGCCAGAGGCTAACACCAATCGTTCCTCCCCTAATCTAGTGCTGCTGCTAGAGTTAAAAAAAAAAGTTCTTCTTTTTTTCTTTCTTAACATATATTGCATTATTTGTTTCAGAGGTACAGATCTGGGATTCAACAGTCTTGCACAATTCACAGCACTTACCAGAACACATACCCTCCCCAGTGTCCATCACCCAGTCACCCCATCCCTCCCACCCCACCCCCCACTCCAGCAACCCTCAGTTTGTTTCCTGAGATTAAGAATTCCTCATATCAGTGAGGTCATATGATACATGTCTTTCTCTGTTTGACTTATTTCGCTCAGCATAATACCCTCCAGTTCCATCCACGTCGTTGCAAATGGCAAGATCTCATTCCTTTTGATGGCTGCATAATATTCCATCGTATATATATACCACATCTTCTTTATCCATTCATCTGTTGATGGACATCTTGGCTCTTTCCACAGTTTGGCTATTGTGGACATTGCTGCTATAAACATCGGGGTGCACGTAGCCTTTCGGGTCCCTACTTTTGTATCTTTGGGGTAAATACCCAGTAGTGCAATTGCTGGATCATATGGTAGCTCTATTTTCAACTTTTTGAGGAACCTCCATACTGTTTTCCAGAGTGGCTGCACCAGCTTGCATTCCCACCAACAGTGTAGGAGGGTTCCCCTTTCTCTGCATCCCCGCCAACATCTGTCATTTCCTGACTTGTTAATTTTAGCCATTCTGACTGGTGTGAGGTGGTAGCAGGAGGGGAAGAATGAAGGGGGGAAAATCGGAGGGGGAGAAGAACCATGAGAGACGATGGACTCTGAAAAACAAACTGAGGGTTCTAGAGGGGAGGGGGGTGGGAGGATGGGTTAGCCTGGTGATGGGTATTGAGGAGGGCACGTTCTGCATGGAGCACTGGGTGTTATGCACAAACAATGAATCGTGGAACACTATATCTAAAACTAATGATGTAATGTATGGGGATTAACATAACAATAAAAAAATTAAAAAAAAAAAAAAGTTCTTTCCCGGTGCCTGTTTGTCATTATCAGATAGTTCTTCCGCAAAATGGCCATGTGCACACATTTCTTTCCTAGGCACTATTCAAAGCACATAGGGCAAGTAGTCAGTGCTGCTCTAGAACAGAAACTCTAGAACTCACATGAAAATGAGCCTACTAGAAGCCAGATTCACACAAGGAGAGGTCTGCTCAGGCTGGAACCAGAACTGGGAGATTTGGGTTGACCTTCCCAGTAGACACTTAAGTTCTGGAGGGTCAATAAGGAAAGGAAGAGAGAGCCTGAAGTTACTTCTCGAGTGAGAGATGAAGTCAGTTATTTCTAACTCTTAGAAGTGACAGAGAGGGGAGACTTTACCCAGAAGGTAGACATAGCTTGTCTGTGGGGGTGGGCTGGATGAAATGAGAGATGGCAGACAGAGGGGCTAGGAGGTGCTTTCACAAGAGGATGGAGAACTCAGACCCCGACTTAAGACTCCACCTCCTGTACCAGGAGTGTAGCAGGTGGGAGGAGCAGAGAGAAGCACATGCCCTGAGTCATCCATCTATGGGGGCCCAGACAGGCTGCTCATCTGCAAATGGGAGGGAAGTCACAAAGCCATCACCTTGCTCATGACTGTCTGCTGCCCACTGTGAGCTGGCGTAGAGCAGAGGCCAGCAAACTACAGTCAGCCTAAAGCATTTACTTTCTGGCCCTTTACGGAAAGAGTCTACTGACCCTGGCATAGAAGACCTGGCCTTGTAGATGTCTCAGAAAGTATTGCATTGAGAGTATTTCCACTGACGGAATGGACTTCATGGCCCCGGGTGCAAGTTCCCAAAAGGCCCAGGAGGGACCAGGCCCTCCTCTCTGAGGTTGCAGGGGCAGACCCTTGTATGGGAATCTACGTCCCAGCATTGCCTCATGGTAACTCGGGGGCATTCTAGTGTTCACGATTGGCCTTACAAGTACTCTTTGTATTCAGGGCGTGTTTTTTTTAATTAAACAGTATTTTTCAGCTGAAAGACTAATACGTACATGTGATTTTTTAAAAGAAGTTATGCAATGAGAAGAGCCTTCCTTCCACCCTAGACTCCCATTTCAAATTAACTGCTCTTGAGAGTTTCCCATGTATCCTTGTGTGTGTGTGTGTGTGTGTGTGTGTGTGTGTGTATCCTTTTTCTTTATACAAATGGAGGCTATTGATGTCTTGCTTTTTTTTTTAACTTAGTAATATAATGAGAAGTTCTTTCCACATCAGCAAATACAAATCTGGCTCCTTTTTAATATCAGCATTGTATTCCTTTGATGGAATTTAATGCATTTGAATGAACTACTCCCTTATTAAAAAAAGTTGTCTCCTGGGGTGCCTGGGTGGCTCAGTCAGTTGAGTGTCTGACTCCTGATTTCAGCTCAGCTCTTGATCTCGAGGACATGTGTTTGAGCCCCACGTTGGGCTCAATGCTGGGTGTGGAACCTACTTAAAAAGAAAAGTTGTCTCCAATGTTTGTTTATTGCAAACAGTTCTAAATTTGTAATTCTTATACTAACTCCTTTGTACAATGAGTTAATGTAACTGGAACATGAATTCCTAGCTGTGGAATTGCCAAGGTGAAGGGCAAGTGAGTTTTAGATTTTTATACGTACTGACAAATAGCCCCCCAGAAAAGTTGCACCAATTCATGTTCTCATCAACAATAAATAGATCTTTTCCCCTAACATCTTCCTTAACATTAAGCCTATCATTACCAATTTGGTAGGTGAAAATGACATTCCACTGTACATCATTGAATACCATTGTATAAACTGTCATCTTTTATATTTATTTTTATTGGATCTGCCAGTTCATGCTTTTGTTCATTGAGATGTTAGAAGTTTCTCTTTTTAACACCTCCCACACCTCATTACACACACACTCCAGAATATAGGGACTTTATCTGTCTCATTTGCCCACTGTGTATCACCAGAGCAAAGCCTCGAACTATACCTGACATACAGTAGACAGTTAATAAGTATTTGTTAAACAACTTAAAAAATCATTACATACTAAGACAGGACCTTTACTTGTCACTATGTGTTGCAAATTTTTTTTTCACTGTCATATTTTCTTGGTTTTGTTATTTATTTTTTTTGCAATGCAAAAGGTTCATGCAACCTTTCCAAGATTAAGCATATTATTCTTCAATTCATTTAAAATACATTTTGCCATAAGGTATGTAGAAGGACTCCAACTTAAATTTTCCTGCCTTGGTGTGTTTTTAAAGACACTTAAATGGGCCTCTTCTGCATGCTGGTTGATCCATTAAACTTCACTGTAAGCACACCATGCCTTTACGTCAAGGCTCTGGTTCACATTCCTGAGAAGCAGTTTTAACATTGCAGGCTCTTATGCTTGGACACAAACAAATTCATAACCTAGTACTATAGTAGGTTTTGCTACAATGGAATGATGGGACATTGTGATCAATCTGGAATACTGGTTGGTGTAGAGAGAGAAGATTGGTATAGAGAGCCAAAGGAGCAGGGAGAGAACATTGAAAATTCCAAGGATGACTTTGCTTGTTTCACAATAATTCTGGCACTGGCTTGATTAGGATATGTTACTTTTAAGGTACATGCAATTTTATTTTGGATTTAGCTCTTGTAACACACAGATATCAATCCTGAGCCTCCTTGCCTCTTGAGATCTAGGGGGGATTGGGCAGTGTGAAGCCCACTCAAACATTTTCAAGAATTCCTGGAAGTATTAAGTTCTGCTTCCTCAACCTATTCCGCTCCAGCTTATGCACCATTTTCTGTGGGATGCCTCACATGAACCCCAGTGGAAACACAGATCCTTCTTCATTGTCACTGCCCAATCACCAACAGAAATCCTCACGCCAAATCTTTGTGCATTTAGTGGAGTTTACTGAAGACATTTTGGGTAAAACTTCCTACCATCATGGTGGCACCATCCTTCTTCCCACCCTAACTCTCTGTCTCTGCTTGTCATCCTCCTCACGGGATTGGCTTAGGAGCTTGCAGTTTTTCTCCATCTGTTAAGACAAGTAGCACACCCCCAACTGCTGAAATTTTATCTAGCAGAAAAAGATTTTCATTCAACACAAAATTTAACACAGAACAACCTTTAGTACAGAATTTTTCCAACAAAGAGTTTTGTCCCCAAACAGAAACCTGGTGCTGAAACAGACAAACTGTTAAGATCATAGAATATTCTCTACCTGTTGCATTTATGTGACATTTTAACAGGCCCACTACTTTCTCCCATCACATTCCAATTACCATCACACATAACCATCCACATGCACCCATGTGAGAGTTGAGTGAATCAAAATGATTAATAGTCTTTGGGGCATGGCTGTTTTTTCTAGTTTATTGTAGTGCAGGAGATTAGACAGATGAGGTCTAGAACCACTCACCTAACGGAGCAGACACTTAGTGGGCTTAGTGGTCCCTTGATGATTTAAGGTCCTAGGAGAAAGTCCAGACTGGTAGAAAAAAGGCTACAGATAGTAGGGGGATAGTTTAATACTTCCTCTGACACTGGGGGAGTCTTCATAGACTCAGCCACACAGAGTCCAGACAGGTGGACGGGGCCGATGACAGTGAACCCGGCATCTTGTCTACCACATATTAGGTACTCAGTCAGTATTTGGTAATTGAATGAGTAAGCGAATAAACAAATGAAGCCCTGAATGTCAGGAATCTCATACTTTCCGAGCTCCTTTCTCCAAAGAGCAGGACTGGTCATGGAGACTACAGTGGGGTCCCTCCCAACTGTGGAGAGAGCAAGGTCTCTCCACAGTTGGAGAGAACATACCAGAACCTGAAGATCATCCAGTAGGCAAAGGGAGGTTTTTAGACATCCCTAACTGCTTTGCCAGCAGAAGCCTCCCCTGTGTGTCTATTTCTAGAAGTTAAGCCTAATTTTAAATCAGCAGAAGTAGCTAAGCACCCTGATAATCACTAATGAATTCTAATGGTTAATTATGCTTAGTTTCTTAATGGTTTTCTCCCTCCATCAGGGCCCTCTGCGCTGGCTCTGCTCAGAGGGCACAAAAATGATACCTACTGATTGTATTTCTTAAAAAAAAAAAAAAAGCTTTGAGTTCACTGCAGGTTTCTTTTCTTTTTCTTATTGATCCTCCTCGTTTTTGCTGATAACTAAGAGCTGATAGGAAGAAAAACATAAGAAGGGCAACCAGCTAGTCAGGTTTAATTTTCAGTTTTTAAATGACTGCAGTTGACTTTTCAGACCTTGGGCTGGGGTGAAGGTTGGTATTAAGTGACCACTCTACTTCCCCAACCACCGAAATTTCTAAAGAAGTAAAATAAAGACCTCATTTTTAGGATCAGAACGTGACAAGGATATCAAATCCTGCCAAAGGCACCAAAACTGCTAAGCAAAGGCACCCCACTTTTTTAAGCTTCCTGGGTAGCATGTATCAAAGGGCCCTCTGATCTTTTTCTTGGTCATTTCCTTCAAGTTTTTCTTTCTTAAGGAAGAAGGGAGATTATGCTATGATTGACAAATCTTTAAACCCTGTAAGTGTGATCTGCCTTCGCCTTAGTCTGTTCAGGTTATAACAATACTACAGATGAGGCAACTTAAACAACAGAAATTTATTTCTCACAGTTCTGTAGGCTGGGAATTTCAAGATTAAGGTGCCAGCAGATTCGGTGACAGGTGAGGGCCCACTTTCTGGTTTGCAGATGTCGATTTTCTTGCTGAGTCCTCACATGGCAAAGAGAGAGATCATTTCTCTCATGTCACTTATAAGAGCACTGATCCCATTCATGAAAGATCTTCCTTCAGATCTAATCACCTCCCAAAGACCTCACCTCCAGTTGCAATCTGACTTCAACATAGGCATTTTGGGAAGACACAAACATTCAGTCCATAGCACCTGTCCTTCACTATTAGAGCACTAACATTAGTAAATAAAACACATGCTTTCCCAGCTTTCTGTCACTGTGATTGCTTTACATCCTCTGAGGTTTTCAGGGAGGTGGTAGGATGTTGGTTCCAATCATCACATACCCACTCTTCTCTCTTCTGCGCTCAATGTGCACTGTTTACAGTGGAAAATTAGGGGCCATGGTTACCAGAAACCAGTTGTAAAACTTAGGGGAAAGAAAGGGAAGATCATGGAAGTGGGCAAGAGATGGGCAGTCAGACCCTCTGCATCCGTGAATCTGCACAATTCATTTGACAATTGGGTTTCAGCACATTCAGATCTGGAGTGACATGAACTTGGAGCGACTTCGGTCAGTGGCTTTCCCCGAATCGTGTTAGAAGGCATCCAAAGAGTCCATGTGCTTTTTCCTCCAAAGGAGTTAGCAGAGAAAGTGTTAGCATAAATTAAAGATAACATCTTGGAGGAGTTCCTGTAACTGTCCCTTCCCTCAGTTTGCCTCTCTGATATATATTAATGACCAGGACTTCAAGGTACTCAGTAACTATACACCTAAGCCCCTTGTACACATTTTACACATGTGTGATGAATAACCCCACTGTAAGGCTATCACTGCACTGCTGAAAAGGAGAGTTTGAAGAGTAAAGCCCCCTTTTGTGGTTAAGGTATGTTTGAAATATGTGTTGGTATATGCAAAATAAACTTTAGTTTGTAAAGCATATAAGAATGTCTCCCCCAACCAACAACAAAACAAAACAAAAAACTCACCATAATGATACACACCATTTAGTCAGTCTTGAACCCTGGATCCTGGAGTGTGATACTGGCCCGAGAGATGGCCTCCCTTGACTTTGGGACTGTCCAAGAGACCAGAGGGGTTTGGGAGTTGCTGAGGGCCACACTGAGGGCCAGAGCACCTTGGTAGGTAGAGGAAGGAGGAGAGGGAGCACAAGGACTTGACGCTTGAGGCCCCAGTGTCACCCTGTCACCTATGAAGATGCAGAGGGCTGAGCTGGTATCCAGGACAAGTTGGGGCAGGGCCACTGAGTGCCAAAGTCCCCCATCTAGATGCTACAAACTTCTAGCAGAAGCTACTCTGCTAAATAGTCTCTACACTTAGATGTCTCCTGGGAGAAATAAGAGAGGGGGAGGATTCCGAATTGACTGGGGATTCATCCAAAGGGGACTTACCGAACTTAAAAGTTACTGCATTTAATCCAGAAGTGACTGAATGTCAAAGTTCTGGGTTTTTCTTGCCATTAGCAGAGCTAGGCATTTGGTGCTACTTCGTTTATGGCAGACAAATAGACACTGTTCTGTTTTTGTTTTTATTATGTTATGTTAATCACCATACATTACATCATTAGTTTTTGATGTAGTGTTCCATGATTCATTGTTTGTGCATAACACCCAGTGCTCCATGCAGAACGTGCCCTCTTTAATACCCATCACCAGGCTAACCCATCCTCCTAGCCCCCTCCGCTCTAGAACCCTCAGTTTGTTTTTCAGAGTCCATTGTCTCTCATGGTGGTGAATAATCCTTTTAATGTACTGTTGGATCCTATTAGCTAGTATTTTGGTGAGAATTTTTGCCTCCATGTTCATCAAGGATATTGATCTGTAATTCTCCTTTTTGATGGGGTCTTTGTCTGGTTTGGGGATCAAGGTAATGGTGGCCTCATAAAACAAGTTTGGAAGTTTTCCTTCCATTTCTATTTTTTGGAACAGTTTCAGAAGAATAGGTATTGATTCTTCTTTAGATGTTTGGTGGAATTCCCCTGGGAAGCCATCTGGCCTTGGGCTTTTGTTTTTTGGGAGATTTTTGATGACTGCTTCAATTTCCTTAGTGGTTATAGGTCTGTTCAGGTTTTCTATTTCTTCCTGGTTCAGTTTTGGTAGTTGATACATCTCTAGGAATGCATCCATTTCTTCCAGATTATCTAATTTGCTGGCATATAGTTGCTCATAATATGTTCTTATAATTGTTTGTATTTCTTTGGTGTTGGTTGTGAGCTCTCCTCTTTCATTCATGATTTTATTTATTTGGGTCCTTTCTCTCTCTCTTTTTTTTTTTTTTGATAAGTCTGGCCAGGGGTTTATCGATCTTGTTAATTCTTTCAAAGAACCAGCTCCTAGTTTCGTTGATCTGTTCTACTGTTCTTTTGGTTTCTATTTCATTGATTTCTGCTCTGATCTTTATTATTTCTCTTCTCCTGCTGGGTTTAGGTTTTATTTGCTGTTCTTTCTCCAGCTCCTTTAGGTGTAGGGTTAGGTTGTGTATTTGAGACTTTTCTTGTTTCTTGAGAAAGACTTGTATTGCTATATACTTGCCCCTTAGGACTGCCTTTGCTGCATCCCAAAGATTTTGAACAGTTGTGTTTTCATTTTCATTGGTTTCCATGAATTTTTTTAATTCTTCTTTAATTTCTTGTTGACCCATTCATTCTTTAGTAAGATGCTCTTTAGCCTCCATGTATTTGAGTTCTTTCCAACTTTCCTCTTCTGATTGAGTTCTAGTTTCAAAAGCATTGTGGTCTGAAAATATGCAGGGAATGATCCCAGTCATTTGGTACCGGTTGAGACCTGATTTGTGACCTAGGATGTGATCTATTCTGGAGAATGTTCCATGGGCACTAGAGAAGAATGTGTATTCTGTTGCTTTGGGATGGAATGTTCTGAATATATCTGTGAAGTCCATTTGGTCCAGTGTGTCATTTAAAGTCTTTATTTTCTTGTTGATCTTTTGTTTAGATGATCTGTCCATCTCAGTGAGGGGGGTGTTAAAGTCCCCCAGTATTATTGTATTGTTGTCGTTGTGTTTCTTTGCTTTTGTTATTAATTGGCTTATATAAGTGGCTGCTCCCATGTTAGGGGCATAGATATATAAAATTGTTAGATCTTCTTGTTGGATAGACCCTTTAAGTAAGATATAGTGTCCTTCCTCATCTCTTATTACAGTCTTTGGTTTAAAATCTAATTTGTCTGATATAAGGATTGCCACCCCAGCTTTCTTTTGGTGTCCATTAGCATGGTAAATGGTTTTCCACCCCCTCACTTTCAATCTGGGGGTGTCTTTGGGTCTAAAATGAGTCTCTTGCAGACAGCATATATATGGGTCTTGTTTTTTTATCCAATCTGATACCCTGTGTCTTTTGATTGGGGCATTTAGCCCATTTACATTCAGGGTAGCTATTGAAAGATATGAATTTAGTGCCATTGTATTGCCTGTAAGGTGACTGTTACTGTATATTGTCTGTGTTCCTTTCTGGTCTATGTTGCTTTTAGGCTCTCTCTTTGCTTAGAGGACCCCTTTCAAGATTTCTTGTAGGGCTGGTTTTGTGTTTGCAAATTCCTTTAGTTTTTGTTTGTCCTGGAAGCTTTTTATCTCTCCTTCTATTTTCAGTGACAGCCTAGATGGATATAGTATTCTTGGCTGCATATTTTTTTCATTTAGTGCTCTGAATATATCATGCCAGTCCTTTCTGGCCTGCCAGGTCTCTGTGGATAGGTCTGTTGCCAATCTAATGTTTCTATCATTGTAGGTTACATATCTCTTCTCCCGAGCTGCTTTCAGGATTTTCTCTTTGTCTCTGAGACTTGTAAGTTTTACTACTAGATGTCGGGGTGTTGACCTATTTTTATTGATTTTGAGGGGGGTTCTCTGTGCCTCCTGGATTTTGATGCCTCTTTCCTTCCCCAAATTAGGGAAGTTCTCTGCTATAATTAGCTCCAATATACCTTCTGCCCCTCTCTCCCTTTCTTCTTCTTCTGGGATCCCAATTATTCTAATGTTGTTTCGTCTTATGGTATCACTTATCTCTCGAATTCTGCCCGCGTGATCCAGTAGTTGTTTATCTCTCTTTTTCTCAGCTTCTTTGTTTTCCATCATTTGGTCTTCTATATCACTAATTCTTCCTTCTGCCTCATTTATCGTAGCAGTTAGAGCCTCCATTTTTTATTGCACCTCATTAATAGCCTTTTTGATTTCGACTTGGTTAGATTTTAGTTCTTTTATTTCTCCAGAAAGGGTTTCTCTAATAACTTCCATGCTTTTTTCAAGCCCAGCTAGTATCTTTAAAATCATCATTCTGAACTCTAGTTCCAACATCTTACTAATGTCCATATTGATTAGGTCCCTGGCAGTTGGTACTGCCTCTTGTTCTTTTTGTTGAGGTGATTTTTTCTGTCTTGTCATTTGTCTTCCAGAAAGTGGTCGCTTTTCTGTTCAGAGAGTTGTTGCTGTTCTTTTCTTTGATATCCTGTTGAGTTTGTAGGTGTTCATAATGGTTTGATCCCTATCCAGCTGAATTCCTGGGGCCAGACGAAATCCAGGTCTCCTACTCCTCCAACATCTTGCTCCTCCCCCCCGACACTGTTCTGTTTTTGCACGCTGAATTACTCTGTCTGACAACAGTAACATCCACCCAAGTATGGTAAGAGCTGGGGCTGTGGATGGAGACAAGACTTCACTTCTCCACACCTCCCACCCCACCCTTTACTAACTATAAGAGCTAACTGTGCCTCAGTTTCTTGGTTGGGAACACCTGGGTGAAAACAGAGCCTCACTTGTCACTGTGATGATTTGGTGAGCTCCTCTGTGACACATGCTGGGCAGAGTCACGGAAGGCCGCTGCCTCACCTAACTCAGTGTGGCACTTTTGCCTCATGTTCTGCTTGAGCTCCCCTGCACTAGGGGTCCTGACGCAGTGGCTGGCAGCTAGCCTCAATAATGTCGGCCATTATTATTGTAAGTATTACTACCAAGCTCATATTTCATCACCTCCTCTGGAAAGTCCTCTCTGCTATGCCTCCGTCCTTCCCTCTACCCTGGGTGAAGGGGTTTAGAAGCATCTGTGCGGTCCTGGGCAGCCCTGCCCTTTTTCCATCTATCTCACCTCCTGAACTGAGCTCCTTGAAGGTGAAGATCATCTCTCTTGTTCATCTGTCCTCGGGCCAGATACAATTTAGGAAACATGTACCAGTTGCTGAGTGAAGACAGCTTTTACATGAGGAGTGGGCAGAGGAGGTGAGGGCTTCCGATGGTAGATCTGGTGACCTTTTGATCACACATTTTGGGGCTTCAAAAATGATAGAGAAGTAGCTGCAGAGACTGGGCAGCCAGCTGGGAGAAGGGCCAAGATAGGTAGTATATTCATGTCCTATTGCTGCTCTAACAAATTACCATATGCACTTGGTGTCTTAAAACAACAGAAATTTATTTTCTCACAGTTCTAGAAGCCACAGTCCAAAATCAGTGTCACTGGGTTGAAATCAGGATGTTGGTAGGTCATGCTCCCTCTGGAGACTAGGACAGGATCCATCCCTTGTCTCTTCCAGCTCTGGTGGTGGGAGGGCTGGTGGCGGTATTCCTTGGCTTGAGGCCTCCTCATTCCCATTTTCCAGGCCAGCATCTTCAAATCTCCTCATCTTCACACGGCCTTCTCCTCCACGTGTGTCAAAAGTCCCCTCTGCTTTTCTAAGGACAGTTACGGTCGCATTTAAGGTCCACCTAGATAATCCAGGATAATCTCATCTCAAAACCCTTTAATATATCACATCTGCAAAGACCCTTTTCCCAAAAAAGATAACACTTACAGGTTTCAGAGATTAGGACCTGGATGTTTTTGGGGCGTTATTCACCTTACTACAGGTAGTTTTTTTCCATAGAATTTTCCATTGAATTACCTGCACTGATTTGTTCCTGTTTTTTTTTTTTTTTGTGGGAGAGAAACAGTAACAGCCCAATTTCCCAGGAAATTGACTAGCATCATGGCATTGTGGGGCCCTGGGGAGAAAGCCTGTGACTGTGACATTCTCCCTCGAGAAGCAGAGCCTCTTAACTGAAGTCTATTCAGTAACCAGCATTTTTTGTGCATCTTGCATGTGTATATGACACTCACATGGATGTGTGCTGGAGATAGAAGGATGTGCAAATCAGATCAGGGCGCCTTTTGACAAAAAGTGAAGAGGAAGGTAAAACTCAGAGGCACACAAGTAGTCATTAGTCAACAGGTGCTTGATTAAAATCCCAGCGTTATCTTTTTTTTTTAATTTTTTTATTGTTATGTTAATCCCCATACATTACATCATTAGTTTTAGATATAGTGTTCCATGATTCATTGTTTGTGCATAACACCCAGTGCTCCATGCAGAACGTGCCCTCCTCAATACCCATCACCAGGCTAACCCATCCTCCCACTCCCCTCCCCTCTAGAACCCTCAGTTTGTTTTTCAGAGTCCATCGTCTCTCATGGTTCTTCTCCCCCTCCGATTCCAGCGTTATCTTTTTAAAAAATTTTTATTTATTCATTTGAGAGAGAGAGAGCATGAGCAGGGGGAGGGGCAGAGGGAGAAGCAGGCTCCCCACTGAGCCAGGAGCCTGACGTGGGGCTCGATCCCAGGACCCTGGGATCATAACCTGAGTCGAAGGCAGACGCTTAACCATCTGAGCCACCCAGGTGCCCTCCCAGCGTTATCTTAGAGACCAACCAAGCAGGAATTTAACTGAAACGCAGAACCTGGTCCAATTACCAATACCACCCAAGTGTTCTGTCTCTCCCAGGTGAGGCCGCTGAGTACTGTTGAGAAGGCAGTTGAAGTTGCCGCCAGTGACCCTTTGCAGAAAATGTAGGTGACAGATCTCTTTGCCTGTAGACACTGTGTGTTGGTTTGTTGTTTTTGCTTTTGTTTTTTTTGTTTTTGTTTTTGGCTAAACTACAGCTCAAAATAAAATCTATAATATCTGCATAGGACTGTGGGGATATGTCAGTTTCCGAATTGTCTGAATATTTGCCAGGATTGATGCTGAATTAGAAAAGACCAGTAACTGATTGGGGGGCGGGTATTTATATTTTTTCAGTGTCTTGTTTGTAACCTGCAATTTTCCTGTAATCTATTTTCAAAGCAAATTTAGAATTGGTTTCAAAAATTAGTGATGCATATGAAAACCATGCTAGCATAAGTTTTGCAGATTTAATGGAACTCCATAAAATGATGAATATTACATGGAGGTTTCAAACATAAAAGCATACTCCCAAATGAGCCCCTAATAGTATTCACTGTGGAGATTTTAGTACTGGATGGGTGTGTTTGGGTCATAATCACAGAATTTTAGTTCCTAAAAATAACACTCTGAGACAATCTCTTCTATTATATAAAAATCTCTGTCCCTGCTTCTCCTTACTGAATTTGCATTACTTAAGCACTGTGCCAACAACAGAAGCTATCCTTCACTCTACACTGCCTCTTCTCCCTTCTTCAATAGCCTTCCCTGATAAATTCCCCTGTCCAAGCAGGAGAGCACAGCAGTGCTTTTCAACGTGAAAAATCTGCCTTCTGAGTCTTCAGTTCACTATTAAACAACTATCAATCGTGCAAGACTATTTTTCAATTTGGAGTTTGATCCAACTGACTGCTATTTTGGGGGGTGAAGGTCAAACCTTAGGATGCCACTGGCAGGGTGAGGGGCAAGTGGGTTATTTGCACCGGCCCCCCAGGCACAAAGGACAACCTGTCATGGAGGCACAGGGATAGGACTGAAAGCAGACATCCATCATATGGCTTCAAACTTGTATCCTGCTAGGAACAATGATCCATGTCTTAAAAACAAGGCGAAGGATGGCTTGGCGCTCTTCAATGTCATCTCCAGGGGGATGTAACTTGGTTAGCACAACTGACTCAGGGCCAGACATTTGCAGTTCTGTGAAACTGATAAGGTGTGATGAATTTCTTTTCTGACTCTGAAGCAAGATAGGCAAAGGTTCTGATTTCATTGCAATGGGAACACATTCACTATTAGGATCTAATTGAGTAACCTTATTTTGGCATTCCTGTATCTCCCACTGACCACAAAAATCCCAAGTTTTCATATTCTTCTTGTGAACTAGCACTGTCATCCTTCTATTTCCCAATTCATGAGCTGAATAAAACTTTGGCACGTATGTTCACTATACACTGTGCAAAACTATTTTTAAGGGTTTTTTTTGAAAATTTTATTTTCACTCCTGTTATCAGACCACACTGCCTATACTGAACTATGACATAGTACTGTTTATAAATACCTCAATACCCTTCTGAATGGCTCATTCATATGGCATTGTGTGTTTGTTAAAAGCATTAGATTCTTCAGTGTAAACATTTAAAATGTGACACAATTTTTGTATCTCTGTTTTGGCATTTCCTTATTTTTAATATATTAGAAATCTCAAAAAAAAAAAAAAATGAAAGAGGCCTCTCTTGACTTCTGAGAAGCCTTGGGTGATCATCACCTTCTGAAATGTGCCAAAAGATGTGAGAAGGTCTCTCCTTGTTGCCAAATTGTCAATGGAGTTTTAAAGACTTACTTACCATTGGGAAACATTAACACATATCTCCCCCTGCCCTTTTCTTTCCTGAAATAAGAACTTAAGGCTGTCTCAAGGGGAAAGAAATCTTTCCCTTTGATTTTGTGTTTTATGTCTCCCTCACAGTCTGGGTACCATTAACACCTGACATCAAAGTCGCAGACTAAAAGCATGACCTTCCTCAAAGGAATTTGAGAGAAAATTACTTCTCAAAAATGGTCAGTTAGGATCATGGAATTTTGGGAACCTGAAGGTAGAGACTGGAGGTTAGGGACCGCCTTCTAGATCTGCCCTTGACAATTCTGAACTGTATGCTATTGGCAGGGGCCCTGGATCCGTGCAGTGCATCACTTGTATATATAGCAGCTCTGGATGGGGGGCCCACGAGAATAGAAAATTAAGCATGTCCAAAGCTGAACTCATTATGCCCTCTTTCTTGTTTTCCCCATCTCAATCAGTAGTACTTATTTTCTCATGATAAACCTTGGAACCAATCTTAAAATACCCTTCTCTTCTGAGGCAAGCTGATCAAGCCCCAATGAAGATATCATCTAATAATCTCTTGAATTCATTCACAACTCCCCATGTCCTTTGCCTTCAGCTAATGTAAGACACCATTATCTCTCCCCTGTATGACTGGATAGTTTCCTAACTCATCTACCCATATCCATTTTTACCTTTCTCCAATTTTGATAAATGAAAATGAATACCCATTCATCATCCTACTGCTCCCCTAGAATGAAGGCAGTCGGGACATGGCTTCCAAGGCCCCGAATGGCTTGTGCCCACTCACCTCTCCAAGATCATTCCAGTTCTTCTCTCCTTTGCTCTCTTATCCAGCTGCAATGGCCTTCCTTCAGTTCCTTGACTATGCCAGGCCCTATCTGCCCCAGGGTCCTTTTTACATGCTGTTCCTCTGCTGAGAATACTCTCTTTCCTCCTTGCCCCCTTAGGGATAACTTCCTGACTCCCTAGGTTGGGTCAGGACCCCCTGTTAAAAGTTCTCTTACTTTGTATTTCTCTATCAAACTATTTACCATGAGAGAAATTGTAGTGACATCTTAAGTGTTTGAATATTCCACGTATCACTGATATGTAGACATTTTTTTTTTTCCTGGGGTGCCTGCGTAGTGCAGTCGGTTGGGCATCTGACTCTTGGTTTTTGCTCAGGCTGTGGCCTTGAGGCTGTGGCCTTGGGGTCGTGGTCTCGGGGTTGTGAGATTGAGCCCAGTGTTGAGCTCTGCACTCAGCGTGGAACCTGCTTGGGACTCTCTTCCTCTCCCTCTGCCCCTCCCTCCAGTGTGCTCTCTCTCCCTCTCTCTCTCTCTCAAATAAATAAATAAAGCTTCAAAAAAAAAAAAAAGAAAAAATTTGCTTCCTTTCTTCCTCTTTTACTGTATTTGTTGTAGAAAGTGTCTTTTTACCTACCCTTGATGCAAGGGCAATTCCTTTCCTAGGTCACAATGAAAATGTACCTCCTTCCCTCTATTTTCTCCACTGCATGCAGACAAGGCAAATCTTTTTAAAGACCAAGGTCATCCTACCCTTGAGAGAGGGGAAACATGTTGTCTGTTGGAGACGGTTTGGGAACAGGTCTAATAGGGACCCAACCTTTTCCTGATGGGTGAAGTTCTATTGGAAGAGATGCAGGGATTTTGAGCTAAAACATTGAGCCTGGGGCAGGGAACTTAGGACAGCTGGGCAGGGGCAGATATGTGATAAGAAGGAGAGGCTTCTTGGGACGCCTGGGTGGCTCTGTCGTTAAGAAGGAGAGGCTTCTGGATCTGGGGACTCCACATGCACTCCATGTGTGGGACTTGACCCAGACCAGTTCTCTGTGAGTGGATCTGCTGCTAGGAGGCATCTGGCAAGTGGACAGATAGGAAAGGCCACTGGGACAGCTGCAAGCCTACCCGGCAGCCTTCACACAAGTGGCAATTCCAAATCACCTGCACTTGAGCTACTCTCCATCTCCCATCTGAGGACAGCACAGGGCATCTGTAAACCTAAGGGGATCTCTGGAACCCTAATGGGGACTAAGGGAGAGTTAGACTTCCAAAGAGTCTATCCAAGCACTCTGGAGCATTTCCAGCTGCTCTAGAGCTCAACTTAGCATATAATTTAGTAATGCTGCCTTTAATATCTGTATGTCTTCCACTTCTGCCCTAGGGGAATGTAACCTCCAAGAGAGCTAGGCTGTCTACATCCCAATCTCTACTGTATACCCATACCAGACCCAGCAACAGCACGCAACCCTTGTTGAATGTCCTTACCATGAAAATGGGGAGACAGGGTCACATATGGTTCTTATGGTGATGTTAACCTCAGAAGCACCCCTGATTTTAAACAAATCTTAGAACCCCAATATGAATATCAGTTAAAACGAGGGTGCTTTGGCTGAGTCAGGAATGGGGATGTGGCCCTCAGCATCTCAGAAGACCCTTACTTTCCCTGCTCCTTCCTTGAGGCATCCCCACCTGGGCTCCTTGGGACATCATCCAACACACCCAGGACTGGATCATCTATTAATGAGCCTGCTTTTCAGTTGCATAAAGCTTTCCAGTTATAACATGCTTTCCAATATATTATTCTTACTAAATCGGTGACCTCAAAATGCATCCTGTTCTAAGACTCTGGAATTAGTGTGGCATGACAGTGAGCTAAGAAACTTGTAAGCTCTAAGACTCTTAAGGATGAGACTATTTTCTTGATGCCTGGGGCTGGAATTCCTGGCTCCCAAAACAGCTTCCTTAGCACACTGCGATGAGCTGATTCTGGTATTTCAATGAAATAAGGAGAAGGTTGCCCATGGCTATGGCCTGTCTCATACCAGATGGTCAGAAAAAGTTGACTTAGCCAATTCCTGATTTGGACAGGAAAGTCTGACTGGCTTCTTTGATTAGCATTTGACACCCTAGCCTTGTCTTAATTCCCCAGCCTTCTCTTACTTAGATCTCAGGAATGGGTGTGGGAACCTCATTCTGCCAAGTCTGGGCTATGTCTGCATTTTTCTCCACTGCCTTAATCACACCCACTGTCTGTCACATGTTTACAGACCCCCAAGCAAATCCCCCTGCACACCAACAAGACCGCTCTCCTGCTTTTCTACTCACTCTTCATCACTGGCCTTCAGACTTAGGGGACTGTCCCCACCGTGTAAAGATGATACTGTTTAGATTGCATTTCCTAACATGCTGGGACCAGATTTTCAGCATCATGCCAGCCCTTTATGGCAGCCATGTGAATTAGCTTAGATCCCAGGGCCTATGATCTGTAAGAAATTAAGGGGGATGAGAGCTAATCACGTGTGGTAGGAGAACACATTTTATGTTGAAAATATGACTCCTGGCTCTAGAGTGGGCAAGCTGGCCAACCCTTCTCCCCCATCACAGCTGATTGAGAGCAGTGCCTGACCCTTCAGTTCTCAAATCTGTAGATAAGCTTAGAAAGAAGCCTAAATTCTCCAAACTCTAAGAAAAACCGGCATCCACATCTTCATAGGCAAAGAAGGTTATGATTTTAGACTTCAATTTAATATCTGATGGACACTAAAAAATATCACCTGTGCTTTCTTAATGAAAACCATTTATGTTACTCTCTGTGCTCTGAAAATATGTCTGTCTCACAACAGATATAATGTGATTGATGTTCATGAGAGCAATTTCTATAGGCCCTAATTGCTCTGATGGAAAACAATGACTTTCGAATTCTTTTAGTGAGGGAAATATTGTGTGCATCAACCTCCAGAGCCTTTCCCTGACATATTGCCTGCCCCCTTTTTCCCCACTCACGCCTTTTCTCCAGATGAATTACCCCATTACACCAATGGGAAATTCAGGCTTACGGCTGGCAAGTTGTGAAACCAGCAATTGAATTCACATCTGCCAGTTTCCAAAGGATATGTTTTTTTGCAATCTCCTGGAATGGATTATCTGTGGAATCCTTTTTCCACCAAGTTTCCTCATCCAGTTTTATTTTTTTCTTCTCCATTTATTTGAGCCTACCCACCTATTTCCCAAACTGCTTCCCATATTACCTCCAGATTAAGCCACCTTTTTTTCTCCTTTGTTCCTATTTTAATGGCAGAAACAGATGTAGAAAAAGGAAAATTGATTAGAGAAGGTTGGGATGTAAACATAACCATCTTTATTCTCCATCAACTGCACTAGATATTCAATGATACCAGTAGCTTTCCAAATAAGTACCCTCATCTAAATTTGTTCATCATAAAACAATTTCCTAATTTCCTGGGGGAACATTACTCTTTTGGAGACTAATACTCCACATTAGGTTTCTTTTACAATAAAATCTCATTAAATTTGGCTCAAGCCATTGGGAAAGTGTCATAATGTTCTTGCACTGGGAGAAATGGAGAAACGACTTTTTAAAAAGCATCAATGAAGAACTAATATGCTAAGCAGTAATAGTGTAAACAAGGGACATGTTTGACCTATTTTAAGGAACAAATATTTAAAAAACCATGGTATATGCATCGTTTAGGTGTTAGCATAGTGCTTCTCAGGCAGGTGTCATTCAAATAAGGCACTCAAAATTTTACTGTATCTTGAACCACATATATTGCTTCATTAATATTTTTCTTTATATCTACTCTTTCATTTTTACACAAATAAATATATTTCTTTTTTTTAAGATTTTATTTATTTGAGAAAGAGGAGAGAGAGAGCACAAGCAGGGGGAGGGGCAACAGGAGAGGGAGAAGCAGACTCTCCACTGAGCAGGAAGCCCAATGCAGGACTCGATCCCAGGACCCAGAGATCATGACCTGAGCTGAAGGCAGAGGCTTAACCAACTGAGCCACCCAGGTGCCCGGCAAATAAATACATTTCTAATAGAAACTTTGTATCACCAGATAAATAGAAAACAAGACTCAGTGTATACATAAAAGCTACCAGTACACATTAACTCAAAGGACACTACAAATTACCAAGTTTTGGCTTGATATTGCCCACGGAGGCTCCCAGCTTGAGACTGGCAAGGGTCACACAGTGTTGAGCAAATAAAATCTTGCATTGGGTCTTCCTCCTTTAGGGAATCAGAATATATAAAGGGAATTGCAAATGAAATAACTTTTTGCTACGTGATTTTATATTATTTAATACACTATGCCCTTCTAACTTTAAATAATCTTTTATGCCACGAGTGGTATGCTTCTCTCACCCTGAGAAACCCAGTGAGTCTCACTGCCAGATTTATTCCTCACATTCTCTCTAGAAGTAGGATCATCAAGTCTTCATGTAAATAGTTTCTATCAAGTGAATTTCTAAATTTGAATGTCACAAAATTCCATTCCTTTAAAGTACTCCGTAATTCAGATTCTTACTACTTTGTGGTGACCCTCTGAGACTTCTCCCTTCTACTCAGCCCATTAGTTCTGTGTTTCTGTATAAACAACCTGAAGCTAAAAAGTTTTGGGGACTTTCCAGACACAATTCTGAATTGTGCTGCCCCACTCAGAAACAAAGTGGGTGAGCTCACCATGCAAATGCTCTGCACTGTCACTCAATACATAAATCCTCCACCACTGGAATAATTGCAATAATAACCAAAATCTTGAGTGATTTCCTTCTTCTGGAGGCCTTTTACTCACTTTAAAGAAGCCCAGGACCCTTTATGCTAGTGAGGTTGGGTTTCTTTCACACCCACTTACTCCTGCATATGATGAAAAGGACAGGAACTGGTTGCTGGGCAGAATCTCCAGGGTGACATGGGGAACAATGAATGATAATTTAGGGAGGGAGGTGCATGGGCAGGATTTCATTGTCACAAAGCAAAACCAAAAATCAGTCTTCATATCCATGTGAAATAATAGCGAACTATTAGGTAGTTACTTAGATGTGCTTATTTCTGTATGTAACTGAAACTTCCTCCTGAATCTCTAAATGTTTAGAGTGGGAAACTTAAACTTTCCAATTAATGGATTTTCTTGATACCCTAGTCTCTTTCTGTGTATAACCCCCCCTCCCCCAATCCAGCATGGTCTCTTTGGGGGTAACTAGACTGTGAATTCAGTCTAAGTGTCCTCCTCCTCATCTCCTTCCACGATGGCATCTGGTGAATTTACCATTGGAGGCCCTGGCTGACAATGGGACACTGAGCAAAGGTAGCCTGTCCAGGTGCTGTCTCTCTCCACTGGGCTCTGGGTGAGAAGCTTTGTCACACTTGTTACTGGACACAAGCTTGCTCTCTGCCAAAGACCCAGCTTGAAGGGAAGCTCCATGATGGCAGGGATTTTGGTCTGTGTGGCTCCTTTCTCCCTCCCCAGTACCCAGAGCTGTGTCAGGCACAGCACTGGAGCATGACAGTCACTTCTTGAGTGAAGTAGAGTATAATCGGTTCCTCCTGTTCTCCCCCAATCACCTTGAGGGCCCATATAGAAATTTTCCTCTTCCAGAAGACTCAGACCCAGAACAATGTAGAAAAAGGGACTGTGAAGAATGTATTTTCTGGCTCTTTCTATAAAGCAGACAAGAACTAAGAAGTGCTGAGTGGTAATGTTGAGTCAGTAAGTGAAAAGCAGCAAACCTTGCTTAAACATTTAGGAAAATGTTTGTCTCTTGCCAAATACTATTGTCTTCCTGCAGGTCCAGAGATCCTTTTTTTTTTTTTAAAGATTTTATGTATTTATTTGAGAGAGAGAGAGAGCATTAGCAGGGGGAGGAGCAGGGGGAGAAGGAGAAGCCGACTCCCCGCTGAGCAGAGAGCCCAACATGGGGCTTGACCGCCGGACTCCAGGATCATAACCTGAGCCGAAGGAAGACGCTTCACTGACTGAGCCACCCAGGTGCCCTTCTGTATTTATATGTCAGAAGAGAACACTGGTCTGGCTCTTCTAGTTCTTCCTGTAGGGAACATAATTCTCCCCAAGGCAAAGGGATGCCTCTCCCAGAAAAGGAGATTGGTTGTGTTCAAGGCAAGAAAGAAAGACATTATGTTTCCAAATGAATTAGCTAACAACTTGTATATATATATGGGCATATAATTTTCATGAATATGGAGAAAGGTTTGAGAGAATAAACACCCCGTTATTAACATTGTTCCTGCATTGGGGGAGGGGGAGTATAGTGGGCTTAGCATAGGGAAATGCTATTATTGATCTGCGCATGTTTATTGCTTGAATGGCTACAATGAACACTGTTACTTTCAAAATCAAAATCTTGATACATTGGAAAAGTATTATAAGAGTAAAAATGATAAAATAAGCTGCTTGCATCTTCGGAGTTTTATGTGTCTGTGTGTTTATGGATTGGCTCTGAGGCAGAACTTAGAGCCCTGACCTGCATGAAGGTCACTGAGGAACTGAAAAAAAGAAAAAACAAAACCCCTAGGGCTCGGCTCCATCCCAGGAGAACTGACAGCGATTATCTTGGGGTGGGGCTTAGCGTGATCTTTATGCAGCATGGACACTGGGAACCACACTCCAGCATGGACAGCAGTCACAATGACGTCCTGTCAAGAAGTCCTCCTGTGGACTTGAGGGAGAGACCCTGATGCTTATGACCTTATCTGTCCCACTCCCTACCCTCAAAGCTGGGCTGCAGACACACACTTGGGGCCAACTATAAGCAACACATTGCCAGCACTGTCCACATTCAGTGCAAGTCATTAATGATTCCCTTCACAAACATTTATTAGATACCTACTTGGTGTGTGGGGCACACCTATAGCGTGGATCCTGTGGGAATGTCTATAGCAAGGCACAGGGGGTTATGGGGGTGAGAGCATGTGCTGGGGTCTTTGAAGAGCTGGAACAATTTGCAAAAGGCCCTCAAGGAGCCTTCTGGGATGAGTTTTGAGGCACACAATGTGGAGCATGAGCTAGAGGGTCGGGGTGATCACAACACAATTCTGTCACCCGATGTGTCCTGCAGCCCATGCGGAGGGGTATGCAAGGAAAAGTGAGCCCAGGATTCAGATGCTAATATTGCAAGATCTCAGCAACTCCAACACCAGCATCTTCAGTGGTAAAAGCAAATAAGGGCAGTAGCTTTGAAACACACCGGCTCCAGATAGCTTATGCAGCGAGGGCCGTCAAGAACAGCCCCTTGGAGGAAATCAGCAGCTGTGCTGTTGGGGATGAGTGATTCTGCCGTGGGGACCTTCACAGTCAGCTTTGTCATCCGTGCATCGTCAGCTTCTGGTACATCCCAGGGACAGGGAGCATGGCCATGCTAACCCGCAGCCAGCAGAGCTGGTCCATAGAGTGCATGTGAGACACTACCAGGGAAACTTCTAGAAGTAATTGTCAGGAATTTGAGGTGCGAACAGAACTAGAAAAACAGTGTTTGTCGCATCATTAGTCTCATTTAGTCTTGGGCCCCCCTCCAAAAAAAAAAAAAAAAAAAGGCACGAAATACCAATCACCCTTGACCAGCGTCACACTCTGAGCACTACTGCAGATACAACTTGAGGACCTAGGAGAGCTGGCCAGGCAGGCTGAGAGTGGCAGGCAGGGTCTCACTGAGGACTAGACAGGAAGTTTGCCCCCAGGGGGGCTTAAACGATGCAGGGTTTTGGTGGAAGTTGTTTTGTTTCTGTCAAAACCCACCATTCCCCAGGGATATCAAGGAACCTCAGACAGGGCCTGATCTCTTGGAATTCACCAGTTAGTCTGCATGTCTGCATGCGCCTTGGTGAGAGGGGGGTTCTCTGCTTAGTGTGTTGTCTGAGAATGTATTTGTGGTTTCATCGGAGTAGAATTTCCAGTTACCAACTTGCACCGACAGGAAAGGAATTTGTCACCAGCTACACTCCAAACATGAGGTTCAAAGCCCCAAATATTTATGAAAGAAATCTCATGTTTCTTCTATCTTCTTCTATCTTCTTTTCTCCCTCTCTCTCTGTTTTTCCCAATGTCACTGTTTGGACCTTGGTGTTTTCTTACTTGTGATGGACCATTTCTCTCTGGCTCTGTGTCTTCTATCAGCAAGGCCCAGGCCAGCTTATGGGGTTTATGTTGTAGCTTTTTGTTGAAAAACAAAAGAAGTAGATGTGGTTATGCTCAGAAGACCAAAGAATCACTCTGCTGCCTCTTTTTTGTGAATTTTGCAATTTTATGTTTCGACCCCTGTGAAAGAAAATTCAGAGCTAAAAGTAAAAGCCAAAGGTATCAACTTACCTTTTATCTTGGCTTCTGCACATCAGTGATCCTTACAGCTAGAAAAAAACCAAGGCACCATTTGCCAAAAAGTGTGTTTAAATTATAAATATATTTCAATAAAATATAGGTATATTTAAAGCATGTAAGCTATGTATTTTTGAGGCATATTTAAAAGTGAGTAAATAATAAAACAAAGTTGTCAAAACTGAAGTCTATTTTTTTTTTAAAGATTTTATTTATCCACCTGACAGAGAGAGAAGAGCAGGGGGAGAGGGAGAAGCAGGCTCTCCGCAGAGCAGAGAGCCCAGCGCAGGACTCCATCCCAGGACCCCGAGACCATGACCTGAGCCGAAGGCAGATGCCCAACCAACTGAGCCATCCAGGTGCCCCAAAACTGAAGTCTATTTTATACATTCCATTTAACAAATAAAAGTTGTAGTATGCTAATGATGTAATTTATGCTATTCACAAAAACTTTCCAGAATTCACCAAAGTATTAATTTATCATGAAAACAGAAACAAGGTCTGGGAATAAGACCTAAGATCAGAGTCGTATGATGAACGTCCTCTTTTATTCTGTTTTTATGCTTCTTTGGGGCTCTTGGTATAATTTAATTTGAGGCCTCTAAGGGGGCATGAAACATCATCCAAATGACCCTCTGGCCTGCATCTAAGCCTTGCCCCTGTTAGCTTCATCTTGCTCTGCCACTGGGGCCAGTTTTGAGTTTGTGGCAATGGCCAAGAGAAAAGACCTCTGCTTTCCACTCAGCTTGCTTTCCCTTCTTGCAATAGCTTAGATGTGGCTGGACCATGAATCCTGCCCACAGCACAAGGGGTCCTGCCTTCCCTGTCTGGCCTCCTGCCTGTGGAGCCCAGTGGGCCTCACTCAGGCTATCCGCAGATTCTACTCATTTTCCCTTACACCACACATGTTCTTCTCCTCTAGGATCTGTACAAAATGGCAAAGGGAAGCAAGACACATAGACTTACCCTGGCATAGAAAGATGGTACAACTGGCATGGGACCCCAGCCTAAAAAACAACAACAACAAACAAACAAACAAACAAACAAAACAAAAAACAGAATGGGGAGGTATAAATTTTACCTAAGGTCGAGAAACCACCTCGAGCACTCCCTCATCTACAACTTCATCAGGTACAGGCCTGTGGTGGCCTTTGAGGACGGGTTGATAGGAGTGTTTGTAGATTAACAAATAGACTGAAGAACTGTACCCTACCCAAGCAACTTCCTTGATCAAAACTCTAATAAAAACGCATCTCTTCTAGGGAAGTTTCTGATGAACTTCCAATATGGGCCTCCATTCAGTTGGGAATATTTATTGAAGGAGAAAGTGGAACAGAGACAAGGAGAGAGACCAAGTCCAGACAGTGTAGGGATTTTTCAACAAAAGAGTACGAAGAGAGATAAGGGAAGGTGAGCTCAGCTGTGCCTTGGGCTTGGGCTGAATGCTCACTGTGGTTGGGCGAGGGAAGAGGGGTGTGGAGCGGGTTGGACGTGGTGCCCTGTTCTGAGGGGCCGTGACAGGCCTTTGTCATGCCAAATTGACAGCTGCATACCTCATGGATTACAGAAGGGGAGGGGAGAGCATCCCCAAGACAGGTGGGGGATTGGTACAACAGAGAAACCCCAACGTTTTCCATGCAGGAGCCAAGTTACTCTGTGTCTCTAGGGTACACATGGGACAGAGGGATGTGCATTAACAATTTTGGGTTAAGAACCCAGAAAGGCATCAGAACATAAAAAGGAAGAACAGACATGAATACCCCTATGAATTATCACCCGTAAAAAAGCAAAGTGAACTTTCCAGATCTGCTTTGAAACTTATGGGAGGGAGAACTTAAAAGCATGGGGTGGAAATTCATGGTATGGTCCACATGAGTATTGCTCTAAGATACGTGGAATGGCGCTCATATTGCCCTCCTTCAGGGTGTCATTTTTGTCTTCTTTCGTATACATGAAATAATACACATGGAGGCTTCATTTGTCTGTTGATAAACTTGTTACCATAATCCTGCCAGTTCCACGGAATCCTGCAATCTTTTAACTGTGTTCTCCTACTTTGAGAGACCCGAGGATACAAACCTTTAAAATTTCTTCCAAGTCTGTATGTCTTGATGGCGAAACCCAGATTTGCCACCACTGGTCCTCGTTGCCTGGGGCTGGGAGTGAAAACATAAGCAAGTTCAGATGACCTTGCCTATGAATGCCCCACAGCCTCTCCAGGACAGGAAAACAAAAGCCTCTGGAATTCTGATGCGGTGCTTCAAGAGCGTCCTGTCTGCCTGGACTCTGTCAGAAGCCCTTGTACGCTCAACTGTATGCATCTGATGATGGCGATGCTCGCGGGGCTGTCGTTTCCTCCCTAGAAGAGGGAAAGAGGAACCAGACCAAATGCAATGAAAAAAAGCAGTGTAAGACTTTTGGCGTGGGACCTGGAAAATCTGGAATCCAATCTTAGCTCTGCGGCCACCTGACTGTGCACCCTGAGGCAAATGACTTCACTTCTCTGAGCCTAAGGTTGCTTATCTTCAGAATGGAGAGGTAGGGCTAGGGCTATAGGATTCCTCCAGCTCTCAGCACCTGCATAGTTTCGTATCTCTGTGGGTTAGGGGTATCTATTGTTTCTCAGAGACCATAACCCAGACATCCATAATCAAACATGAGTTCTCTCAAAAGATACAAAAAGAAAGAAGGAGAGTATTTCACAAAACTGCTTGAGCATCTACTACTTACCAGGCTCGGGGAAGTTCTGGGGGTCAAGAGACACCTGCCCTTGTGCAGAAGGGGAACCTGAGAGTCAGAATGGATCAGAACCCAAGCATGACTGCAAATGTCCCATTGATTCTCCTAGTTGGTCCTTCCCTGCAGTTTGTCTGCAAGCCAGTCTGCAGGCTAGACTCACACTGGGATCCAGTGTGGATGGAAAATGCAAAGCAGTGTACCTGTCTTTCAGATTGAGAAGCCCTTAGATCCCCAAGGAGGAAATCATTCTTTAAAGCTCTCCTATCTGGAAATATTTTGAAACTCTTGGGAAGAGTTCTTTCTTTTTGTATCTTTTGAGAGAACTCATGTTTGATTATGGATGTCTGGGTTATGGTCTTTGAGAAACAATAGATACCCCTAACCTACAGAGATATGAAACTAGGCAGGTGCTGAGTAACACTGAGTTCCAAAGAGATGCAGTCTTGTGTGTGTGTGTGTTTTTTTCCCCCACAACATCTTGAAAGTATTTTCTCTGTGTCAACTACAAATTCTAATCCTAAAAGGAAGATCTTGATATTTGGAATATACAATGTGGCTTTTCTTAACAGCAAGGTGTGCAATTAATTCCTTATGTTCTCAAATAAAATGGTGGAGCAGAAAGTGTCTCCAGGATCCCCAGAGCCTCCAGGCACACAATAGGCATGTTTATCTTTTCATTTTCAGAAGTGATCACTGCATACCCCAGCCTGCAGGAAAATGAGTAGCTAGGATTTCTTTCAATTGTTTTCCCAAAGAGAGAGTAAATGAAGTCATCAAGCCATCTGGTCGACCCTAAGCAATCATTCACTGTATTCATTTATCATATCTATGGGTAAACTGCAATAACAAGTAAAGAGCTAGCCACAGAAAAAGAATCCTGGGAAAAGTTTAAGTGTTAAACGTTAAAATTTATAAAAGGAGGAAACAGGAAAAGGGAATATAGCCTCCTCCTGCCTCTCTCCCTTATCCTCCTGTACTTCTCCATCTGTCCTGTAGTCCTGGATGTTAGTTCTGACTCTTTATGGTGACAAGTGGTTTTTGTACCTTCCCTTTTGGGGGATCTCCCTTTCTCTAAAATCAGGTCTCTCTGCCATTCAGAGGCTGAGCAGCTGCCCCCCAAATCAGAATTTTAGACAGATATCTGGAATTCAAAACACTGGGCTGCCAGGCTCCTAAATCGCTATCCCTCTCCCTCAGCTTTCCATCCTGGAGACTTAACTGGTTAATTAAAAAACACAAATCTTTATCAAATTGGAGCAGGACACACAAAACCAACAAACTAACTGGTGGGAACTAGGGCAAATGTTTACAGAAGTGACCCAGAGTAAAATCATTCCTTCCCAATGTGTCCTCATCTCCTCTGAAGGTGTACAGTGTCCACGTCTTCAAAAGAAATCTTATTTGTAGGGTATTAGGCAAGAAATGACCAGAGATTAACTGGTGCCACAGTAATTCTGGATGTGGACCTTTTGGCATTTTACAAAGCAATTCTCATGTCCTCAGGGGAAAGAGAGAAAGATCTGAGAACCAGGTCTAGGTCTTATTCTCCAGAGTGGCCCAGCTCCAAAGCAGAGTAAACTTCCAACCCACACACTGGACAGACAGCTGTGGAGATGGTGAATGGAACACAGCATGTTCATGGGGTAAAATAGATGGGTGGCTAACAAGGATATTCTCAATTTGTGATACTAAGAATGTCAAGGATGGATAATAAGAAGTGACATCCCATCACATTTGCCATAATCTACTGGTTAAAAGCAAGTCACAGGTCCTGCCCACACTCAAAGGGAAGAGATTATACAGAGCATGAATATGGGCCACCTTAGGGTCTATCTCCCCCAGTGGGTGATCTGAAAGGCTGTCAGCTTTCAGTATCTGTAACAGGAAAGGGCTTTGCAGCAGGTCTGTGGTCAGTGCAAATAGCCTGGGACGCCCTAGGTATTAGGTATTAGGTATTACCTATGGTATTAGGGTATTAGTTCTAGGAAGAAAGGCCATGTGGAGTTAACTAATTAATTAATACTTTAGGTGTCATAATTTTATATAATACAATAAATTATAATGCTTTATTAATGTTCTATCTTGATTAGTCATATGATTTTTCTGGCCTACTTTTCTACAAATTCATTAAAACGTAGCAAGTTCATTTTCAATGGTATAATTGAAAGCCATCTCAGTTGCTCTTGGCAAATGTAAGAACAACAGTGATTTTTAATTTTGAGAAGGATCTTTCTGCTGATGCAACCGTAACTGGAGTTAAGAGTATGTTCCAGTTGTGACAACATCAGGACAAATTTCTGATGTTATTTCAAAGTAAGTTTTTAGTATATCTAGACTAGGATTCTAAATCTTTTTCTGAAAAGACTTAACCCTTTATACAAATCATTTTTGTTTAAGTCTGGGTTTAATTTTAAACATAAGTTTATACAATGGCATTTTAATATTTCCTCTGACATTTCCTGTAACTTGTGGAATTTGTACAAGAAACATAAAGGGACTTCATGATTTGTATATAATTCAAAATGCCCATTATGTAGCCAATTGCTGTATCTTCAATGACAAGAAAACATTAATTTAAAAATTACCTTTCTTGTTAGTAGGAATTGGTTCTTTGAAAAATTCATATGAAACTAGTTCTTTTTGAATGGATGCAACAATTTTTAAATGTAATTTCTATTTCTAAATTTGCTCTCCAATCTTGTTGCAAGTTTCAAAACCAGAGATTCTAAATTCTTTGAAGAATTCGAATAACTCCCTGATATGCTTTATTTGCAATGCCCACGGGTATGCTTTCTAAGGAGCTCTGGTCCTAACTTCAGTGTGTGTGTGGTGGTCAGGGGGTGGTTTCCCCACACATTCAAGTAATGCTGGGACACCAGCTGGGTGTCCCACAATTCAACTCAATTCTGACACCATTTCCAGGTAGACTATCTAGATAGTGTCAGATTCCACAGGTTAAGGGTTCAGTCCTATGCGACTGTCCCCAAACACACACAGTTCAGATGCCACTTGCATGTCTTAGTCATCACCTGGGCTTCTAATGACTGGCTATAGGGTCCAGTGACTCCTCTTTGGGCTCGGTTAATTTGCTAGAGGGGCCCAAGACTCTGAGAAGCATTTTACTTACTAGGCTACCAGTTTATTATAAAAGGATACAACTCAGGGACAGCGATGGAAGTGATGCATAGGACAAGGTGTGAGGGAAAGGGTGTAGAGCTTCCGTGCCCCCTCCAAATGTGCCATTTTCCCTGAACCTCCATGTTTGTGTCAACAGTAAGGTTTCTGAACCATCACACCCACACTTTTTTTTTTTTTTTTTTTGGATTTTTATGGAGGCTTCATTACATAGACCTGATTGTTTCAATCACTGGCCATTGGCATTGATTCAATCTCCAGCCCCTTCCCCTTCCCAGAAGTCAGCTGGGTAGGACTGAAATCACATGGTTGGTTCTTCTGGCAACCAGCTCCCACCCTTAGGTATTTTCAAAAGTCGCCTCATTGATGTTTATTGCTCTTATCACTTGGGAAATTCCAAGGGATTTTGGAGCTCTGTGCCTGAAATAAGGATAAAGACCAAATATATATATATTTCTTATTATAAATCACAATATTGCACTTTCATTTTGTAACATTTTACTGAAATGTCTACCGGCTCAACACAGGCAGTTCCTACCCTGGTGCTCAGGATAGAGAGCTCATGTTTGTGCGGGTGCCACAGGGACAGGCTCCAGCGACAGATGGGAAAGCTGGCCTCTCCCCACAGGTCCCATCATTGAACTCTTGAGGTGTCTCTCCTTTCTTCCAGGGCTGTCGCAGCCACCAGTTTCTGCTGCTGCTCTGTCATCCCAGCTCAGGCCGCCCTTGGGGGTTTTTAGGGCCCTGACCTGCCCCAAATATGCTTGTAGGTACCAGGTAGGTAGCCAGGCCAGCTGCTCATACTCACTCACCTGCACACATGCGTGCTTTGTTGTCCCATTGGACTTGACATAAGTTCCAAGATAAAATCATTCAGAATTTCAAGGTAGTCTCAGCAGAGCATTTAAACCATGTATGCAGCTCCTTATGACTGTGGGGTCCTGAGAGACTACACTGTTTCTTTTGCCCTGCTGACAGAACCTGCTGGAAAATTGAGTGTCATGGATATCCTGCATGCGGCTGGCTGCTACTCTTGTCACAGGAGCAAGCAGGGAAGAGCACACAGAACCTGGAAGAGAAGCCCCTTTCTCTTTTCGTGTTCCTCCCTGTCCTTCTACTAACAAAGATTAATCATGCCAGTTGGCAAAGAGAAAATGTTTAGAGGGTCCAGCTTCAGTATCCATGCAGGATAAAGAATGAATTCAGAGGAATAAAGCATTGACTTAAGTCACTCTGGGAATGAGTGGAGTCTGGCAAAAGGAACTGTCTGCAAGCACTGCACTCTAGTTGACAGGTTTTCTTCCAAGAGGAGATGGATTAGCAATTCTAAAACCACCATACATGTAAACTTAGATTGATTTACTTGAATTAAGTAAATGGTGAGAACAAGGTTTCACACTGTTGGTATGGGAGGTTACAGCTAAGCAAAGGGGGGAGGCTGGAATGTTTCACATGGTAATAGATCAAACCTGGAGACACCAGTATGAACCCATGTGTGGCCCAATATAGATATACATGATTACATATGGAAATACTTATAAATAGGCATATATGCACTGGTTAGTATACACACATGTATCTCCTTGATCTGTCAGCTGAGAAGGAGGGCCCAGAAGCCATGACACCCCAGTTGCAACAAAGATACCCCGAACCCAGATCTTGGTTTCTAATGCTATTCTCTAATAAAAAGAAGCAGGGTTCCTTGGAGAAGTGGCTGATTCAGGACTGGGGCAGGAAATATACAAGATGAGCTTGGAGTATCTCTAGTGCCTGAAAGGGAGAAAATGCTCAAAAACAAAAGCAAAAATGTGCCACAGTAAGGGGGGTATGTCAAAGGGATCCAGATGCCAATTAAGAGTTCCAAATAAAGCTGGGATGATTTGAGCAACAAAATAAATAATGTACTTTTGGATTATTACTCAAAGTATAATATAAATATCTCTGAGTCCATAATGATATAAATAAATAATTGAATAAATGAGTAAGTGGGAGAAAATAGACAAATCTCCCATGCCAAAGAAGTGTAAATGATTTATGTAACTATTCCTCCACCCTCCAGGTGGTAGAGCATAGCAAATGAAGGGACAAAAAAGAGAAACTTCACAATGGAGAATCTGACAAACCTCATCTCAAGCCAAGTGATCAGAGTTAGCATCAACAGTGATAAGTCACACTGATAGCGTGCATTCTTTGAATGATGTGATAAGAATGGCCCATAGCTTTGTGGTATTCCTTCCAAAAGCACATTACACGATAAAAATCTCAGACAAATCCCAACTGAGGAATATTCTGTATGATAACTGACCTCAAAGCTGTCAAAATCAGCAAAACTGGGGAAGTCCAAGAAACTGTCACAACCAAGAGGAGCCTAAGGAGAGATGACTAGTCAATGGAATGTGGGGTCCTAGATGGGATCCTGGGACAGATAAAGACACTGGGGGAAAACTGAGGACATCTGAGTAAAGAATGGATGTTAATAATCTATCAACATTGGGGGCCACCTGGGTGGTGCAGTTGGTTAAGCATCTGACTCTTGGTTTTGGCTCAGGTTATGATCCAGGGTCGTGGAATTGAGCCCCATGTGGCTCCGCGTTCAGCAGGGAGTCTGCTTGAGACTCTCCTTCCCTCTTCCTCTGTCCTCTCCCCCTGCTTTCTCTCTCTTTCTCTGTCTCTCTCTCTAAAATAAATAAATCTTAAAAAAATAATCTATCAACATTGGTTTATTAATTGCAATGAATGTACTCTATGAACGTAGGATCTTAATAATAGGGAAAACTGGGAGAGGGATGTACAGGACTTGAGACTCTGTACTGACTTCACAATCATTCTGTAAATCTGAAACTGCTCTAAAAACAGTTATTTAAAAAAGAATGGGTTTGAAGCTGAGAGGCTGAACCCAGGTAAGTGGCACAACATGTTAATCTCCTTCACAGAGTATTTACCCCTGAAAGGCACAAACCAAATGGACAAAATGCTTGGATCTACTCACCTCCGACAGCCTCTGTCCACAGCCATCCCAGTAAAGGCACAAAGGGCACATGAGTGAAATGGTCATGGTGCCAAGGATGAAGGCTACAAATAGGCCATCAGCAGGTACTTCAATTTACCAAGGCTGATCCAGCTATCACCACTGATGAATGTCCAGCCTGCCCATTATGCAGGCCAATAATGAGTCCTTGACATGGCACCATCTCTCAAGAAGGCAAAGTGGCCATTTGCTGCCAAGTTGTCAAGTGGACTGCATTACACCCTTTTCACATTCCCAATCCTGCTGCTTTTTCTTGTCTTCCACAAGTGTTCATCCCAGGGGCATTCCTTAATAAACATCTTACATGCTGACCTCCATCCCAGTGTCTGATTCCCAGGGAACATTACCTGTGACAATGTCTACTAAGTGTCAGGATCTATGCCAGGTGACTTATATTTGTCATCTCCGTTATTCTTCTCAACATGCTGGGATGTTCTCAATGGTGGTTACCTTTGAGAGTCAGGGCAGGGAGCCTCAGAGGTTTATTAACTTTCCCAGGGTCCTGTCACTTTTAGGTCCAATTGGGTCCCAAGGCTGTGTCTGGGGAGTCTATCATGCCAGCTACAGCCATTGTAGTGAAAAAGAACAAGACACTAATAATTGTTTCCCATCATAGACCAGACATTGTGCTAGGCACTTGTACCCACACATCATTCAATTTTCACAACAACTCAAAGTAGAGAGTGAAATCCCCACTTCTACACATCTGTAAAACTGAACCGAAGAGACTTTCCCAAGCTAAGAGACAACATTGGTTCTGGAACCCAAGCCTGTCTGATTCTAAAGGCAGTGCCTTCTCCCATCAGTCAGGTTTCTTACTCTAAGTGAGAGAGTCATCCAGGGAAAATACTAGATCCTGGAGGCCTTGAGACATGTGTTTACCTACAAACAACTCAAACTATAAAATATTCATCAAAATATCTACCATAAAGATGGGTATCTTTTTTCCAGAGTGAGCCTTGGAAATTTTTTCAGAATGTCTCTCACCAGCCTCCTAAACCCTGTGGTTACCTGTAATAAGGGTGTTTATGTAAGATTTTTTTTTTAATTTAATTTAATTTTATTATGTTATATTAGTCACCATCATTAGTTTTTGATGTAGTGATCCACGATTCATTGTTTTTGTATAACACCCAGTGCTCCATGCAGTACATGCCCTCCTTAATACCAATCACGGGGCTAACCCATCCCCCCACCCCCCTCCCCTCTAAAACCCTCAGTTTGTTTCTCAGAGTCCATAGTCTTTCATGGTTCGTCTTTCCCTCCAATTTCTCCCCCTTCATTTTTCCCTTCCTTCTCCTAATGTCCTCCATGCTATTCCTTACGTTCCACAAATAAGTGAAACCATATGATAATTGACTTTCTCTGCTTGACTTATTTCACTTAGCATAATCTCCTCCAGTCCCATCCATGTTGATGTAAAAGTTGGGTATTCATCCTTTCTGATGGCTGAGTAATATTCCATTGTATATATGGACCACATCTTCTTTATCCATTCATTTGTTGAAGGGCATCTTGGCTATTGCGGACATTGCCGTTACGAACATTGGGATGCATATGGCCCTTCTTTTCACTACATCTGTGTCTTTGCTTATATAAGTTTTGATCCAAAGCATGACACTTGAGAGTGTCATGGGACAATAGGAGCAAACCAGGGTGGCCATGGGAAAACAGAGAGGAATGCTTACCCTACTACGAAGAAAAAATGTTATGCTTCTTAGGTGACATGCTTACAGTTCATACTTAGCTAGTGCCTCCCACCAAACCACACCATAGGTTGGGTTTGGGAAAGAGTGCTTCAGAGTGATTCTCTCAATGGCTCCAGCCTTAATGCATTAAGTTTTCCCTAGCAAATGCAGCCGTCATCCTGGCCTCTTAATCACACAGCCACTCAGTTCCGCTCTGATATAAACACTGCGCCTTTCCAATTTGTGGAATTGTTTTCCTTTAATTAAATGAAGGGGGGAGGTGTAGTTATTTTCAACTCTCCGTACAAATTACTACCCCGTAGAAACGAATAATGTATTGTAAGTAGTACTTATTCTATTTATTGTACCGTCTATTGATATGTGCTGGACTTGTTCTATTTTGGAGGCACTGCCATGGTAACTGGGCTCCTGACAAAGGCCTGTGTCAGAGCAGAACTTGAACATGCAGAACTTCAGATAAGTGATGAAAATAAAGAATCAACCTCAGCAGGCTCAGAAATAACAATCTGGAGGATTGTGTTTTGCTCCTGGGTCTATTTGTCCATAAACTTGGGAAGTTATGAGAGGCAGCCCATAGGATTTCTGGACAGTGACCTGGTCCTGAGCAAAATGGTAGAAGAAAGTCCATTTTCACAGTCTCTCAGCACCCCTGTCTATATCTGTTTTGGCCTTTGCATCAGGCCCTTGGTTTTTAGGAAATTACAAGCTGGTGTTGAGCCTTCAGAGAGTCAGGGTGGTCTTAGAGGATTGGCCTTGAGTCCACAGATCTGAGATGCCCTTAACGAGTTGAGGTGCTTCCCCAAACTGGAATTCTGTTTCCCACCTATGCACTTGGGTGCCCTTGAAAGCTTGAGAGCTCTAACCTCGTGTTCCTCTTGACACCGGTGTGAAGGGGAGATAGGGAAGAGTCCTGACGGATTCACCGTTCTCTGTAGACCTAGCAGATTTCAGTGTTCCTGCAGGGAGTGGGCACCTAAGCTACGCTGACTTGCCATAGTCCCCCTCTATAGGGCTGAGGCCACCAGAAGGAAGCCACGGGAGCAAAATTCCTTTGTCCAAAAGATTTTCCTTTGGAGCAGGGAGCAGGTTCTGTGCTGCCTTCTTCATCTCTCCTGGAACCCTCCATCGCTTTCTCAGAATCCCTTGGCCTATCTGCCCAGGCTTGGCATAGCTCCTGAGCCGGGCCCAGGGGTGGAGAGGAGTTCATGTGCTCATGGGGGGCTGTAGGGCCTTCATGGGACTTGTCCTGGGATTCAGAGCCAGTGTGAGGCTTGTCTTTCTTCTCTTTCTTTTCTACTAGAATTTCAGCCATTGCTCATGGCTTCATGAGCTAAATTGTTCAGGCTTGAATTCCATCTAGGAGCAAGATGGTTGCAATCTCTCAGGAGCTGGCTCAGAAGGACTAAAAATGGACAGTCTGGCAAGGCTCTGTATGGCAAGTCATGGGCCCCAGAGGGGAGTCGATAGAAGTGGTATCATCTGTGCAAACTTCTGACTCCAAGAACAGCAAACTGGGGCACAGGCAGGCAGAGGGAAGGAATTTCCCTGTTTATTAGAGAAACAGGCTCTTGCTTGACTGAAATAAAATTTGCAAGATTATCTCAGAACCCCAGCTTCTCATCTTATCCATCCCGAGAGGTCGTTGTCAACTTCGCATAGAAGGGCAAGCTTGGTGCCTCCTCCTGTTCTTTCAATCAGTGCTCCTGCAACAAAGCACTGCATGTCCCACCTCCTGATCTTTGATGCCCCCAGCCCAACTCCAGCCCCCCAAAACATTTCAGTCCTTGGCGTTCCCATTGGCCCTCACTTATCCCCAAGCCTTAGCCAGAAGGTTTGACCTTCTCAAGGATTTCCAAAGTTGAGGGGCCCCTGGGTCAGAAATAACAGATGTGGGGGCTGAATTTAGAGCAGACCCAGCTCTCCTCAGTCCCCTCACCCTTTCAACTTTCTCTGATTGATAATGGAAATCTCCCTTCTCTCTTTAATCCTACCTCTATTTCTCTTTCCCTACTTATCCCTCTCCCATAAACAACAGAAACAATGGCCTTTCCACTCAACAGCCTTCTCTCTTGGGATCCTGAGCATTTTCAGTTAGGGGAGTCAGCTATCAGGCTAGCTCATACCTTCCTCCCTCATTTAATCAATTCTTACTCCAGTTTGTCAAATATTTCCTTTGTCAATGACACGTCTGCTGTGGGGGAGGGTGGAACAGAGCTGGAGACCATGGAGGCGTTGGGACAACAGGTGTGGAAATCTGCTTTGGCTTGTCGTTTTAGGTTAAAAAGCAAGCTGCGTAAGATGTCCAGTGACTTTGATTTTTCTAGAGGGCAGAGTTCACAATTTGGAAAAAAAAAGAAAGAAAGAAAGAAAGGAGTGCTTGAATGTCCACATCTGGGGTGAATATGTGTAAAGGCTAGAGATAGCATGGAGGAAGTAGAGGACTGGCCAAATTCCTAATAAGCCACAGGAGGAAGACCAAGATGGGCCTCTGTATTTTTAGGGGTGACGGAACACTTCCGGCCTGTGAAGGCTTGAGATGTTAATTATAGGACCTGTGGATGTCAGCAGAGCTCTTTTAAAAGAATAACTTAAGTGCCTAAAATCCCCCCAAGAATACAGAGCCAGTTTTAGAAATGGCCATCAAAGACAACAAAAGCGAAATGCGCAAATGCCTTCTACGCAGGGTGGTGCTGGGCAACCAGCTCTCTTTCCAGCCTCCCCCCCCCAAGCCGTTGCTAAGAGACGGAAGGGCTATACTTCCATCATCTCCATACTTGCTGGGAGATTGAGTAATTGGTCTCTGGATGTGCGTGTGCTGCTTCCCAAAATATCTCTTTAAAAAGATGTGAGAGGGATGCGGAGCCAGTAGGTAGGATGATGGAGGGCGGACTGTGTCCCAAGAGGTCAGTGGGTTCCAAGAGCCAAGGGGAAAGCTGGGTGGGGGAAGGGGGGACACACATGGGGGATAGAAATGGGGAGCTGTGTACAGCTTTTTCCCATCCTTAGCCCTGCTATTTGGGACTGATCTCCTAAGTGGAATCTGGAAATTGGTGGGGACAACTAAAATTTAGGGAGCAATGTGGTTTGTTTTTTTGTTGTTGTTCTTACTATTGAAATGGAGTAAAGCTGGAAGAAATATTTTAATTTTATTTTGTAGATATTTAAATACACACCCTTTATTGTGCTCGGTTATAGGTGTTGAACCCTGTTTTTGGGGGAAGGGAGTGAAGGCAGAAATGGACCTGCTGGGGACACATATGCACACAGGCCACTGTGATGAAGAGGAAGATGCAGATGCATCAGCTCCAAGGAGCCAAAGAAATAGGACACTAAGGCCCATAGCTGTAGGGTCTCTGGAAGTTAGGAAACCTGAGAATGAGACAGCCCTGCCCTTAATGGCTACATGACTCTTCATGACCCTTCTGTGCTTCAGTGTCCTCATCTGTAAGCTGACAGGGGTAAGCTGGTATATCCCCAAAGTATCCTTCAAATCTCCAACTTCACTGGGTCTACATCTAGTCCCATAACCAAGGGATGAAGTCCTATTATTTTTTTGTGGAGGTCTTCAATTCTCCCCTTTAATTAATGGGGAAAATCTGATTGATTCCTGCATTTTGCATTTTTTTCAAAAATCTATTCAATTGACTGTTGCTGGAAGTCTTGAAGAATAGATGTAGAGATGGAGCAACTACTTAAATTTTATTATTTTCCTTTTTGTCACACTTTCACACAATACTTAACATGTTCAAAAATCTAATTTTTAATAGCATCACTTTTTATGGTTTTGACCCAAGGGAGGAGGGTGGAAAGAGGCAGGGGTTCAGGATATATTGTTACCATATCCTGATCTTATAAATGAGAACTAAGAATCTGGGAAATTTTCCTTAAACTCACTGGCCAAATGATTGAGTGTCCTAAAATTCTATCAAGAATTAGGAAACTCCCTGTCTAGTTCTGACTCTGTCCCTAACTCATAGGACCATGACCAGACCCTTATCTGCAAAATGGGGGTAGGGGAGGGAAAGCCTGGGCTCCATCTCATAGGAATGTTAGGAAGCAAAATGCCATAATATATGTAAATGTACTTTGGAATGTAGAAAGGGTGTACAGAATGTTCTGCATTCTTTTCACTGCGTGCCTAAGAAATTTATTCATTTATTCAGCAAGCATTTTCTGAGATGCTGCTGCCACCAGGCCCTCGTTAGGTATTCATTCACATGGCATGTACACATGGTCAATGTCATCCATCGTCCACCCTGTCCCACAGTTCCAGAGAGAGTGACTCCCAATTACTACAGACGACTGAGTTCTCAACTACCATGCCCCCTGAATACTAGACATTCTCTTAGGCTGAACCTTTGCACAGTGTGAAAAATGCTCTCAAATCACTCCCACGAGTGTCTGTCTTATTTTGTTCTCGAACACTCCCAGTGACACAAACCTCAGACACTTCACTTCCTGTGTTAATGAATGCCAGTGTGTAATCATTGTGTAAGCAGATGTTCCTTAGGAAAAACAAATAAAATTAAGGCTATCTTTAGGTTAGCAAACACCCCCACCCTTGGCTGAGCAGGCAAATAAGCAATGCCTTTCACCTTTTTTTCTCTGTCATCAGAGACTACAAATCTCACTGTCCCATAGGACATCCAGATTCCCTTACTTTCTTTGTTTTTAACAGCATCCAGGGAAATGTTAGGTGGCCCTTAGATATAAGGGCTGTGGACCTATATTAGTTGTCTATTTTATCAGTGGAGAAGAGACACACCTCACTTTTAATCTCTTTGATCCCTTAAAAAGTTACTTTCTGCTCGTGTCAAGAAGAGGTGAAGCCTGAAGAACAGGTAGGGGAAAATGAGCTGTTGTGAATAAAGAGTAACTAGGGAATTGTGGGCTGGGCATTAGCTTTACCAGGCAGAGCTGGGTTCCTTGCCCTTTCTCCTGGGTATTTGGCAAGCATTCTAGAGTTTTCTGTAGGGGGATGGATGTGGGAGGAAGAGCACAAGGGAGTCATAAAGGGATGCCAAGTAATAATGAATAAGAGTTATTCTGTGCACTCCCAGGAGATTTGAGCCCATGGGAGGCAGATGTTGGTTCAGCACCAGGAAGTGCTCGCTAGGGAAGCTTTGTAAAATGCAAATGGACTTTGGTCGGGGGATTGGAGAGGGGGGCAGGAGGATGTGTTCAAATAAATTCCCTCTCACTAGGGTTGGACACCCCTGGTAAGGATGTTCAAAGGATTGCCTTCTGCAGCCCCTCGAACCTTGTGAATCTGTGATGCTATAGGAGATCCTGGACAACCATTCTGATCCATATTCATCTCTCTACCCTAAAGCTGGAAAGGTCACTATTTGTCTCCAAGAGGGTCTCTCTCCAAACTAAGAAAGTATTACATAACTTTGCAAATGCTTTTTGTAAGTCCACTATAGAAAAGTCCTGTGGTCAGTCTGAATTGAACAAAAATAACTATCATCCTAAAGATGCCACAGAATTGTTCTAGTTCATTCTAGTTGTAGGAAATGGCCAACAAAAAAATGATAAATAAAAATTACAATATTGTCACACAAACAAGAGCAAATGGCTAGATAGTGAATAGAGCAGAACTACTAGAATATTATGATTTAGGAGAAGATTCATGGGGATAAAATCAGTATCCGGTATGTGTGTTCCCAATTCAGTTGCCCATCATTCTCTGGGATTGCACAGAGCAATCTTGTAGGACTGAATGTAGACTCCTGAAGAGGGATACTGACCTTGGGGCTGTTGCATAATTAAGGAAGTGCTGGTGTTGCCCCTTGCAGTGATCTAGGGCCAGCATCTAATAGCAATATGGTGGAACTTCAACTCCAACGGATCCTGTGAGCTCAGTTTTCATGGTCACAGGGTAGGCCCAAGCCTTGTGGTTGCTCTGCATGTTATAGCAAGCTAGCAGCAGGATGGTCCTCATCAGAATCTACAGTTACAGAACCACCAGCTGTTCTTCTGGCGTAAAGGGGAGCTGGAGTCCTAGCCTTTTAGCCCATCAGGACTGGTTGATTGATGATTGCTTTAAACACTGGGCCATAACTGGTTTCCATGGAGCTTCGCAGGAAACTTGTTTCCTGAGAGAACATATAGTTCACTACTCAACTTCTTGGATACTGATGATCTGCTTCAAATCTATCTAGCACTCCATCTAGCATTCTTGAACTTAAGTTCTAGACCCTTCTCTGTCTGGCCCATTCTCTGCTGAGGCAAGTCCTAGGTCTGTCACCAGGTATTTTTTGTTTGGATTGTTGAAATTTTGGGGCTGAGCTTTATCATCCCCTAGAAGAGTATTTCTCCACCCTAGCTGCATATTAGAAACACTTAAAGAATTTGGGGTAAAAAATGCCTATTTCTTGCCCCACCTTGGACTAATAGAAACTAATTTTTTCAAGGTGAGGCTTTGGCTTCTACATTTTTCAGTTATCCAAGTGATTCTGACCTACAACAAAAGCTGAGAAGAATTGCTCTAATATTCACCTTGCCAGAAAAATAAAACTATGTGAAGAGAACCCTCATCTCAAATTAAGGAAGAAAGCTTTGAGATTTCCAAGGAAGATGGAAGACTGAACAGGTGCACGGAGTCTCCTATCTTGTTCTGAACATGTACATATGCTTGATAAACTATAACAGAATGGGAAAAAAGAAAAAAAATCTCCCCAAGCCAAACAAAACTGAAAGCTAAATTAAAGTGTTGGGGGTAAAGCTTTGTGACCCTTCTTGAAAGTAGGGCGTCAGGGAGGTGGTGGGCTTTTGGGGATGGCTCAGGTATTCCTGATGCATCTGTCCTAAATGCAAAGCTCCTCAACTCTAGCACCAGCACCACTGGATGGTGATAAGCAGTAAATTAGGATATTTCCTGGGGATCAATGAGCCTTGAGATCCATGGCTTACCTGAGAAAAAGGAGGCATACCCAGTAATTGTTGAGATTGATTTTGCCCATGTGTGATGTAGACTTGAGTCAAACATAAACTGATTTAAAGGAAAAGAAGAAAGTAGCATTTCCCACACTTGGGTTGGTATCTACAGATCCATATCTCCTATAGGATAAAAGGCTGTGCTTGTCCATAAGGAGGTGGTTACATTGTCTGCATGGCAATTAGCTTTAAAGTCTGTGTGTAGATGTGATGTGTGTGTACACGTTAAATCCAACCTCTACACTAGAAGTGATTAGGTATCATGACATATATAATGATATACAGATATCCTATAGCGGACATAAAGGTGCAGTGCCCATGTGAGAAATGACTTGAGTAGTTAATTGGTATTTAAATATTGTTAATTAGCATAAGGGGCATTAAAGGTTTTTGTAGATATATGAAATGACTGGTTCTGAAGGATTTATTAGAGGTATGGTACAAGTGCCATCCATCCCGCATGAAGGAGCCAAAAGAATCTGGCAAGCCCGGCTTTCTCATGCCAGAAAGGCAGCTTCCTGGGTCTTATGTTGTCCCTCCCTGTCACCTGATCTGGATGTAGGCCAGATCTTTGTGTATCATGGCATCTGCCTTGGAGTGTAACTTCCATGCAAGGACAGGGAGGGGGTGTTTCCTGGCCTACATAAGCAGGCTTGTGATCTTGATGATATATCATTGCTTGTTTGTATGAGTCCAGTCTCAAGCTTGCATTCATTGTAAAACACCATCTGCAGAGGGCGGGGGCGGGGGCAGGGTAGTTAGCTGTTAGATAGCCCTCACTATGGGAGCCTACCGCAGAACCCGACATTAGGGAAATGGCCAAATGTGCAGGGACCTTATTGCAAAGGAGGTTCTAACATCTCCTTAAGCCTCAGAACCCCATTTTGAGGTGGCTCCCTCCACCTGCAGGCTCACCCTCCCTGAGACTGATGAGTGGTTGAGGGTGGGGATTAGGAGCACTAGGAAAGTACCCCAAAGACCTTGCTGGTAATGCTCGGTTGACTGTGGGCTTTGGCTTAAGGGCCAAATGCTCATCTTGCTCCTAATGACTGAAGACCTCACCCCTGACATTTAACTTCCTAGAAACTCCCTAGTCTCCTCGAACCTTGAATCTTGGCATTAGCTCCCACTGATAACCTTGTTCCCACAAGACTGGGCCATTGAGTTGCTTTCTACCAGGCCCTAAACACCAAGTCACATGGCCCAAACCCCACCTGCAGGCCTTCCCTCTGCTAGCCAGACACCTGCATTTCTGCCTATTGCCTGGAGTAGGAGCCCTTGAGCATCAAATTACTATCTCCCTGGCAAATAGGAAGCGCTATATTTACTGTTCAATTTATTTTGATCAAACTTCCTGGCAAGTTTCTTCACTTTTAGTGTCTCAGTTTCTCATCTGGGTATAATAATAGTACCTGCCTTACAGGATTGATTTAAGTGTTAGGTAATACACTGTAGTTGATGGTCATCTCCAAAAAGATATGCCCATGGTGTAAACCCTGGAACCTGTGGATGTCACCTTGTAAGTGAGAAGATGTAAGGATCTCAAGTGGAGGAGCTTGTCCTGATTATGCAGGTGGGCCTTAAATGCAGTCACACATATCCTTGTAAGACAGACTCACAGAGGAGAGGTGCAAAGAAGAGGAGGCAAGGTGACCACTAAGGCAGAAATTGGGGCAATGTGGCCACGGGCCAAGGAACATCTGGGGCCGCCAGAGGCTGGACCAGGTAAGGAACAGATTCTCCCTGAGAGTCTCTGGAGGTAGTGTGGCCCCAACACCTCTATCTCAGACCTCTGGCCTCCAGGACTGCGAAAGAATCAGTTTCCGTTGTGTTAAGCCACCCAGTGTGTGGTAACTTGTGAAAGCAGTCACAGGCCACTAACGCACGTACGTAACACCCCGGCATGCCGTAAGCATCAGCGCGGTTACTCATCAGAGTACTGCAAGAGTGTTGCTCCCTACAGGAAATTAGGCATCTTTAAGGGTGAACTACAAGAATGTGTTTGAGGAGGAAGCAGGCAAGGATGCTGGAAACCTTGACCTTGGGTTTGGAATTTAAACAGAGACCATTGTAATTGTCTCAACAATGGGACTATCAGAATATGGTCTGGTGGAAGTGTGGATCTTTAATAGTCCAGACTGGTTTCTAGCTGGCCAGGCGCCAATAAATTTAACCTTTGTCCTTTAATCTGGTTTCTTTGAGCAGGATAGACTCTCCATCCCACAGGGACTCATGATCTTATTTGGATTTTTGACACGTTGTTTCCCTCCTTACACAACTTTGAATTCCCCAAGTCCCTGCTGAGTGTTAACCTGGTCTTTTTTCACCTCAAGGAAAACATTATCTGCACCAGTGAGAGGGGCTTTCACGAGGCAGAGTTCCTGAGGAGATGGATTTGGGGATAATCCGCTGCCAAACTTTATGTTCCTGAAGCCTCCACCAGGAATATTGCCCAGATGTCTCCTTTCCTCTCAGAGGAGATGGAGGGAAAGAGGTCAGACACTGGAAAATAGGACTGCAAAATCCTGAGAAGGAGAAGTGTGGGTGGGCCACCTGCTGGCGAGGCAGAGACAGGCTCCGAGACCCCTGACAAGCCACCGGAACATTGCTCTCCATCACCTTTAACCAGGAAACACTGGTTAACCGAGAGGCCAAGAGAGGGTGGCATTTTCAATTTGGCTACTGCTCTTGGGTCATTTTGATCCTCAAAGATGCCCCTACCCTGGGATGCCATGATATCCAACCTGTTTCTTGGCAGATTTCTTAGGTCTGACCTGCTAGAAATCAGCATTTCCATCTCCTCACTCTGTGCTGTGCGTGCAACACAGTAGCCACGAGTCACACGTGGCTATTTACATGTGAACTAACTCAAACTAAGTCAAATGTAAAGTTCGGTTCTTTAGTCATACTGACCCCATTTCAAGTGCCAACTAGCCACATTGGACAGGGCAGGTCAAACACTTGTGTCATCACAGAAAGTTCTATTGGACAGTGATGTTCCAGTTATCCAAGGTAGAAGTTGAAAGTGCCAGGTTATGGAGGGATGAGCCAGGGAACTTCTTCCAAAGGCCACATACTCTTCTTGCCTTCAACTAATGAACACTGCAGGCATCTGCAGTGACCATATTAAAATACAGACAGACGGACAGAAAAAAGACAGACTGAAAAAAAGAGCACACATGCCTTGTGAAAATGCTATACATTTTTAAAGTAATCATCATGTAACTTGTAGTGTCTCTTTTGGAGGATGTTATTTATTGTAAGACATCATTTTTATTAAATACACTGTAGTACAAGAGACTTTCCATGTCAGGTTGAGAGAAGCTGGTCACATGATTTACAAACAAAACTTTTTTTTTTTTTTTAAACACTGATATTCTGGTGTCACTTTGAAATCAGCCAAGATGCAGTGGGTCTTAGTAAAGCAATGGACCTCAAAACAGATCGCAAAACAAGAACCAGTAAGTATTAGCACAGAGACGTCACATTAAAAGGAAAATAAAGCAAATAAAAAGAGGGTTCCAAATACCAGGTCACAATTTAAGGGGCAATATATCTTCAGAGAGATATTGAAATATGTGTGTGTGTATATGGCCTGGATATATACAAACATCTCTCCATGTACAGAAGCAGATGCAGAGAGTGTCCACATCTCTCGGCAGATTTGTAAGTGATAGGTAATGATCAATGAATGCAGGGAGCAATATTTCACAAGAATTTGGTCATTTGTCAAGGGATTACATATTTAAAATCCACATTTAATTCAAAGACCTTGTATTTAAAACATTTCCAGTTGTTTTATACATTATTAAAGCAATAGTAAGATATACAAGCTGCAAGATGTAGGCCTTTATACATTTCATTTCATTTTCTCTGATTTTTTTTTTCCAGTCCAAACATGTGGCTATTAGCAGCTTTTATTATGCTTGCTCCATTATGTTGAACGTTCAGCCAACCTTCACTCAGGATCATTTTCGTTAATGCACAGACCAAAAGAAAAAAAAAGAAAACAAACACGGACCTGGCCTAGAATGCATAGACTTAAAAAAATGACATCCCCATGTGTTCTCGTTTCGTCTCCTGAGACGTATGTTAAGATGGCAAAAGAGTTGCTTGGTTGCTGTTGTGAATTTCACAGTGTTTTGCCTGCGACACATACACACATATATATATATTTTTTTGCTTTGCTTTGTGTTTGTGATGAATGGAGCCAAAATATATATATAAATAAATGAATAAATAAATAAATAAATACATAAATAAAGGTAGAAGGAGAAAGTGGGCACAATGCAAAAACTAAGAATATTCAAGAACCTTTGACTTGAGCAGCAGTGATTCATTCCAGCCCCGACAATGAGAAAATACCCTTTCATATGTTGTCGTATTTAACTACGAATCTCTCCTGCCCCGAATTTTTTAGAATAACATTTGTTATCACAACCTGGGAGTCTCTGCATTCCACAGTTATGCACTGTGAAGGAAGTGCTTTAACTTCCATTAGCCATCTGAGGATTGGGTCACCAGCCATTCCCCTCGTGAGATTTTCTGTGATGGGCGAAACCGAACTCAACATTGGAAATGAAAATCCTCAAATGGGAGGGAAAAAAAAAAAGAGAGAGAGAGAGAGCGAGCAAGAGAATTGAGGGTGTGTGTGTACGGAGTCATTTATTTAATTAGACATACAATTTAATACTATTGGCATTATAGAAGATCCAATTTGCAAAAAGGGAAGGTTAAAAAGAAACATCTGTTCCTGACCAGGGGATTCTTTTGTCATGGCTCTTTGCAAAGGACAGCATTTGTACTGTTGTTGCTTTGCATTCCCACTCAGATATAGGAATTCCTAAGAGTCGCTCGCCTTGCAGTAGGGTCTTGGACTTCTCACCATTGGCCTGTGAGACACTGGGCTCCCGACATTCCGGTTCTCTTCTGGAATGCTTGGACTCTGAACAGAAGTGTAAAGGGGTCACAGTGGGACAAGGTGAGCATAACGCAAATGTGCAAACCAATGACCAAAAAAAAAAAAAAACATCAATTTTCCTTTCCTGGACCTTTACATAAGGAGATCTATTTCAGTCTGCATTCTCCTTTGCAAGGAGCCAGGGAAAGGACTCAGTGTAGTGGGATGGCTTTGATTCAGTTGTTTTGGGAAGCACATTATCTTAAATATGTCTTCCACCCATGCAGTACTGCACAGAGTTGAAAAGTGCGATGTAGTCCTACCCACATGGAGAATGGAAGCACTAACCGCAATGGGACATTAAAAAGTTTTGGTTATTTAGCAGATTTTAAGCAAATTATTCATACTGCACCCTACTTATCATTATCTCTAGTACTGTGTGCCTATACATTTATACATAAGCCACACAAACACCCTGTGTCTGTGTGTCTGTATATGTATAAATCAAGTATTTATAACACACATATAAATACATGAAAATACCACAGGTAGCGCGGATGTGAACACATATGTATAATATGGATTCTGATAGGATCTTTTATAGCATAGTTCAAAATGTTTTCTAAATAAGCCTGATTATGATGCTGGTTCAGTGTACAAGGATTGAGCTGAAGCTATAAGCATGATTATATATCACGATATTTCAGCTGCTTGTCATCTCACGTATTTTCTTTTCTTCTTCCAACCATGTCCTGCTTCGTGAGTTTACCAGCGTGCTTGCTTTCTTGGACCGTTTGTATCCTGGAGTCTCTAGTGGACAGAATCATGAACTTCAGAGTCAGAACAATTAGATTCAATCCCACTGGTGCCAGATGCGAGCCTGGAGATTTTTAGCATGCCACTCAACTTCTCCGAGCCTCGATTTCCTCACTTATAAAAAATGGGAATAATTGGCTAACAGATGTGAAAAGTGCCTGGAAAACTATGAAACAATCAGTAAATGGAAACAATGGTCAGACTGAGTTTGGGCGAGAGAATTAGGTTCGTCCCTACTGCTGTTGGAGTTTTTCACAAATTGGGTAGCAGGCCATGTTCTGTGATTGTTACACTTCAGAACGAGGATGTTCCTTTTCTAAAAACCAAAAGAGCATGAGAAGAGGGGATGGTGGAAGAACAGCGATGACTATTTTAAGCTATTCTGTGGTTCGTTCAATCTGGTATTCTTTCAATGCGAGACGTCTCTGAAATCGCATACTCTTGAGACAACAGAGAAAAAAATAATAATGATCAGCAATATAAATAACTGTAAAACTTTGCACTTGCATAGAACCTTTAATTTCAAGACCTTGAGGGACTTGTCAGAAGGTAAGGAGATTTTTTTGTTTTGTTTTTGTTTTTTGCTTTTTTCCTTCAGAGGAAAACACATTGGAATGGAATAGAATGCTCCCATCTTCTCATTTGCCTTAAACAAATCCTTGCTTTAAAACTGTGCAGCCCTTCTTGAATTTGATCCCTTAGCGTAGTTATCTCCTTTGCTCTCTGTTAAAATAAAACAAGTAACTTGCAGCTTCTCCCCACCCCGCCCCCCCCCCCCCCCCCCCCAAGCAGCTGACCAGTCACGCAGAATGACAAACCTGTGCAGGTGTTCAGGTCATCACTGATGGAATCTAGAAAGGTTTTGTACAAATCTGCCCCTTCTTTACTGCTTCACAGAGTGCCACAGTGTTTTAACAGTACCATGGGTCCTTAATAGGATATATACGTGCAGGTATATATCATGGAGATATGGCTTTCGTTATATTGTTATGTGTATTCTGGAGGGTTTTTTTTTTTTTCACCGACAAAGAGAACAATCAATTCAACTCCTGTGTCTCATAGGCCAGTGCAGAACTTGAAGGGACTGTAGGGTTCATCTTGTTCAACCCCCTTCACTTGACTGCTGATGCTACTCGGTTTCCTTTTGTTCTCTGTTAATTGACACTTGTTTTTTTTGAGAACGGGCTCTCAAAGCCTATAAATGGAAAATAAGGTGCTCCAGGAATTAAGGGCGCAAGCAAAACCGAAACAGAGCAATTGCACCTTCAGAAACAAATACGAAATAAAATGTCCTAAGATGAATTAAAATCACTCACTTTCAATCTGTCTTGTGTTATAAAGATGTCAAGTTAGCAAAATTCCCCTCACAGAGGGTAGCAAGTTTTCTTGAGGAACAGAAATATTTTTCTTCCTTGGTAAAACCGATCATCCAAATAACTGTAAATTTCTATTTAAATTTACAACCTCTTTTCACAAAACCCACGACTATACCCAGAAGCACACCTCCAAAGCTCGGTCTGGGCATAGCTTCCCATTGGCATGCTGTGCCTGATTTTTTTTTTTAAGTTTTACTTCTTTTAACGGAGTGGAAAAAACAAAACAGCATACTGACAATGGAGTACACTGGGAATGAAACCTGTCTCCCAACCAGAGCCCAGAGCAGGGTCTTGGCCTGTGCACACTGAACATCAATGTATGTGATGCCCCCAGGGTGAGGTTTCTTTTCCCTCGGGGACTGAGTCTGCCCTTCCCACAGTCCCACAGTCCGTTCGATGTGGATGAGGACACCCAGGCTTCAGGGTCCATATTCGCTAAAACCCATCGCCACCATACGACCCAGAGACATTTATACTCAGCTAATGAATTCCATTAGCTTCCCCTAATTATATAAGTTATACCTTTTACGGATCTGCTCTACATATCAGGGGCACGACGTCTGGAGCGGTAGTTTCTGCACACAAGGTATTAATCGATGAAGACCATGCACAATTTTGCTTGCACAGTTTAAAGGACAGGTGGGGTGGAGGGGAGGGGTCGGAGGGAACAGCTATCTGAAAAGTTCAATATAATGCCTCCGAATTTATAGCTTGTCCTATCTTTTCCAAGTCTTTGGCTTTCCCACCTGACCCTGAAACGATCTCTGGACAAGAATTCACCCATTTTCAGCTAAACTCGACAAAGGTTCAGTGGACAACACCTGGAAAGACAAACCAGTGCTATCACCATGACCTGCAAAGACAAGACTGTCCGGGTGTGTGACGCGCCATCTTGCGTCTCATGGAAGCCATCTTTTCTCTGGACTACACCCTAGTGTTTCTGGTGATGGGAAAAGAATAGTCCATGGCACAGAGTTCAACAGTCTTTTTACTCCTCAGAAAGCTCCTCAGGGGAAGGTGCCGAATACATTCCTCCCAGCTAACAGTCGCTGGGTTTTTCCTAAGTAGGGACTGACGCCAGCTGATCCCAATGGTTGTCTTTGTTCCTCCCATACTGTGGTTTATAATAAATCTTCTTTCTCTCTGGTTTTAATCTCCCATAGATAAAGGCTTCCCAGATTAAACACAAGTTTTCCTGTTTCATACACAGGCTTAAGCCATCCAAAAACAATAAGAACAGTAATAATAATAAATAAATAGAAGTGAATCCATAGAAACTCTCGATGTCTGTACAGCAGAAGTGACAAAGTTTAAGTCAAATATTTGTTTTCCCTTTTTTTCATCCACATCAAAGGCAGGAATACAACAAGGCATTGTTAGTTGTGGTGGGCAAACTGGAGTGTCTGCTGATATAACAAATTAGGGTTGTTAAGGCCTTTGTCTATGCAGAGTTAATAGTAATGCAGAAGCCAGATTGATTCAAAAGAAGGGGTAAGGGCTATGAAGCAAGGAAGACCAAAAAAGAAAAAAGACCAAAAAAAAAAAAAAAAAAAAAAAAGAAGAAGAAAAGAGAAAACAAAAACTAGGGAAGAAACCAAGGGAGGTGGAAAGAGAGAAAGAGACAATGCCAAAAAGAAGTTCATACTGTGTCTACGGATGGAGAAGTGCACATGGCTTCCCTCTGAAAGCCTCTCGGTGTCTTTGTTGTTAATACTGTCGGAGTGAAGAACAGCAGATTGATGGCATCCAGCGGCAGTTAAAAGACGTTCATCCTCTCGGCCCATCTGAGGAGGTGCTTTGGGAAGGATCGGTCTGGGGGAAAGGGCCCTAGCCTAGAATATCCAGGTAGACCGGAGATGCCTTGGCCAAGTTCTGAAGGAGGGTGTGGATGCCCTTGATGTTCTTCCTCATATGGGGCTCTCGCTGCCAGCACCCCAGCATCAACTCGTAGACCTCCTGGGGGCACGTTCTAGGTCGCTGCAAGACTCGGCCCTGAGTGATGCATTCTATCACCTGGACAGGACAGAGATCGAAGACAGAATCAGACAAGAAGAAAAACAAAGCCAATAAAACAAATGTCCGTGCAAGGAGAGGGCTGCCCTAAACAATTATTATAGGTTGGTAAATCATGGTTAATTTCATTGGTTTATATCCCTTTTTCTAGGCACACTGATGTCCCCAAACTGGCGGAGAAATGCTTTCTCTCTGTGGGATGCTCCCACACCTCACTCTGGAATTCCAATGTGTTTTAGTCTTACTGGCCTTCGATGGAGCCTGGAACTTTCACGTCAGGGTGCTGACTGACAAGGGAACTCCAAGCTGTGGAAATGAGTGGAGTTGGGATAAAAGACAGATGTGGGCCTGAAGAGGATGTGAGGTGCCTGACCAAGAAGCTATGCCTCAAGTATAGACAATAGTTGTAAAATAATTGAAATGGGAAAATAAAACACTAGAATGTTCTAGTGAAATGTGCAAAAAAAAAAAAAAAAGCCTTAAAACCTTATTGGAATACTACCAAAAAAAACTAGTTGGATTCTGAAGGTGCCACATCTGCTACAAATTTACCAGATGAGCAGCACAAAGCGATTCCTCTGTCCCATCACTGGCGGGTCCCAAATATGTCAGCAAACGCTGCTTTTCTTTCTCTAGAACTCTTAAACTCAGGGAGTGACTGGACTTTGGCCATGACATTTAGGTATAGAGAGGCCATGTGGGAGGTGCTGCTCCCCACAAAGCCACACAACTTTGTCTCCTGGCCTCCAGCTGAGGGACGCCTCTGGACGTCAGCCCTTGGGGGTCTCACCCAGCCCACTGCGCACCTCGTTGTTGGATAGCTGGTACCAGGGCTGTTTGCCGTACGTGAAGATCTCCCACAACACGACGCCCAGGCTCCAGACATCACTTTCTGTGGTGAACTTCCTGTACATGATGCTCTCTGGAGGCATCCAGCGAATGGGCAGCATTGTGTGGCCACCGACCTGGTGGAGAGGGGGAGAAAGGAGGCATCAGTCACCCAAAAACCAAGTTCCCGCCATCAAGGGGAAGAAGGGTAGAATACAAATGGGGGGGCACTTTTGTCCTTTCCTTTATTTGTGTTTGTTAATTTTAATTATTTATAAACACACGAGGGAAATACAATTTCTTTATAAGAAACCAGCAACAGAGACAGAGGGCAAAGAATGGTCAAAGTGTTTTTTTCATACTTTTTTGCTGTTCTCTCTTTCTGGTAACTAGATAGGGCAGGAAGAGATGACGATGGGGCAGATGTTCATCCTGGATAAAACACACACACACACACACACACGTGCTTCCTGGTATGAAGGTAATTCGGTCTTCTAATTAACTTTGGCCAGGAAACAAGTAGGAAGCTGTGTCCAAAATTATCCACCAAATGACTCCACTTTCTTAGCAAGGCCGGAGCTTCCTTCCACTTGCAGGTCTTAGGATGAGTGCACAGGGCTGCCTCAGATGCCCTCACACAACCCAGCCCTGGGCAGGGCAAAAATGATTAGTCCCATTTTACAGATGAAGCAACGGAGGCACAGGTTGCTATTGACACAAAGAAGTCAAGTCTTCAGACCCCAAGCTTAGGACTTTCCTCTACTACAATTGAGCTTGATCCTGGGATCAAGCCCCGCATCGGGCTCCCTGCTTGGCGGGAAGCCTGCTTCTCCCTCTCCCACTCCCCCTGCTTGTGTTCCCTCTCTCGCTGTCTCTCTCTCTCTGTCAAATAAAATCTTTAAAAAAATAATAATAAAATAAAATCCAGATTTATGATCAAGATATAGTTGGTCTGTGAGGGATAAAAAGAGAACTAGGACATTATGGACAAACATGTGGTAACCTTTTGGATACTGGGCCCTCAAAACATTAAGAGCCAGCTCCCCACAGAAGTTCCTAGGTCAGACATGCCAAATATGCTGTAACCTGTAACTTGCCTCGCTTCTTGGAGAGTCATGATGCACAGAGTCTTCTTAACGTGTCTCGGGAGTTTGGCGGAAAAAAAAAACAGATTTAATTTTGTTTAACTTAGTGAATTAAACTAATTTGAATGTGTGTTTGTGGGGAGAGAGAGAGAGTCAGAGAATCGCTTCCATACGTCTAGAATCAGACAGCTAAACTCCCACTGTGGGATGTGCTAACCTAACAAGATACCATGCTTTCCATACTCCTGCATATACACGCTGGTAATGTCATGGACAACCCTCAGATTGCGATGTTAGAAGCTGGGTCCCAGGGCACCATTTCCTCGTTGGGTGTCCTTGACTAGTTGCCAAACCCTTACTAGTTGCTCCAACTATGAGGTATACAACTTATACCTCCCAGGGTGATGGTGAGGTAAACACTCAAACAGACAACGTTTGTGAAAGTGCTTGGTGAATTCCAATGCACTAATTTATTCAAGGTGTCTCTCCCTTCCCTGTAACCTTTACTATCTTATTTCCTCCATTCTGGAGACATTAAGAAGAGCCAGTGCACACGACTCTCCTCTGTGCCTCGCTCTGCAGGGACAAGTGCTCTGGGGTTCCTCCGATGGTGGCCCCGACCCTCCCAGTTTCTCTGTCCCGTGTTGCTAATGGCCAAAGAAAAAGCTCCTGTTTCCTTTAAAGGAGAAAAAAAGATTCCACTTTTGATTTACATGTTTTCCCATCTGATCATTTGTTTTATGCTTGCAGTCTCTTTGGGACACATTTTTCACGTTAATTCTTTTCAAGAGTCCCTTCTGGGATTTCACACATGCTGTTATAAATAATGCTTTCCTTGTTCTGATGTCAAACGGGTGAGTGGTGGGAGAATCTAATAAAAGTTCAGACAGGGTTCACAAGTTTTCCAAACCCATTTAGAACATTTCTGAACATTTCTTTTGCAGGCCTTTCTCAGGATTTTGGAGCATGTCACAAAAGTAGACCAAGGGGGTGGGGGGAATAGAGTCACCGTTGTTACAAATTACTGTCACATTCCAGTCACAGCGACTGGATGGCTTTTGGACTTCACAAAACCACATACTGAGTGGCCACAAACACAACGAGGCATTTGTTTTGCATTGGGCTACCTGGCAACTTGCCCTCACACCCTGGCTTCAGTATCTGTGAGATGGAATGCCATCCCAAGTATGACACGCCGAGTCGGAGCGCTGCTTCGAGAGCCAGACCTGCCACGGTGCCGGGCGGGGCTCTCCAAGGATCCAGGATCCAGGCGGGTCAGGCACGGGCCTGGCACTAAACTCACCGGACTGAGCTGAAGACAGATGGGAAATCCACACAGCTGGGGACTTGATTTGGACTTGAGATGTTTATTTTTCTCAACCCAAAACACTGGGGACCTAGCTCCTGCTGTGCGATTAACTAGCTCAGCTGAGTCACTTCAGGTCTGGCTTACTGGTAAAATGTGGACAGGTTAGACCAGCCCTTGATTATTTTTAGCACAAAACACTGTGGTTCTGTAATCGCTCACCACCACTTGGCCACCATCATCATCCATCAGCACAGAGTCGTTCACTTTTACAAAGAATTTCCACTCAGAATTTCACTTGAACCCAGTAGTTACACTCAGGGGTAGACATTAGTTTGCCTTCATATTGCAAATAATGCCCTGTAATTTCAGAGAGTTGAAGTAGCTTACGTCAGGGCACACATTAATGTCTGCCCACTGGACGTCTTGTACTTGTTCCCACAGGTCGTTCTGTGCATCCTGCTTCTGCAATCTCTAATACATGCCCTGTGTTCAGCCCCCAGGCCCAGTTGTGTGGTGCTTCACCCAGGCTGAACCTACTCATGCCTCTTGGAAGTCTGATCCCCTTTCCTTTCTACCTACTCCCCAAAGAGCTCCTGAATACGAGCTCAAATCACACCATTTCAAGGAACTCTCAGTCCTGCTGCAGCCCAGTGAATTGCCCAAAGACAATCCAGCGCCCCTCAGGACAGCTCTGGCGACATGGCAGGTGCTCCTTTCTTTTGCTAACAGATCACCTGCCTCAAGAAAGATGGGTGCTTCTCGGTTATATCTGGCCAGGCATGAGGGGGTTGGTTGGTAAGCTTATCATGTCTTTGAGCGGGTTTCTTATGAGTGCTGATATTTGGAGAGGAATTCTCAACATGTTCTTTCAAAGAGATCAGGGTTCACTACTCTCCTATCTAACCTCCAGTAACTCTGAACTCCTGCCAGAACCAACCTTGTATTAAATTGATAGAAACTGGCTCATCTATTTGATGCTACAAATAAGAAACATTTAGTGTAATTCATAACTCCTTAAAATTCAACCAAAAATTCTGGAGTTCACATGGAGTATGAGAGCTCCCTGAGTTGTGTGGGGAGCCCTATCCCTTCCTTGATTTGCCTTCTGTGCAGTGGATGGGGCGGGGCGGGGGGGCGGTCTATGGTACTGACCTGAAACTATTTGATCTGGGGAGGAAGGCTAGAAAGATGTCATAATGCATAATATGGAGGACTACTGTTCTACATATAGTGATTAGCATCTCATATCCTCTGAAGCTGGAGAAAAAGGGCAGACTAAAGAAGAAAGTTGAAGTGGGGTGCCTGGGTGGTTCAGTCGGTTGAGCGTCCAACTCTTGGTTTCGGCTCAGGTCATGATCTCATGAATCCTGGGATCGAACCCTGAGTGGGACTCTGTGCTCAGTGGGGAGTCTGCTTGAGATTCTCACCCTCTGCTCCTCCCCCCACTCACTCTCTCCCCCTCCCTTTCTCTCTCTAAAATAAATAAATAAAATAAATCAATCAATCTTTTTTAAAAAAGAAGAAGGTTAAGGAGTGAAGAACACAAGGACTGATGACCATCTTGGCCTCTAATCATTGCAACTTGCTTAAGTCAGTGAAATAAATCAGAACCATGTCTGAGGCCTGTGACCAAAACGAAATTCCATAGTATCTAAAATAAATCAAGTTATGGAAAATAATGGATCTTGTCTTTAAAGCATTTCAAGAAAAGAACTGTTTAGTTATTTCTTAGTGTTTGTTTCCCGGATACCTCATAATTTTGATGGTGACATGGATAGGATGATCTGGTTAATCAAAAATAACCACTGTGCTCTAATTAAAATACCAAGGCCTGAGCATCCTTTAAATATACCTGTGCTCAAGGTGTTTAAGACAATAAATCCTGAAGAAAATACTAGAAGGCCATTGGTAAAATTATCTTGTGTTAGTAATCAATGACTTTACTATTTTTTAAATCAAATTAGACACATCTAATCAGTTCAACAACAATATTTCTTACCCAAGGAGCACTCTTTGGGTATATACTCTTTGGTCACAAGGTAAATTGTGAAAATTTCCCCATGGCTTAACAAACAATATGATTCATTTTTTCCACATTGGAAAACTAGGATTTAGGGAAATCTTGGCACTTGCTGATCAAGTGTAGATACGAACTGGTGACCAATAGTATTAAAGACAGCTCTCCCTCCCACCACTCTTCACACCAGGAGCCTAGGTTCTTTCTCATTTTTACAGATATACAAAATATCTTTATTGCTGGTAGAAGGTAATGAGGAATGCAGTATCTATTTTCCTGGTGTTCTGGGTAATGGGAGAGGAGGTGACAAGCTTAGCTCTCCTCCTTCCATTGGGATGAACACACAATGCATCTACCAACCTCCCTTTTCCCTCATCATCACCTCTTCCCTCCCCTTCCCTTCTCTTCTCTTCTTTTCTCCTATTGCTTCCATACTTCTCAGTGTGGCCCCTTCCCGGTCTATTTCTCCTCCCTTTCCTTGAGTTTCCTCTCAAATCTCACTTGTCCAGTCCCATTCCAAAATCCCATGTTGCATTTTGTCTTGTCCAATTCTTTTATCTCCCCCAATGATCATGCTTGTCTCCTCCACAACTCATTCTCCAGCTGCCATGATGTCTGGTCTCCCTTCTGTGTTTAGGAGAGACATAATGGGAGACTGGAGCCTGTCTCCAGATCCAAAGCAAATGCTTAGCTGGCTTTGAAACCACTGGTGATTTAAAGGTGAGTAATGCTAATCGGGGTCCTTCTACACTCAACTAGCTAAGACCAACGATGCCTGGGAGGCCACTTTCAGCTTGTGGTGTTTAGTCAATGAGTGAGTGATAACTTGTTTGGAGGCCAAACATTTTATTCCCTTAGAAACATTCAGGCCAAAGGGCAAGCCCCATTAAGAGATGATTAGCTGTCAGAGGCTTTTGGCCACATGAAATATTGAAGAGGCTCCTAGACCTCCTTGTCACACCCTATACCCAACTGCTTTGCTTCAGCAGTTTCTCCTGACCTGTTCCTTAAAAATTCATGAAAGCTGTAAACTTTAAGAAATAGCTGGACCTTATTTACTTATTTATTGTGTGTTACATCTATAATATGAAGTTTAAAAAAGTAGAGAGAAACAATTTACACAAAATATTCTCCTCCGAGAACCTGGAACCACTGTGGTCAGACTGTGGGCACTTTATGACCACATCCAGGAAGATCAGAATCCTTCTATTATGAAGAGTGATGGGATGCTTCCATGGCATGTGGCTACTGAACCAGGGGATACTTCATGGGAAGAAATTCAGCCCTTCCTGCCCTGCCTAGAAGCCCTGAATGAACCCAGCTCAGGTTGAGTCAAGAGGAGCCCTGGTGACAACCTGATCATCATCTCCTTTACAGTGGGAACTGATTATTGCTACACTGGAAATCACTGTTATTTGTAGCCTAGAAATCTCTCATTATCTTTTATCATTACCAATGTGGTCATAGACATAAGGATTACAGATCAGTAACTTCAAGCTAAGTGTTTTTGAATTAGTCAAAGAGAGGATGCGCTGGACCCTATTGCTAACCATATCTTTGCAAATACTTTTTTTTTTCATGGTTAAATCTCTGCTGTCAGAACAAGGCAAATGATCATGTTTTGAAGGGAAAGGTCACAGAGCTAAAATTGCTATCTTCAGACACTCGGATTCTAGGTGAGCAGATAAGGCAAATTCAATACAAAATTTCCTCTGGAAATTGATTTTGTCTTTATTCTACCATGAAATAATAATAAAAGTGATGAAAATAACAATAATAACACCTCATGTTTGTATAACACTTTTTTGCTTTTTCTTATCATTTTCACATCTATTCATTTTTATCATTATTTCATGTACCCCAAAATATGTTTGTGAAGATGAAATGATTGTTAAATCACTTAAATTATTAAATGATTAATTGAATTAATGGACTCATTGAATTAATTGAATCAACTGATCAATTAAAGATTAAATTTTCATATTAGAAAAGCTCTGTGGTGCCATCGTGTGATGCCATTTATATGATTTTCTTGAAAAGGCAAAATTATAGGTCTAGAGAACCCATGGTTGTCAGGGGATGGGAACTGGTGGGGGGCTTACTTTACAGGGGCACAAAAGAATTTTGGGGGGGTGATGGCAATGTCCCACAACTCGGTTATGGTGGCAATTAAGTGATTGTGTTTGCCCAGACTCAGAACTGTACACTAAAAAAGGTGAATTTTACTGTATGTATATTATACCTCAGTGAACCTGACTTTAAAATCAATCAATCAATCAATCAATCTCTTAGAATAATGCTCAGTACATAGTAAATGTGCAAAAAAATACTAGCTGTTGTCGTTATGCTAAGTATTTGATTCTTGATTCTCCAGTAATCCTGTGGGGCTAGTTAGACATGATCTTTTATCCCAACTTAAAAAGTGAGGAATCTCCAGGCCCAGAGTTGAAGTGACTTACCCAAGACAAAACAGCTAAGGCATGATAGCGTCTACAGCAGGACCTAGATCTCCAAATGCATGGCACCCTTCCCATTCTGTCTCAAGCCTGACATGGAGTCAGATTCAGAGCTAGGAAAGGCTCTCTGCATTAGTCTGCTTGGGCTGCCATAACAAAATACCATAGATTGGATGGCTAAGACAACAGACATTTATTTTCTTACATTTCTGGAGGCTAGAAGTCCAAGATCAAGGTTCCAGTGAGTTCAGTTTCTGGTGGGAGCTCTCTTCCTGCACAGAGCTTGTATGTGTGCAGAGAGAAAGTGAGCTTCTGCTGTCTCTTTTTATAAGGATACTAATCCTATTGGATCAGGACCTCACCCAATGACCTCATTTAACCTTAATTACTTCTTTATGGGTTCCATCTCCAAATATCCTCACACTGGGGGCTAAGGCAGCAGGACATAAACATTTAGTCCATAATACTCTCCTTGCCAACACTCCTCCTTCTGACTCCAGTACATTCTGGGAAAGCAAGAATAGCTCTACATACTAGGAGCTGTGTAATTCTGGCCCAGAATGCAAATATGTGGTCCTTTGTCAGCATCTTCATGTCCCCAGACTGAAGGTTTGACCCCACTGTTCCTTTCCCTCCTGGGTAACTCTTGATTATTACTAACTAGTTCTAAAGCTTAGCAAGCGGCTTGACCTGCTGTTGTCCCACCAGTTCCAGTGCAAACCTTAGGGCAATCTCAATCCTCCCCCTATCGCTCTATCCCCTCCTCCACCTGGGGTGCCCTGGGAGTGGCTAAGGGAGAGCAGGCAGACCCTGGACTCCCTAGTGATGTGAAGATAAAGGCAGAGGGCTTCCAGGACTCCATGTCGCCGTTAGCGACATCCCTCCTGGGTCCCATTGTCTCCTGCTTGTGCACTATATATAATTTAAAGAACAAAGAACCCAGTCTCAGAAGTGACTGTAGCTTCATCTTATTTTACATCTGGCTCTAATCAGAAGCAAATTAAGTCATCTCTCAGTAAAGCATAAAACTACAGTTGCACCGACGTTTAAGAATCACATTCAAATCTAGAAGCAAAGATTTCCATCTTAATAATAAAGTGAAATTAGAAGTAACAACATGTGTCCCCCTGCCTCTGCTCGTCACCCCCAGCCCCATCCCACTAACTCTTATCAAACTTGATGGGGAGTTTCCTGAGGGGGTCAAGGGGAGGATGATGCCTATGGGAAGCACTAATACAGCACGCTGGCTGGAGTGTGATTCTTGCACTTCCGCATCACTCAGCAATAGGAAGTTGTATATTCCAACCATATACATTTCATCAAGCTGCCATTTTTAAATGTTCAGTGTTCCTGAGCCTTTTATAGCCTCCTAAGCATTATGGTTTTAAACCCACGAGACCATCTGACTCTTTAACATTTGAGACCAAAGCACTGCATCCTTTCACGATGAAAAGCCAACAGGGACCAACATGCGCTGAGCAAAGGCAATCAGAAAAGTGGGAGCAATGTATGTTCATGTCATTTTCTACTTTAAGATGGTTTCAGTGTGTTGGTTCGGCATGAAAATTCCAATGTGAAATCGTTTCTATGGAAATAATTCAGAAGAGCTGGTATTCCAGCTAGCTTTTACAAAGGAAGAAATCAGTGATTTGTTCACAGAGTAGGAAAACAAAACAAAAAAAGCTTCTCTGTAATAGAATCAGCACTCTCCATATCAGCGGTGATTACTGTGGTTACTGCTGTCCTGGGTGCATCAAGTCCAGTAAGTGGAGAGATCAGGTTTCTGGGTGGACACCATCCATCTGTCCCCCCATTAACCCCAGCCCATTAGTTAACACTGAAGACCATGCCAGAATGTACATTCCACCATTAGCCTGAGATGAAGACTTAATACACCACAGCCAGTTTCAGATGAATAAAGTCTTCTTTCCTCCCAGCTGCAGATGTTCATTCTGATAGAAAAACTGATGTCTTGTGTCCACAGGAGTGTAACGATAATGAGAAAGTTGCTTCCTCCAGGGAGCTTTGAATGCCTACCTGGGCATCATTATGGTCCTTTTCTGCAATGTCTGTGATACATGTAGTGCATAGAGATTGTGACCTTGGTTACAAAAGACTTGTGATTTCTTATGATGATCATGAGAGTTAAGAAATAATATGAAATTAACTCTCAATCACCTATTCTGTGCAAGGCTCTGTGCTAAAGACATTGCCTTTAATTTAAATTACCTTTAATTACCTTACATTTAAAATTCATCGATCTCCCATCTCTCCAGACATACCTACAGACAAAACATACCCATAGAAAGTGCACATGTTATGAGCACTGGGGCTCTGTTTCTCACCCAATGATAGCAGCAGCTCGGTGTTAATAGAAAACCAGTGTGGTGTCACTGGGTGCTTCTCAAACCTTTCCACCAAAACACCCCAAACCACAGAAAGAAGTAAAAGACCAGGGGTGTGGGGAATAACTGGGACCATATCTGTGGCTCTAGCCCCAGGTGCTGACGGCAAGTCTGGAATTTCTTCAAAGTTCTATGTTTCATCTTTAACATCTGATGTAATTGTTGCATTAGACTCCACGATGCCTTATCAAAAGTAATGATTCGTCTCCAAATCATTTATGAAAATTGATGCTTTAGAAATATGGGCCATGTTCATTTTGTGGCTTCATGGGTCTCTGGTTTGAACACACCATCCTGTGTTCAAAGGCTACCCAGACTCCTGGTTGAGAGGCATTGGTGCAGAAATGCAAGACAGTGTGTCCGCACGGGAGACCCACGAAGCCACAGAATGAACAGGGGTTTGGGAGTCAACAGACCTGGTTTCCTGTTCTAGCTTAGCCACTTACTAACTACATGAACATAAATTACTTTATGTCTTAGAATCTCTCTTTTGCACTGAAATAGGAATAAAACCCATAAGCCAAATGTAGCAGTGGAGTAACTGTAACAAGTCTGCATGGGGATTCCGTACAGCCCTGCCCACTCCTGACCGGTCCTGAGTTTCTGAAGGGCACCCTTCACTCTCTGGTCCACATAAACACCCCCTCCTGGAGTTGTCCAACATGGCGCCCCGCATCAGAAGCCCAGGGCTCTATTCTGGTGCTTACATGACTCTCCATGTGACTTTGGTAAGTCATTGCCTCCCATAAAGCCATTGGTTTTTCCTTTATGGACTGGAGATGACACTACTTACTGCGTCACATCTGGAAGGCTCAAGTGAGGTCACCAACATAAAGCATGGTGTAAGTAGTAACACCCACCCCCCTTGCAATCTCTCATTAATCTTGTTTCTTTTCACGTACTTTTCTCAGAGTACATTTTAACAAATCTGTATTTAGTTAGTGCCATGTTCACTGTGGGGAAACAACATTGGATAAGCTTAGGTCCTTGCCCTCTGGAGTTTGTTTTATAACCACAATGCCAGGCAGAGGATTGATGCCATAGTGGGAATGTGAACGACTGGCTATGGATCATGATACTGGTGCAGTTTGGCCAACAACTTAATTGACCGACGCTTTCAGCTCCCTTCCACTAAGAGGTATATATTTGGATGCCCGAAAACTTGCCACCATGTCCAGAGGGTCACAGGAGGGAGACTACGGGGAAATAGGATGGGGAGTTTTCAAAGCAAATTGATGAGCTGATCCTCACTGAACCTCCTCAGAAGAAGGAGTTGGCTGCAGCACCCCAAAGATGCTGTGATGGCTGAGTTGTGCTCAGCTTTGTGGATGGAAGTTCAGCATGGCCATGAACTTTACACACATTATTCCAGCGAGCTGCACTCAACTGCAAACCAAACCAATGCAGCAATGAAGAGGGCACAACAGGTAGGGATTGTCAGCAGCCGCGTGTCACTGAGACAGTGACTTACCCATGGAGGGAATTTGCTTTCCTCACTTAACAGGGAGTCCTGAAGCATGCAGTCAAGGGCTGGTGGAATACTCTAAGAAGTCCTCCAGCGGCGCCTGGGTGGCTCAGTCGGTTAGGCATCTAGTTCTTGATTTTCATTCAGGTCATGATCCCAGGGTCTGAGGTCAAGCCCCACATTGGGCTCTGCTCTCAGCATGGAGTCTGCTTGGGATTCTGTCTCTCTCCCTCTCCTTCTGTCCCCTCCCCCAGCTTGTGCACATACTCTCTCTCTCTAAATAAATCTTGAAAAAAAAATAAGTCCTTCCAATGACGTTCCACTTCTTTCTGCCTCCATTTTGATCTCCTGGCTCCACTCTCTCCTCCCTGGGCCACTGCTACGACCTGCTAACTAGCCCACCCTCTTCCCTCCTGATCCACTGTCCGTACACTAACCAGAGCAATAGTCTTAGAGTTTTAGTTGTGTCAAACCATTTCGTTTTCTGCTATAAATTTCTTTAATGACTTCCCATTGCCCTTAGGATAAAATGAAAAACCATTAAAGTGGCTGCTAGAACCCCTGTTGATCTCTGTACCTCTTTCCCCAGTCTGCTCCCAGTGCTTGACCCCCTTCCTTGCAGTGACCCGTCCACTTTGGTCTTCCCTCTTTCTCTTAAATGTCTTCAGCACTTTTTCACCTCAGATCCTTCAAACATGTAGCTCCTTGAGTTTTCCCTCACTTCTACTTGTCCCTCAGGACTTAAATGCCATATTCTTAGACATCAGAAGCAAGTGAGACTATCAGGTAGCACGACTTACTCAGCACCAATCTGTTGTAATGACGTGCCTATTTGTGTAGCTACATGTTTGCAATCTAACCTCGGCCTCTAGACTCCAAGCTTCATGAAGGGTGCCCTCTCCGGTGCTTGGATGCTCGACAGGTATTTGTCAAATGAAATGATTGCATCTGGCTGCCTCAGGGAATGGCCCATACTACAGTATGGAATAAATACGGAAAGAGAACCAGGGCTAAGGCCAGAAAGACAGTTTCCTGTCCACCCCACTCAGGGTTGTCAGCACAGACCCCTTGGAGCTGAGAGGGGTATCCAGAGGGGAAAAGGAAAAGACAGACAGTAGCTGATTTGCTTTAGAGAACGACACCCGTTTCTAATTTAAACTGTAAATAAGGAATGGAACAGACATATGTTGTACACAGAGTAAGAAACATATGGGACAAGTTACCAAGAAAAGCTGTGGAAGCTGAAGATTAATGGGGCCGAAGTGACCCATTGGTAGAGGAGAGGGCATGGGTGCTGGGGAAAGTCAGAGAGAATGGAAGGGCTGGGTGCCCTGTCCCACGGGTTCCCTTCCCTTTGCTCGTCCCCCTTGGCCACCCCAACTTCACTCCCTGAAGCCATCCCACTTTCAGAGGCTACCCCTGATGGCCCCACTGGAATTTCCCATGGAAGCCTCCCATGGGAAGAATGTTGCTTGAAGGTAGAGGAGGCTTGTCCTTGAGTGGCTTTGGCATGTCACCACACCTGTTTAGTCTCACCAGCTGGAGACAACAATGGGGCAGAGGGAAAGTAAGGAGGGGGTGTCCACATCTCCCCAGCCAGGCCCCAGCAGTACCACCGCCTCCTGGCAACCTGCCCTGTGCCTCTCACCTAGTACCCCAACTCCACAACCTTCAATCATGACCAGGGCGCTCACAACTAAAATTCAAGTAAAAACCAAGCCCCCACACCTCAAGGGACTATCCACTTCCATCATAGCAGATAATATTAAGAAAAGCTATTATAACGTTATTTGGATTCTCAAACCTTTATTGCACTGAGTACAAATTGACTTTTTAAATTGTTGAATTGAGAATCATTTGTTTGTCTTGGTATCATTCACTCATTCAGCAAATTTTTTAAGAGCTACCTGCAGGGTGCTGGGCATTGTCCTAGACAGTGGGGACATGGATGTGAACCAGTTCCATGTCCTCAAGAAGCTCTCATTTTAGTGGGAGACACAGGCCATACATAAACAGATATCTATGCATGATTATGTCAGGTGGTGATAAATACTACAGAGAAAAGGAAGTAAATAGATTGAAAGGATAGAGAGGCATACTAATTTAAATAGGAAGGTCATCAAACACTCTTCTGAGCAGGTGATATCTAAGCAGAGATCAGAATAACAAGACATGCAAACATCAGGAAGAAGTGCATTCCAGGCATTGGGGCCAGCAAGTGCAAAGGTCCTGAGGTAGGAACAACCTTGATGTGCTTGAACAATAAGGGGGCCAGTGTGGTTGGAGTGACTGTGGCAAGAAGGCGAGTGTAGGAGAAGAGGTGGAGTGTTTACCTGGGCATCTTGTATGGGGTGCGTGTGTGTGTGTGTGTGTGTGTGTGTGTGTGGCTATATATCCATATCTGTATCTATATTTAAATTATATCTTTACTTTTATATCTAAATAATATGCTACATCCAGATAGTATTTTAAGGCAAGCTGCTTAATACTATTTTACAATAAACACATAGTCTATGACCTAGCTACCATTACCATTCACTAGGCAGGGAAACTAAGACATAGAAACCAAAGACCATAGTCAGAGTCAGGGTCTGAGGTGACAATGGAAGGCAGATGTTTCAAATCCACTGAGCTTGCCTCTTTCTCTTTCACTTGTGCTTTAAGTTTGCACCACTTGCCCTAATCCACCTGGTGGCATGGCCAGCTTTGTAAGCCAGTGACAGCAATCATTAGTCACTTTCTCTAAGCCCTGTTCACGAGGAAATCCCTTCTTCCCTGATCCAGAGAGGTCAACAAGGACCTAATTGCACCACCACTTGGATTTAGGAACTGAAGTAAGGTCTGACTGTGTGGGTCTCCCACCCCTTTCTTTCAGTGCAAGAAGGAAGAGGCAGTAGTCTTCAGTAGCACAGATGCATTCCTGAGTTTCTCACAGCTTGGAATCTCTAGGATGCTTAGTTATAGCCCCATTGGCATTCAGCCTTAAGACTGATGCTAATGGTCCCTGTATGTTTCTCTCTGTTAGTACATGAGCAGGGGACACCTCTATGTTACCTTGTTTTTCCTGATTATTTCCCCAGTATTCCACCAGCTATGTGGTCACATCACTGCCGAGGCACCCTTTGACTCCTGAAACAACTTGAGTTTCCTTTAAGGAAGAAAGCTGCCCTGTGGTATCCCAAGGGGAGAAGAGAAAAGATTTCATAATACTGAAGTCCTTAATGATGGTCCCTTAGCATTCCTTCTGCATCTCCCTTCCTGTCTCTATCCCTTCATCAACCCCTACAACCATTTTTCTGCAAATTCCCTCCCAAGGTCTCTCTCCCCAGATATTACATTTTGTTGATATCAGAACATCTATTTAGGTAGAGATCATTGGCATTTAAGATACTATATTTACTGGTTAATATCTACTTGAATCCACTTATGGAAATAGCTTCATGAAACATATAAAGGTCTTTAAGCACCACTATCTACTCTATGAACACAGACTCAGGGAAAACAATTCCCTCCAGCCCAGATTTGTCTTTTGAGATGAAGACAAGAATGCTCCAGAAGAAGGGCAAGGTTTATACAAAACAAAAAAGCCACTGCAAATTAACTCAAAACTTCAGGAAAGACGGGGGTGATTCCCGACTCAAAGAAATTTTAAGCAATCTGCCCCTTTCCAATGCTGGTGTGTCCTCTGCTTCTCCAAGGGTTCAATGTCCTCGGATCCCCCGCTTTCGAACCCTTGTTCCTCCCCCATCTTCTGAATCCCCCTAAATGGCACCACCATCCCCACCAACCATCACTATCTTTGTTCAAAGCTAAAATCCTAAGAGTCATCTTGGATTCCTTATTTCCCCTTGTCCTCCACATCCAGTCATCACCAGGTTCTTTTATCTCTGACTGCAAAATATACCCTGAATGCACCCCCTGCCCATTTCCACCATAGCCACGTAGATTTATGCCACCGCATGCTTTCACCAAAGCCTCCTCTGAGCGTTCAGTTCCACCCCAAGAGCTGTCCCAACTCAGTGGGGAATCTACCTGAGCTCCTCTCATGTTAGCCTGGGCTGCCTCATGTTGAGGGCATCACCTGAAGACAACCTAACCCTGTCCCCCAAAACTCCATGGTTTCGGTGGCCTGACCTGCTGCCTCTGCCTCACAGGAGCAACTCACCGAATGACCTCCCTCTTTGCCCCAGGGGCCAGATTTTACCTTTGCCCCTCACTGTAACTAGATTTGAATGAAACTTAATGCTGGAACAGTCAAATAACTAAAAGTATATGCTCAGGTGGTTACTTGTTTATGGTCCATACTTGGTAAAACTTCCAGAAGACAGGAACACAGATTTTTTGAGAAACGTGTGAAAGGCTTTTTACCCATTTGCTAAACACTTTAATGGTCACTTCATTGCTTCTTTAAATTAAATCACTAAAGTTGCACCATTATTGTAAAGTGGGAAAAGTGGTTACCCCTGGAGGGAAAAATTAGGTTCAGCAGAAGAGGAACCCAGAGTGATCTTTATAAAGCAAAGCACTGCAGAGAGACAATGGCAACTAATAGCATGTGGGAAGTCCTGCACATCCACACATCTGAGGCTCACACCAGACATGAACTGTGAGCCTCACGGGTCAGACTCTTAACGATCTCTACTAATGAAAACTCAGCCAATCAGAACTGGCCTTATTTTGATGGTTATCCTCTTGGGGTCTTCAGAAATTACAATCGGGCTTGCTTTGCATTTATATCACCCAAGTCCTGGTCAGGAAAACTGGGAGCTGGGCAGTGGGGAGGGGGGAGGAGTTTATTTACCTGAAGGGAAACAGGCTAAGATGTGGTCTGACACCATGTTCAAGTGATGAGGCGGTATCATCAGGGGAATAATGCTTGGCTGCTCATCACCAAGGGCAGGTCAAGTAAAGGTGAAGGTGAATTGTGGCATGAGGATCTCATGCTTGATATAATTGCTTTTTGACGTTAATGGCCAATAGGTCATTAATTGCTTGAATGCTCAGATGGGGGTGGCTGTGAAGTCCCCTTCTCTCTATACCTCTGATGCCCTATTTTAAGATCCCCAGGGGGGCTTTTCCAGGTGTCCCCCTCATTTAAAAACTCGGGCCTTCAGCTGAGGGAAAAGGAGTGCTGGGTACCCCAGCACCATATCTGATGGAAGGATTAGAGTCTTGCTCTAATAATAAACCTGCCCCACGGTAACTACCACCACCCTAGGTCCCTCTCCTCCTTGGTCTGTGGGGGGGAAAGAATGGGGGAGGGGAGTGAGCAAGAGCAGTGGGACTATTGGCCTGGGGCCACTGAAATGTTCTTGTAGAGGGGTCATCTCTTTCCTTTCTCTTCTCTCTGCTCTCCTCATCCTCAACCTGAACTCAAGGAAAGGCCTTCAAGAGAATTCTTCCCATAAAGGCCGGGGGTGCCTTAAGAAGGGAAGACTGGGACCTCATTCTGCATTTGGGCCTCTCTTTGGGCAGCAGACTGTGTGCACTGCAAGGAAAAGGGGAAAGACAGCAGAGCTGAAAGGGGCAGCAGGAGAGCCTACTCCCCCAGCACTGGGAAGGGCAAAGCTGTGTGGGTGTCTCAGGAGTCAGTGGGCACTATGGGAAGTGTCTACGTTTGAGCCTTCTGGTCTGTACCCTGGCTGCTCCTAGGGTGACACCTGACCCCTGGAAGTGTTAGCAGAAAGCAGTGATGGTAAAGCAGAGGATGACAACAGAGATTTAAAGAGAGGTTTGCCCTTTATCCTCAATCCCTCCTCTCAGACCCTAACCTTGTAGGAACTGGAGACAAGATGAGAAGGGAGAAGTCTAGCCTGTGATGCTGGATGGAGAAGCTTTGAATCTGATAGTAGAAGGACAGTACAAACTGGATGCAACTGGTTTTATAGCTGAAGGTGAACAGAAACTCTTGGAATCTATCCAAGATGCTCTCTTTTTAAAAAGATTTTATTTATTTATGAGGGAGAGAGAGAGAGAATGAGCGCATGAGCAGGGCAGGGGAGGGGCAGAGGGATCTGGAGAAGCAGGCTCCCCGCTGAGCTAGGAGACTGGCACAGGACTCAATCCCAGGACCCCAGGATCATGACCTGAGCTGAAGGCAGATGCTTAACCAACTGAGCCGCCCAGGTGTGGCTATCCAAGATGCTCTTATGTGCTGGGAAATAATTGGCCTCAAAAGCGTTGTGATGCATACCACTCCACACCTATTAGGATGGTGAAAATCCATAATGCTGACAACACCAAATGCTGGCACAGAATTGGAGCAACAGGACCTCTCATTCATTGCTGGAGGGGATGCAGAATGGTACAGCTGCATAGGAATGCAGTTTGGTGGTTTCTGACAAAACTGAACATGCTCTTACCATATGATCCAGCAATTGTGCGTCTTGGTATTTAGCAAATGAGTTGAAAACATGTCCACACAAAAATCTGCATCTGGATGTTAACAGAAGATGTATTCATAACTGCCAAAACTTGAAAGCGACTTGAAGATGTCCCTCAGTAGGTGAATGGGTAAATCACCTGTGGTCCATCCAGACAGCAGAACATTATTCAGCATTAGAAAGAAACAAGCTACCAAACCATAGAAAGACATGGAGAAACTTTAAATGTATATTAGTAGGTAAAAGAAGCCAGTCTGTAAAGGTTACATGCTATATGACTCCATCTATATGACAGTCTGGAAAAGGCAAAACTATGGACATAATAAAAGATTGAGAGTCTAGGTTGCAAGGGGCTCAGGGAAAGGAAGGATGAGTAGGCAGAGCAGAGAGGATTTCTGGGACAGTGAAACTACTCTATTATAATCGTGGCTACATGTCATTATACACTTATCAATATGCACCACCAAGAGTGAACCTTACGGAAGCTATGAACTTTGGGTGACAATGCATCGATGTAGGACCATGATTAGAACAAATGTACCATTCTGGTGGGAGACAATAGTGGGGTAGGCTGTGCATGGGTGGGGCACAGAGGATATGTGGGAATTCTCTACTTTCTGCTCAGTTTTTCTCTGAACCTAAGCTCCTCTAAAACATAAAATCTATTTTTTTTAAAGCATTGCACTGAGGGCATGGGCTGTGGCAGTGCCTGAGGCTCCATCGCTTGGTTTCTATCTGTACCATTCAAAAGTTCAGGAAAGGAGGTTGCTGGTCCTGCCCCAACCTTACTATGATCCCCTGGCATTCACGGGACTGTTCTGGGTGGGTGCTGTTCTGTAGAAACTGAGAGCTGAGCAGCAGGTGCAGAATTGTGGCTTGGAGGAAAGTGACAGAGAATACAGCTGGATGGACGCTGGCATGGGTAGCCTGCCTTCCCATGCCTCGGGGTGGAAGTCAGTGTGGCCGGAAGTCCATTCTCAACAGGAAACAGAGAACGATGCTTCTTGGGAGTCTCCGAAATGGGAACATTGTGAAGGCTTGGGAAGGAGGCCAAGAGAATATGGGACCAAACCATTCTTACCAAGATAAAATTAAGTTTACAGTAGAATGTATGCACTGTTTCTTCCACATATGACTTTAAAAACTTTTTTTAATTTTGATAACTTGATACCTAAACTTGCCAGGAGGATTACAAGAATGTTGGGCATATCAGGATAGCAGTGGTGCAAGCTAGAATAAATAAAGATGAAGAAGTAAAGGATATTAATGAGAAGCATCTTTAATTATTACAATTTGTGTCTTAATGGGCGGATAATGTTGGCTCTATCATAGCTAAAGATATTAGAATGATTTTAGTCATAATAGTTCTCTCTTAAGGATATTAGACTCTTAATAGGAAGTACAAAAAGAGCTTTTACAGGTTATTGATGGGGACGATTCACAATTGAAAACAGTGAATATCTAATGATCATTCTGACAGGCTTCTATAGGCTTGGGCAGTCGTAGAAGAGAAAACTTCAGTGTCGGGTGATCAGAGGGTGTTCAGAGGAAGAGGGATAAAACAAAAGGCTAAAATGGACTTCATGGCTGGCTGGGTGGTCAACCTTGTCCTCGGACATGTACAAGTGACTGGGTTTTCTTAGGTGAACCAGGAAGAGGGTCCCCTGGAGATACTCGAGAAAAGCGTGTGGAAGGCAGACTGAAAAGGTCTGAAGACAAGAGGGAAGAGTTTCTTTGGCTGAAAGAAAGGAAAGGCTGTTTGGGGTTTCAAGAAAAGGGACTGACAACTTCTACCACAGATGAGGGTCAATTTGGGGCAAACTTCCACGCACTGGGGCTGCACTAAAATGACATCATGTGAATCTGGATTACAGAACCATGTTGCGTGACACTGCATCGTGTATAAATGAGGTGTTTCCAGTAGCAAATTCCTTTTCTTTCCAGAATGGATTCACCTGGTACCAAATTCTAAGAAATAAGAATGGTGGCAGATGGGAGAGTTTCTCCGTGCAGCAGAGCCTGAGGCCAAGGCTTCTATTTTCTCAGGAAGTTCCATGTGACTGACGGCATGTTCACAGGCTCCTTCCGGGAGCCTACAGGAAGTACTGGGTCTCAAGAGAGTCTGATTGAAGAGAAGAATGGAGAATAGCTTTTCTACAGTTGCCTTTCCCCTATTGCTCAAGGATTCCAGCACTGGGTGTTGGCTTCTCTGCACTTCTCAGTCAAGCACACATGGGTATCAGAGTGAGTCTAACGGAGTTTCTTACTTCAGCATCAAGAGGCAGGCAGGAGGCCATGATGTGAGAGGTACACAACATGGGCAAGATGGAGGTGCTGTGGGGTCAGTGGGAAACCCACACAGGAGCTGGAGCAGAACAAATAGCCAGTGGTCCCAAAGACAGGTAAAATCAAGAGGATCTGAAGCAGTGCATGAGAAGTATCTGCCCCAGGAAGGGGATTAGGCAGCAAGACCCTACTATCTTTCCTTTCTTCTGCCATTCCACTAGGGCTGGATCCAAATTTCCCTACCCTTATTTTCAGACCCATCATTACCTAAGCAGCCTCAGTTTTCCCCAACCTCTTCCCCAAATTGCTTTGCTGAATATAGAATCAACCTCCATGTCAGGCTGACTTGGTGTCCCTTTGCTGACCACCCAGCCTCCACCTTATGCTTAAAGTACCTCTTCTTTTTCTTCTGCCCCAGGGGTGGCAAGTGGCTGGCCACCATGTACCCCCAGCTCACAGCTTAAAACTCACAGCACTGGAGCTTCTCCACACAGTCCTTTTTCTGTCACAGGGATTTTGCTTAATCTCCATTCTACTTATCACTCTGGTTGCCTTACTTGTCCCTAGGCTTCCAGAGATACATGTATCTGTGCCTCTAAACACAAGCTCAGTCCTTGGGACCCTGTCCCACAGGACAGATACTTTTGTAGCCAATTCCTACTTGACAGGATTTGGGGATAATCTGTGTATAAAACTCCTCATTTCTGGGTCCATCCACTTCAAGAGGCATTTAGCGTCCTCTTGACCCCTAGCCTGGACTGGAGATTTCTTTAAATCTCAGACACTAATTTTGCCCCTCGGTTACTTTCCTACAACTAGCTGGACTTGCTCACCATAGTGTCCGAGCCTAAAACCTGGCACCTGCCTGCCCTACACCCACCCTGCCTGGCTGCTACATCTTCTCTGTGAATCTTATACTAGGATCAATCACAAGTCAACAGCTGATAGAAACTTCATCCTTAGTTGGCTTCCTGCGTAGTTGTTCGAGACTCTTACTGTGCACATGCTCTCAGCTTTATGGCCAGATAGAGACAGAAATACAGACATATGTTACTAATCGCTGGACAGAATGTGGACAAAGCCCCAGTAGATTCTACACGTGGGCAAAACTGGGCTCCCCAGCCAGGAAAGAGCCACAGAGAGGAAGGGGGTTAATCAGCAGGGGCACTAGAAAATCAGCCCGATCACAGAGCACCTACTGTGATCTGGCACTCCCTTGGTAGGGGACAGGCTATTGTCTGGTACTCTCTCTTTTTCTCTCTCTCTAGATCTCTTCTCTACTCTGAACTTCCTTCCATTTTCTCTTCCATATAATACCATGATTTCGATGACAGTTTGGTATTTAAAGAACTGCCAATGGTAGCAGTTACTGACCTAGAATAGAGCCCTAGTTCTCTACCTCTGAATCTAGGGCTGGCTACCCTCCACCTCATGGTGTCCTGGCAGCAGCCTATGTCCTCTCCTGGAAATTACATGGTGAGGGCAGAGTCTGGGGCCCCAGTGCAAGGTCTCTCTCCTTCAGTCAGGTGTGGTCAGGAGATAGACCGATGGGGGAAATAACTCCACTTCCCAGCTGCAAAGCTGAGCTTTAAATGACTTGCCTCTGGGCATCTGGGTTCTGCCCACTAGCCCACAGACACCTGGGGCAGAACTGCTATCTTGCTTTAGCTGTTCCTCCGGTGAGACTCCCTAAAACTTTCTTTGGCAAGCTTGCTGGAATGAGAAACCATGATGGCGGGTCATTGCTGAGTCTTATCACGACAACGTCTTTCATGCTGCATTAGTAAATTTTGAGTGCTTAATAAGTGACATAAATGGGAAGGGGTTTACATCTTTAGAAATGCTTTTTCCCAAGGTTAATATTTCATGCTAAATCTCTGTACTCTTTTGACATTTTTATGACCTGTGTACAGCAGTCTCATATGTTCGCAATAATGTCCAAATTGAAAGAGTATGATGATCACTTCACTGCTCTTTGTTAAGTCAGTTTTAAGCATCTTGTTCCATTTGGGACTTATGTCCAATCAGATATTTTCCTTTTAAAACTCTGCCTCCCTTATTTTCCCAGGATTGTAATATTTGGAAAGACAAGAAACTGTTGACTTTTCTGGGGATCTCAAGTGTCCATGTGTTTCTTGTCCCCTCTTAAAGGCTAATTACCTTTAGACAAGTGAATGTGATCTATTGAAATAAAAAAACTCTACGAGTCTGGAATAGTTACCCTAAATTTGGATCTGGTCTCGAGTTTTTGTTTAGTTGGCTAGATAAAGGGGGTATGTCCCAGGGTGGGAAACGTAACCAACACATGTTCCAGGCCATATGCTGGTTCTTCACATACATTAATTTACTTAGTTTCTTGCAACAACCCAGCAAGCAAGGCTTTACAATGTCTAAATTTCAGATAAAGAACCTGGGGACTCAGAGAGGATAAATGACTGTCCCAGTGTGTGGCCAAGCCAGTCCCACAGTGCCCTGACTCCCAGGCCAGAATCAGCTCCAATTTGCTGGGATTATCATCATGTTTTGGATTCAGATCAGAACCTACAGAAGTCAAACATACTCTTCACTTGGGCACTTGGGATTCCATGGGACACAGCAAGATTCTTCAAGTACCCATGCAAAAAAAAAAAAAAAAAAAGGTGGGGACAAATAGGGATCTTTCCTCAAATTCCACCAATATTGTAATTATTCTGGGGGGAAACCAACAACAACAGTATGTAGTCATTCTTTGTAAAAATGTGGCCCTGTACAGTGTGATTCTTTCTGAAGCCCAGCAGGCTTTTCTACAAGGCACGCTAGCCAGAGACCCGGACGGCCTGCATTCTGATACGAATCTAATTTTTCCAAGACTTGTCTGTTTCTAAGGACTCACATGGAGTTTATAATTCACTTTGCTATTTTTAAAATGGTCTAAGGATTACCCTCTAAGCCCTGAGCACAATATGGCCATTTCTTAGGGAAAATCCTACCCCTCCGGTTGGAGCATGTTCTGTGCCTTACAGTTGGGGTTCTGCGCAGATCCATCCCTGCTGCCCATTAGTGATTCGTCTGGGTCTAATTTAGGCCACAACACACATCGAGCAGGAACTCTGTAATTCCATGTTCTCTTCAATGTTCAGCAGATTTTGTTCACTCAACAAATGTTAAATGCCAGTAATAACTAACACCTTCTCTCTCTAAATAAAGCACTATTTTGAGACAGCATATACATGACCATTCTGATTTCATCTTTTATTTAGAGAGTAGGAAAAAAGAAAAGAAAAGAAAAGAAAAAGCCACACACAGATTCTGTCAGCAGAGCCTGTATTTCAAAGTCTAAAACTGGGTCATGGAGATGGGCTAGAGGCTAGGGGATGCTGAAGAGCTTGGAAGCCCTGAAAGAATCCGGGGATGGTAGTAATAAAAAGTGTCTTCTGCAAGCCTTCAAGGAGGAGACAGAGCAGGAGGCTGGAAAGAGCCCTGGGTATGCGACTTGCTGCCGAGGGGTGGTCTGGGCTCGGCCACCACTGTTGACGCCAAGGCATGTGGCGCTCAGGGGTCAAAGCAGATGCTGCCTGAGAAACGCCTGTTGATTCACTTAAATTATTCATTCGCTGAGCACATATTTATCTGGTGCCTACTCTGTATTCCACATGGGGAAAATCACGGAGAACATGGCCTTCGCCCTCATGGAATTGAGGTTGGAGAAGATATTAAATCAAAGGATCTCAAAATAAATATGGAATTTAAGTGCATACATGCTGTGGAGGAGAGATTCGTGATGCAGAGAAATAAGAGAGAAATTCAAAACACCTAGCAGGCCCTGACCAACTGCACCTACCTTGGTCTTGGTGCCTGAAGGCTCCACGCTGTTCCTGGAGGCCACTTTTTAGTGGCTGAAGGAAGCAGACTCAGGGTGGTGGCTGTCTACCAACTTGTGTGGAAATCTTTCAAGTTTTGCAACCAGTGTTCTGGCTGAACATTGGCATTGCATAAGAGCTTATAATAGAGGGATTTGCTCTGGGCTGGAAGGCTGGTAAAAGGTTTCATGTAGGGGTAATATGTGAGCCAAGACCCGAAGAATAAGTAAGAATTAACTAGGTGAAGACAGAACTTATTTTTAGGCGCCTTGAGCAGAGAGCCTTCAAAGGCCCAATGGTAGGAGGGAACAAAATGTGTTTGAGAAGCTTAAAGAAGTCCAGCGTGACAAGAGTGCATTAAGCAAAGGCTGTGTAACAGGGGATGAGGTGAGGGTGTTGCATGTGAGCCAGAACACGCAGGATTGTGTAGATTTCATTTATTTCCTTATGAACAATGGGAAGCCATTAAAGATTTTCAGCCGAGAAAGGCATGGCCAGGTATGCCTTTTATAGAAGCACTCTCAGGCTGCTGGGGGAGCATCTGGAAGGCTGCTGTGTCCATTCCAGGGAGAGGATGGTAGCTCAGACTAGGACTGGTGATAAGGGTGGAGAGAGTATATTGCTTCTTGCTTGCCAGATTGCTAGATGACGGTCATTTGCTGAGCTAGGACACACTTGAACAGGCCTGGGACATGTTGGGGATGGGAGCCAAGAGAGAGACTCTTGGAAGAGAGAGAGGCTGAGGGTGTCGCCACAGGGGAGCCTCTGTAGTGTCCCATAGGAAACCAGGGTGCAGGGGAGGGTTCTGGACAGAGCACTAGGTGCGGCCTTGAGAAATTCCAATAGTTAATGGCTGGCCCTGTGAAAGGGGGGTAAGAAAGCATGACCAGCAGGGACAGGGATCAAAGAAGCCAAGGAAGGAAAACACTTCAAGAAAAAGGGAGTGGAAAAAAAAAAAAAAGAAAAGAAAAAGGGAGTGGACAACAATCGTCAAATGAAATGAAGGCTGAATATGCCCATTGGCTTGATCTCCAGAGAGATTTCCCTGAAGGGTTCATGAGAGTAGCTATATTTTTCATTCAACTCTTCACTTGGAACTGATTGCAGACTCACAAGTGATTGTGTGGTACAGAGAGTTCCCACGTACCATCACCCTGCTTCCCCCAGTGGTAACATCTTACACAGCCATCATGTCACAGCCAGGACCCTGACGCTGGTGCGGGATGGGAGACTCCCCGGCAGACCTTCATCGGATAACAGCAAGAGCTGCTGTGGTGAGGTATTGGGATCAGAAGTCAAATCGGAGTGGGTGGGAAAGAAGAGACAGAGGCTGTGTAGACAGTAAATACTGTATTCTGCTCAGCACTAGGCACGGTGTCAGGTACTGGGTGCAGGGTGGGGAGTCCTGCGGAAACATTCACATCCACAGGTTCAGGACAAGAAATAAGGGGAATAGGAAGCTGAGGGTAGAAATCTATCTCTGGCAGTGGGCATCAACGTCAGAGGCCACAGTGGACCTGGGAGCAGGATTTCTAGTGGTGAGTCCTTGGGAACGAGCCCCTGGTGGTGGCAGAAGGAAGCTCACTCAGGTTTTGGCAGAAGCATCAAGGCTTTTCCTTCAAGACAGATTTTCTGGGCAGTTGGTCATAGCAATACCTCTCAGAGTTTACAAACTGTTAAGAGCGGAGAATCTTTCTACACCTGAGTCCCAGACATTTTACAGCTATTCCATTTTCTAACTGAACATTAGAAGGAACTTTAGCTCGTGGGTTCGAGGGATGAATTCCTAACAAGCCCATTTCACAGATGAACACACGGAACCCCAGGCTCCAAGGGAGCTCACATCACCCAACCACGTATGGCAAAGTCCTCCTCGGATCTCAGAATTCTGGTGTTTGACGTTTCTATTCCATTGCCTCTTAGAGTACCTTACTTTGTGGGTTGCTCTGGGTCTCCAGAAACAGATTCTATTGAGTTGTGCAATTAATTAGCCACTGCTTCCTATGAAAGTTTGGTCATTTTCTTCTTCCCGATATCACCCAAGTTGGCCATCCCCAGATATCCAAAAGCCAAAAATATCATAGGAAGACATGTTTTGTTCTTGTCTCTCATTCTAGTTGATAGATGACCAAGAATCAGAAAAATAATTAAGTATTTGAAACCTTGAGGGTAGATTTGACTAATGTCGAACATTCCAACTCCTGCTCTACTAGGGTCATTCCTGAAGCTCTGTTTTCAAAATGGAGGCCAAGGAGAGCGGATCAAAGGAGGAGAAGCAGGTGGAAGCCGGCAGCAGGACCCGGGTCCCCATGGGGCAGGGGCTCTTTTGGCCTCATTCAGACGGGTGTGCAGGGAGGTTCCCCTCGCCCGCCTCATTCCATCTCCACGGGAAGACAGAGTGCAGCACTGGCTGCTCCTGGGGGAGAAGCTGTAAGAAAGCTCTGGTCCTGCATACTAATTGGCCTACTTTAATGACTCTTCATCCCCTGCCTCCAACTGCAACAATCCCCTCTTCCGAAATCGCCTGCTCCTAGCGGAGGAGGCTTGCTGCCATGGCAACCAAGCCTTCCAATGCTGGGAAAACTCACCATAGAGATGTGGGGAGAAAAATTCCACTGGTGCATTTCCAAAGAAGAAGGGCTTAAGGGCGGGGGAGGGAGAGCAAGGGTTTGGGGGAATGATGTGGCTGGAGATGGGGAGCTTCCCTGGCTGAGGGCAGGGGGGTCGCTACACAAACGTGCCTGCAGACACAAAAGCCCGCACACAGAGAGAGGACCAGTGGAGCCTGGCGCTGGGAGATCCAGCTACACATGCTGATGTTCATGTCACCTCGTCCATGGGGTGCCCCACACAAAAGAGGGAGGATAGAAACAGGTCCGCAATGGCCTGTCTCATGAATCAAATACTCCCTCCCTAGTCAGTGAAACACAGTACCGAGGTTGAGTGTGCTCTCATCCACATGTGGACTTGGTCACTGGGAGCTTCTGTTAGTGCTCTGACTCTGCTAGAGAATCCTATTCGAAATGTGATTATATCTCCTTTGAAAAGAGAGAAAATACAGTGGATACAAGGTGCATGCTCTCCTGAGTTGCCATAAGAGAGGGAGTATCCACTGAGGTGTGTTTGCTTGGAGCCACCCGCTCCCACCCGATGTGACCCAGGACTTCTGCTGTTGCTGTGGGGACAGACACTGGGCCAGCCATGCTTTGCACCTCCATGTCCCCTTTAGCAGGACGGCAAAGCAGCAGATGGGGTGTTTGGGGGTCCCCTCTAATTTTGGGGCACCCCTTAGCATTGTCTGAAGCTCTGTCCCATCTGAAGTGCTTTGATTCATCCCCCCCTGTTCTATAGAGCTCCCTTTCACAGCCTTTTCTTCCTGTTTCTAAAGCAAGGCAGTGCCTTTTGCGTCATGAGCCCAGAGCATCATTTCTGAAACACCCCAGTGTTAAGTGGCTGGCACACATTAATGTCGAAAGGGGTGTTTAGTTCCCAAAACCAAAGCAAACACACACACAAATGTTCTCTTTGGGACCAACGTGGGAGAGAGTTTCTAAAGGCCGACCACAAGCTGATTGTGTTTCTGACAGTCCCCTTCTCTCAAAGGAATGAGCAAATTCTGCCATGCCTTTATCCGTGCCTGACAACTCCCAGAAACAAGCCAGGGCTGGGAGCTCGCCTCGGATCCAAGTCAGCAAACCCTGAGAGCAGGAGGCGGCCCGCGCTTGGAGAATGAAGCTTTGGAAGCCACACAAAACCTGGAGGCACTTCATTCCCAGTCCGGGTGAACGATGCAGAGAAAAGCCTTATTTGGTCATATTAAATAAGATACACCTGGTCACATTCACCTTTGTCCTGCTGATGTCATTTTTGACACAAAGACTTTGTAACATGCTTGACTCCCAAGCCCCAGCTTTTCAATGTGACATTTGATGAATCTTTCGTTCATTTCTTTTCAACAAATATTTATTGAACAAACTCTGCGAGATGCAGGGGTAGAATACAAAAGTGACGACCCACCTGTCCTTCTTTAAGAGGGTATTTGGAGATAATGGCCCTCTCTTACATTTGCAGAGGACACTCAGTTCCCAAAGCACTTCACACGCATCATCTAATTTAATCCTCGTGCCCAGCCTGGCAGGGCGGAGATAAAGCTTGTGCTGCCGAGCAAGGAACGAGGGGCAGGAAGCCCTTGACAAAGGATGCCAACAATGTTCGGGGCTGCTATCCTAGCTCTTACCAACTCACTTTGCACCTAGGAAATTTAGGTGCTAAAACTGTATGTTCTCCGGGGACCAAGGCACAAGGCAGTCTGGGTATGAAGAGCCTCTCGGGAGATTAAATAAGTTGGCCTTCAAAGAAATCTTTGAAAGTGAGGACACTTTATTCAGAAAGAAAATTGGCTTTGCTTTCAAAGAAGACTGCAAAGGGGACATTTCAAAGCGATGGCTTAATGAGGTAGAAAAAACACTGGCCAAGGAGTTAGGAGGTTGAGAGCCCGGTGCTACCCTGTGGCTTTTAGAAAATGAGGAAATCGGGCCAGATTATGTCTAAACTGCAGGTCAAAAATTCAACATGGTGTACCAGGCAGGTTTGCGATCATATACGTTATTTGGAAGTTCCTGAAAAAAGATTTGATCAAATGCAGTTTTAGAAGTTATGCAATTGGTTATTACACATAGGTGCCTTTATTTAATTGCCAAGATGGGTTGAATGTCAAGAGCTAAACAGTATTTTCAAGGGCTTGTTATTTTGAGGTCTCCTCTCACATGTACTATAACCTACACAATAGATTATAAGGATGGAAAGCAGAATGTCTGGAACAAAATAGACATTCCATAAATATTTGCTTCATAAATACATGAAGACGTGGATGGATGAATGAATGTGGAGCAGACAACAGGATTTTGTAGTGGTGGCAGAGAATAAAATGCAAAAGAACATTCTTCTGAGAAGCGTATCAATGTATCTCCTGCCAAAAACAAAAGCCATGTAACCAAGAAACAAAATATTGCCTCGGAGAGAGGTAAGTAGGGGTGGGCAGGTACTTCTGTACAAGAAGTTTTAATTTTACTACTTGAGTCCTAATACTTTTTTCTTAAGGTTAGTTTGGTGACTTACTATTGCTAAGGAGCCACGCTGCCTGTGTTTTCTGATCCTAGATATCTGCATTTGGAAGATGAGGTTACTCCTATACCAGCTCCAAGACAGCACAATTCCGTGTAGATCCAAGCTTCAGATTTGAATCCAGCTTAGATCAGGGAGATCTGTCATTTCAGCTCATCTTATGTGGTCAAATAAGCCACTTGGGGACCCTCAGCTCCTCAGCAACTTGGCCTGTGGGCTGCTCACTGATGGCGTCACCAAGGTTCTACCAACCCTGTCTGGGGTGCGGGTGCCTATGTAAGGGTTTTGTGCTTTCTAGAAACCTCTCACCAGTGGAGCCCTGGGCACCAGCTGTGGAGGTCTGTCCGTGGTGCCTCCTTTCCCTCTGTTTGCCGGGGCCGTGCTTCCTGGGGAAACGTGCTCAGGTCTCTTCTGGACCTTGTCAATTTCTGACCAGCCTTCCAGCTAAAGCTCAGCCTTCTTGGTAGCACTCTACGAAACCCCCAACCCAGGGGAGCATCTAACATTTACTCTTTCTGAAGAAACCACTTATCAGATTAAACTTTTGTGCTGTCATCACCTTATGGATATTCTTTTTCTTTCCCACTAGATTAAAACCCTTCTATATTATAATCATATTACAATATATAAATTTATCAAAGTAACATGCTGTACACCTTAAACTTACACAGTGTTACATGTCACATGCATGCAGTAAAGAAGAAAATAAATTCCTCCTTGTAGAGTGGGAACTGTATTTGGTGCACATCTATGCCCCCACAGTGCCCAGTAGGGGTTGAATAAGCATTTGTTGATTGATGGATAATAAATACATCACGGTAATTATGCTAAGGGAGTCACTGCAGTATTGTAAGGAGTCAAATGAGAAATTCACAACTTTGAAGTACAAATAGATAAATATTACATGCAGACCGGAATCATTTAAAAAATAAAATGGAAGTTCAGAAGTTCCACTACTAATATTCATGTTGTAAAAATAAATTAAAAACTGTATGTTCTGCATCATAAGTGTAATTTAGTAGTGGTGAGCACAGCAATCAAGAAGAATTTATGTAAAGAGGAAAGTGGGAGCAGAATTATTTGCTCACACGGGCCATTGCTTAGTTAAAGCCTCTGCTCAGAAAAATAACTTTTACACTGCTTGACTTGATGTTACTGATTTTTCATTCTTAATGCTTCACTGCCCTTTGATTCCTTAAAAATGAATCATGAGCTTTGAATGTGAGGCTAAGAGGGAGGGATGTAAAGAAAAGGAGAAGGAGGGAGTTTAAGTACTAGAAGGAAGAAAATATGTATTCTCTGCTTTCTCCAAGGACTGAGCGTTAGATTGAAATCTCTGCACTGAGTGAACAATACTACTTGCATTATCCAAACTTAAAAAAAGAAAATGGGATGGGGTTTCTTCTCTATTTATTTTATGAAATTGTTTCACAGTCCATGTGCTGAGTCATCTAAAGGTAGTCCCCGGATCATTGCCTCTTTCAGGCAAACCAGTTATTGACCAGATATTGATGAGAGCCCTCACAATTTATAGCCTGGTGCTTAATTAACACAAAACTGCAATAATGCCCTTCCAGCAGGCTGAACTTCCTAATCATTTCTTTTCACTCTGAATGCAAAATTGGACCCACTTGGAGTCTCAAACCCTCACTCTTTCATATCAAAAGATTTCAAATCTATGATCTCATTTACAGGAGAAAGTGTGATCTTTTTCTCCATCATCCTCACCAGAAACAGCACCAGCTCATTGACTTCACATTTCCTTAGTGAAATCGCCAGTGTTTCAAAGCCCGATATAAGATGCTCCCTTCTAACCTCCAGGATACTTCTGCAGGGTTTTTGAATATATCTAAGAATGTCCTGAGTAGAACAGTTCAATTAAAATCACCTCTCTGGGCTTAGTTGAATGCAAACAGTGGGATCCCCAATTATGGGCACAAGTTCTCTTTCTCTTCCTCTCTCTCTATCCCTATTTTTGTCTCTTGCTTGCTCGCTCCAATAACTTATCAAATAGTTTCAGTAGATCTAATGGAATTAAGCCCACCAATGGACGAGATGCATTGATGACCATGAAACTCATAGTTATTGCAAGTGGAAGAAATTTTGAAGGAGGCAAAAACAGTTGCAGTGGTGACTGGAGCATCTCTCCAAAGAATTACTGTCAGACTGAACTGGGGAGGGTTCAAGAACTTTATAATTTGGCTGGAGGGCTGCTTGTCAAATGGTAGTCATCTCTGGCCTTCAAACAGAGACCAGATAATAACTGTAATTTAACCTGCTCCTGCCTTACAGAGAGCAGCCACCTTTTCAGCTCTGGGGGGGGGGGGGGGGGGGGCGGAGGGTGGTTCTGCAAAGAACACAGAGCGCTTCTCTGTGTAATTAAAGCCCCAGCTGCATGGATCCGCTCATCAGAAATTCAAAGAGTCCGGGAGACCAGTCTCTCTCAGTCTTCCTCGCCCCTCCCACATCCTCTTCTTGTTTCCTCCTCTTTCCCACCCTTTCTGGCTTTATAATTCATCTCTGAAACTGCCACAGAAAAACTGCAAAAACACCGAATAATCCCACTTCTTAACTAAACGGAGTGCTCCTTGAAGGCCTGTCCTATTTGTCTTGACAGAGAGCCTTCATAGACGTTGGCGGAATTAATGAAAGTTCTCTTTGCCCCCAGTGATGCTGGCAAAAATATTACTTCTATGCAAATGAATCCTGCACCTTAAAATATTCCACCTTATCTCAGTGTATGCTCAACCAATTCAAGGAGGGTAGATATTAATCTTCAGGAAGATACCACCATAACATATATCCACATTTATACCAAACAACTAGCCTAAAGATTAATTAGTGGGTATATATCCCTCTTAATAAGTCAGCTGCTTAGCCAAAAAGGCAGGCTACTCCCAGTTAGATTTTTGGCAGAGGAACGGTGAAGATCTCAGGCTATGCAGTGAATACTCTGTAGGTTCAGATCTGGGCTTACAGCATTTATTGATTATGTGAATACAGGTAGAGCTTCTTCACCTTTCCAGGAGGGGCCCGTGTACTCATTGACTCATAGGGCAGAGTTTGGGAGTAGCACTTATAACATGCTCAGAGGGGTCTGTCCTCGGTAAGACTCAATTAACATCAGTCACTTCAGCCAGCTGATCATGGCTCTTCCAAATAGAGTTACAGACTACAGAGTTTTGGGGTGCCCGGGTGGCTCAGTCAGTTAAGCACCTGACTTTGGCTCAGGTCATGATCTCAGGGTCCTGGGATCAAGCCCCGTGTCAGGCTCCCTGCTCAGCTAGGAGTCTGCTTCTCCTTCTCTCTCTCTCCCTCTGTGATCTCCCTCTCTCTCTCTCTCTCTCAAATAAATAAATAAAATCTTTAAAAAAATTACAGAGTTTCCAAAAGGGCAACTTGGCTTTGTTTCCATCATGGAAAAGGGACACTAAAATAACATCAAGAGTTTGGTTTATCCCTGGTTAGCAACTCCCTAGGTGCCTGGTTTATCTAAAAATAATATGTCAACAAAGGGCTTGGCTATTTCTGCGATGACCTTTGCAAGGACAGATAGCTGATTGTTTTCACCTCCTTTTCCTAAGGAGGCACAGTCTTGTACTAGTGGCTTAGTCTAAGGCATGTCTCTGGCAGGCGGGCCAAGTCAGGCTCAGAGCCTAGTGGCAGCAACTCTCCTCTCTCACTGTTTAAGATACTCATACCGTTAAAAGCCTTCATAAAGCATGTTCTTTCATGTGCTCTCCACCACAACCTGCTGAAAATACAACCAGAAGACAACAAAAAACGAAGCGGAGAAGCTAAGAGGCTTTCCTGTGGCAATGCAATGAATTAGCGGCATGGAGAAGCCTAAAGCTTAGGTACCTTGTCTTTCAACAAGCTCTTTCCAGTTTACATACGAACTACCTCCTCATGAACTACAGTTGATTTTTTTTTAATCTGAATACGTGCTGTAAACAGTCACGGTGGTTCTCAGCGAGGGGTCAACAGACCAGCACCAGGGACTTCACGTGAGAACTTGGAAGAGGTGTACATCCTGGGGCCCCACCATAGCCCCACTGAACCAAAACACTGGGGGTGCGGCCAGCCTTCTGTTCTACCAAGGCCTGCAGGTGACTCCCATGTACATCAAACTTTGAGAACCGTTGCCCTAGAACAAGGAGGCTAATAATAAATGATCTCATTCAATCCTTACAACAACTCTAAGATATGTAATACTGTTCGCACAGTCTTGGATAGGGAAACTAAGGCTCTAAAGGAACAGTCAACCTTTCTAACATCATGTGGTCGGTAAGAAAAAAACCCTATGTCTGCCTGACTCCAGGGGCCCAGCTTCTAAACCCACTGTCCCACTGCCTCTCAGCAAGTGTTAACTGGCAGAAAGAGTTTTACTAGCAAGGGTTCATTCAATCTGTCTATAATTCCTGCGCAAATAAGGCTAGTCCTTTACTTCACAATAGACCGCTACATTTAACATGATGGCTATTGTGCTCCCCATTCTCATCATACAATTTGGCGGATGGGCTGCTAAAATCATTAGTCCTTCGCACTTGACAGTGGAAATCTGAGCTTTTCTAGGGGACGATCATACAGATGCCCAGTTCCAGTGGGATCCAGGCTCACACAGCTTCGGTCACTTTTTACACACTACTCCAAATTTTAAATTGAAGAACACTTTGATCACTGAGTTCTTCAAATGGTTGGTACTTATTTTCAAAGAGAAGAAAGAAATGTAACTGACCTCAATTTCCCTAACTAGAATTGGCTCAGTGGTTCAAAGAGAGTCGTTTATAGTCAAACAATTAAAATAATGGTGAAGGCCTGCGTTCCCCTGATGGAAGTCTTGACAGCTGTCTTTCAAGATATTTTTCAAAGAACAACAGGTGCTCTGTGGTTTCATCCTGGAAGCTGTGGATGCTGATCCCAGGACGGGGCCTGTGCGTAAGTGGTTGCATATTTCATTTTATGCTGCTTCTCTCTATCAGTCTGACCTTGGGGTCATTAAGTTTTCAAGAAATCTTGGGAACAGAACTGATTATAAACTTAAAGGACAGCAATTTGGTATAAGATGCTGGTAAAGGGCAAGTAGGGAGTAATTTTTAAGACTAGAACTACTGGGAGCGCTTAAGGGACCTTTATATCTCAGCGCATACATCTGTGAAATGACCACACTTCAACACCTAATTCAGAGGGTCAGAAGAGGAAGTATGCTTTCCCACTTCCCTACTCAGGCTTCACCCAACCACAGTGGCCTGGATGGGGGTGGGAGGGGGTAGAATGAGACAGGAGAAAGGAAGAATCTACTAGGGCTCTGAGAAAGAAAATCTATGTAATTTGCTCAACCCCATGTTGTCTCTCCCCTCTGATAAACAATTATGTATCATTACATTTTGTACACATATCTTTGTGAAATGGAGTTTGCTACAGGATACAGTCTATCTTTGAAGTGATTTTTAAGTCAAAGCATACAAATGACTTCCTTTAGACTGAAAGGCCGTGTGAATGTTGAACAGTAGCTATTCCGTGTACCAGAGAGGTGTTAGTTACCCAACGTCTTTATATCCTGTGGCATGTGCGTGAAAGAAATTAAATCCCTTGGTTAGTTGTTCCACATGATACCAATCAATCAACTGGATTGATATCCCCTTCCCCCATTGAATTAGCTAATTTCTTGGCTAAGCCAATTTAATTATTTTGGCCACATAGACTTCTCTTCAGACTAATCAATAAAAACCCAAAACTATCATTTTAAAGGTTAAACTGCTAAATGATTCAAAACACAGACATTTTGAAAGAAGTTCTCTCTCTAAAACTCCTTCTTTTTTATCCTGTGGACATAATGGCCGAAGTGAAATGCTATTTAAAAAATACAATTATCTCACTTACGAAAAAAAAGGATGCCAGGGTATCATGCTTTCTCAAGTGATTTGAGAAAATAACGAAAAAATCAGCAAGCTCCAATATTTATACAACTTGAAATATAGATTAAATAAACTCTATTTTCTTTCCAAAAGAAAACGGAAAAACAACAGATTAGGAAAAAATATTTGCTTAATTACATATACATGAGTAATTACACACACACACACCCCTCCACGTATTTTAAGGGATTATTCGCTTAAAAGAAAAAAAAAATCAGGACCTCAAAACATAAATATCGAAAGCACAGAGGCAGAGAATCTACGCAAGGAAAATAAGAATGGGTTAGAGAAATTGGACGGTGGTTGATTTTGCCATTTGTCCTTTCCAGCCCTGCCAACCAAGGCATCACCTAAATGCATATAAAAACCTGGCATGTGTATCTGAAGCATTTATTTCGGACTACCGGCTCTCTCACAGTTTGACTCACTAAACCCTGTCTTCATCCTCAAAGGCTCTGCATTTACCTCTACCCTGAGGGGTATTTTCAGCATCGCATGCTTTGAGGTTCCATTTTGGACACGCTACCCAAGCTCAACCCGGCATGCCCTGCCTCAGATGTGCGGCCCACATTCAGCCTCTGCCCTTTGTGCTGGCAAGGTGGGTAAAGGACCTCGTTGGCTATTGACTTTCTGCCTTGCCCCGAAGGAAGTCATCAACAGTCAGAGGGACAGAGATCATGCACCAATAACCAAGGGGAACCAGGTACGCACCCGGGAGACAATGTTTTATTTAGGAATTTGCAAAACTTTTAGTTTAATCACCAATCTTCTCAGGGTTGGATGCCACCAAGACACACAGGGATGGGTGGTTAGCAATATTCATATACTGGTGGATCCTGTGCAATTGTTTTAAAAGCAGGATGACAACATAGATCAAGAGTCGTAATAATGCTCAGATCCTTTGATTCTGTAAGTCCACTACTAGGAGCTTATCCTAAGTCAGTAATTCAAAAAAAGAAAAAAGTCCTACATACAATCATGCTCTCTGCACAGTTATTTAAAATAGTAAGGAAAGGAAAAATTTAGAAGTTCAATAGTAGAAAACAAGTAGGCTAACCTTGGTAGCTCAACCATAAGGAATATTACTTAACCATCAAAAAGTATCATGACACAATGATCATTCAAGAAAAATGTTTATAATAAAAGACCAGGTAAAACTGAATAAGCATCGTAAGATCAAGGTGATCACAACCACATAATGTGTGTGCGCGTGTACATGTACACAGTGTATATACCACAGATGCTCATTTGGAGACTCTGTGTCTGAAAATCCTCCTACTCTCTAAAATTTATTTGTAACCCCCAAATCGATACTCATGGTGCTTTCACAGTCATTCACAGACCTTCGCTGAGCAGGGACAATTTTGAGTCAGATAAGGTGATGCTCTGCCTTCTCGTTTTAGGTCTCGCGCTATAAATGAGCATCCTTTTCCCCATCTAATTAGTGCCACATATTTTTTTTTTTGCATTTTTTATGGGTTTTGTTGGCGATTTCACTGTTGAAAATGGCCTGCAAGCATAATGTTCAATGCCGTTTAGCATTCCTAAGGGCAGAAGATATGATGTATCTTACAGAGAAAGTATGTGTGTTAGATAAGCTGCCTTCAGGCATGAGATAGAGGGCTGTTGGCTTTGAGCTCAAAGTTAATGAATCCACGGTGTATATTAAATAAAGTGTCTTTAAACAAACACACACATAAAACAAGATTATGCATTGATCAGCTGATGAAAAATGTTGTCACCAGAGGTTCACAAGAACCTAACCCTGTATTTCTTCTAGGAGCAACGGTTCAGTATGTACTAATTCAGTGTTTGCGGTGAGTTTATAGAGCACGACTACCACTAATAGCAAGAATCAACTACACATACGTGTGTGCAGACATAGGTGTATGTGTGTATATATATACATACACACATACATACAAACGCTACAAGAAAATTGTGTGTACAAATACATAAACGCAATTATCCGGGTTTAGGGATCCTTGAGTTTTTCTCTTAAAATTTCAAAATTGTTTTTATAACATTGCTTTCACCATGCAGACATTTAGAATGAACAAAAGCCAAAGAAACCCTGCTGATGGATAACAGAGTTCTCTAGTCGTAAGTATAGATTTTTTTGGAATACAGTGGCCTCACTACCCTTGTCAAACAAAACAAGTTGGCCAGCATGCGTCCTTCATGCTCATTCTCTGGACAGGTCACTTGATCTTGCAATGTTTTAGTTGGCTCCACTAAGAGGTAAAGATAATATCAGGCCTTGCACGAATGTGTACATTAAAATCCTGCTGTAAGCTTCCCAGGGAGATCTTCTGATTCTTTTAGGGTGCTAGCCCTGTGGTCTTCAGAATGTCTACTTTAAACTATTACTTGGTGCCAGGGACTGAAGCTTGTCCCCCCAAAATGCATATGTTGAAACTCTTGCCCCCGTGGGATGGTATTAAGAGGCAGGGCCCTCATGATTGGATTAGTGCCCCTACAAAAAGAGGGGACAAGGGATCGTTCTCTCTCTGCATGCACATCCGAAATAAGGCCATGGAAAGACATAACCAAGAAGAGGGCCCTCACCAAGAACCTGACCATGCTGCACCCTGATCTCCAGACTTTGAGAAATCAACTTCTGTTGTGTGAGCCCCCCAGTCCACGGTATCCTGTCACAGCAGTCGGAGCAGACTCTGACAAAACTCCAACCCCCACCCCCAACATGATGGTCTTGAAGAGAGGTCCTTTAAGGAGCCAATTCAAGTTAAATGAGTTTCATAAGGGTGAAGCCCCGATTCAGTAGAACTGATGCCCTCATAAGAAGAGAGAGAGAGAGACACCAAAAAGCTTGCTTTCTGTCTCTCCACCATGTGAGGACACAGTAAGAAGGCGGCCATCTGGCCAGAGCGTCCCCACCAGAAACTAAACATGCTGGCACCCAGATCTTGGACTCACAGCCTGTAGAACTGTGAGGAAATAAATTTCTGTTGTTTAAACCACCCCGTCTGTGGTATTTTGTTATGGCAGCCCGAGCTGACTCATACACTTGGGTTCAGTCTTCTCGCCTTCTAGCTTCCCACTGGGTTCAAAGGATGGGACACACTGGATCTGGAGTCATCACAGGCCGGCTGCAGGCTTCTACCACATTGACGTTCTTGTCGGGCAACTCTCCAGGTAACCACCCCTCCTGGATTCAGGTAACCACTCCCTCCCCTTGTCACTTGGATGGGGTCCAAGGGTGATGGGGTCAGACGCCATCCCTTGTGGTTTCCCTGAAACCTATCTACACCTTTGTAAATTGTCCTTTTATTCAAATATTTCTATTACTCCATGTCAGTGTGCTACATTTTTCGTATCAAAACCCTGACAGGAACTAACACAACATGAGAATTGCTAAACAGATTATTTTTCGAAATACAATCTGAATATTGCGTCACTGATTGAGAGACCGAGGCCCAAGAACTCCTAATTAACTGTTGATCACATCACACACTCAGGGTCACCCGAGTCATTACAAATGGGATCACCAAGGGACAGTGGCTGCTCATTGCCCGTACCACTTGGCCTGGTGATAACAAGGGAAGAAATGAAACCCCCTTGTTCTGCCGAGAGCACAACTTATTAATATTACATTTTTTCTTCCCCTACTCTACAAGCCAGACCTTCCACAATCTCTGGTTCCATTTTTTTTTTATTTTTGCCATGTCTTTTTCTCCATCTTGGTTCCATTTGCTGAAAAGTCTCCATTGTTCTAGGGGTCAGGAAAAAGGGGCAGGGGGAACGCTTGTTTCGAAGCAATTGCCTAGCAACCCATCTTCTTATTCCAAGGACAGAGGCGATTTGCATTTTGAGAAAGAGGAAAAAAAGCTCCCCTTCTCATGAGTCCCAGAGTAAGAATGTCTCGCTGACCACTCCTCAAAAGAACCTTCCTTCCTCTGAGAAGTCCCCCTGGGTGGCCTTTCTTTGCCCGCAACTGCTTGTGTGTACTCCCTTGGGACCGGAGCTGCCTTCCGAGGTGCACCCAGAGCCGCCCGCAACAATGAGTGCCTTCTGGCACTGCCAAGCTGCAGCCCCGGGCGGGCGGCACCAGGACAGGGCTCAGAACATCCTGATCTCATTCAAGTGGACATTTCTTTCCCACACTGTTCTTTCCTTTTGGAGCTTTCTTTCCTGGAAACGTGCCACACCCAGGGGATGTCTAAGCCTGCTGCTCTTAACCCCCAAACTGCCAGTGACTTCCTTGAGCTTGCTAAGGGAAAGTTGAAGCCAGCAGATAGAGCTGTGGCGAGAAGAGGACACATCACCTCCCCTCGGAAGTTCTCAGCTGACCTACAGGAGGCAGGAACCAAGCGAAGAGAGAATGTTTCTTCACCTCATTTGAGAAACTGAACCAAGCTGGTAGATGGAAAAACGTCTCTACTGTAAACCAGAGACCTCCTACCAAAAACATCTCACCCTCCATCCTGCTCGGTCTCCATGCTGAAGGAAAAATGATGGTTCTCTAGAAAGGCAGTGTGCGGAGTGATAAGATCAGAGTCCTCCCTGATTTATGCTTTAAAGATGTAACGAGAACTCTCGGGCTATCTGGCTCCACGTTGGGCAAGACCTTTAACCTTCTGAAGCTCTAAATTGTCATCCATAAACCAGATCTTTAGGAAGCACATTGACAACTGTTGACAGTATTTCACTTATTTGAACTCCACCAAGTAACACGAGGCATGTGCCCTTGGTATATTGTTGCATAAGGACCATCTCGTGATTGTGTTTGCATTGGTTCCTTTGTCTCCTTATCCTGCTACGATATTTGTCATGAGGAGAGGCTCTGGCTATCCACAGGTAATATTGATCTATAACATGATAGCAATTATGTCTGTCATTAAGAAGATGTTATGGTGTCTTACATACCTGTGCATTCCATTGCCATTTTATGTATTTCCATACACACACACACCCAAGACAAAGAAACCATGAAGGTCTGTGTAAGACTAATTGATAAAAAAAACTTCTTTGACTAATATAGAGATAGTCCTCTAAGAGAGAAAAAGGTAGAAGATAATACCACCGAGTCCTCTTATCTGTAAAGCCAGGAGATGCACGCATCCAGAAAAAAAATTCTAAATGATTCATGGAGTGGGCCAATGAGCAAGAAACAAAGAAATTTTTAAAAATACAATTAAAGCAAAAAACTTTACCTCATGCAGAAAAACTCAACTGTGGCTGTGTTTTTACTTTTTTATTTTTGCCAGATTGGTACATTCTCTAAGAACTGATCTTCAGTCTTCTCTGTGCAGAGGATATTTCTATTTAATCCAGTGCAACTGGAAATTGAGCTCAGACTTTTAAAGCCAAAAGGACTTTAGAAGTCATCTGATATAAACACTGTCCTCATTTCGCAACTGAGATCCACATTCTGAGGCCCAAGGAGGTTCGAGTTTGCCCAGATGACATGCAGATCACCTGGGTGGTACTCAATGCACAGAAATCATTACTTAGGACACTTTGGGCTCAAGTAACTACAGGTCATTGACTTCATTATATAATGGGAGTATTATGTTCGTTAGCCGACCAACTTTGTTTCTCATTTGAGAGAGTTTTGAGGCATATGCTTTGGGGAATGAAGAACCTGGAATGTTGAGTGAGGGGCTGAAATGGGCCGCCATGTTCTTGTTCATTCCTGCAGGAGTATTTGAGGACAAACTGGGTGTTCTAGCTCTGAATGAGCAACCAGGGAAGACTGTCATGGCCAGCTGTGTCCTTGGGTGAATGTTTTCTCTACTGCAAAGTTGGTGAGTTTTACTGAGAGTCTGGGGAACAGTGAGGCAGTCATCTGGTGAAAAGTTTAATCAAACATTCTCTGGGTTTCCCTGAACTGCTTACCATTTCCCCTTTTTCTCTTAACTACTGCCACTTCATTATTTACAGTCAGTTGTGCTTCAAAGCCGTGAACATTTGGGCATTCTCCTCCCTGTGACATGGAGAAATCGTTGAGCATGGTCCTTATGCTATTTAAATAATTATGTCATAAGTATAATGAGATACTAAGCTTCAGACTTTGGAGAATAGTCCATGATTGCCTTTGAAAGCTCCAATGAAGTTTGGCAAGTCTGAAAGAAGCAAGGAGAGTGTAGAATGAGGGCTTATTGGAAGGCATAGGGTGAGTCTGAACCATAGTTGATTCCAGAAGCAGAGTGTTTCATAAATTTCTCCCTGTGCAACACATCTGTTCTTATTCATTTTGTTTGGGCTAAAATAATTAACAGAAATGAGAATATGATACCTGATTTTAATTGTCAGAATAAAAAATCATGGAATCTTCGAGTTGTAGAGCTTTTTACAAGTTCTTTACAGCACGTACATTCTTAAAACCGAATCTCCCAAACTAAATCAAATAAAAATGCATTGTATCACTACGAGTTTATTTCTAGAATTTCAAACTGGTAACACTTATGTATTGTAGATCAAACCCCAAAAGCACATTAAAGTTTGGCTGTTGCCAAATGTGTTAAAATTATTTATACAACCTATCCAAGCATGTTGGTTTCCATTAGTTTTTATTAATGGTTATAATGCATATAGTATTAATAGTAATATTAATGGTTATAGTACACATCATCAGATGGCATTTAAATCAGAAATCAGCTGTTTATAGAGCCAGTCACTGAAGCCACTCCACAAAATACTGGGGTCCACAGAACACAATTTACACAACACTGACTCCTTTCGTGGAAGTGTGTCATGGAAGACAGAAAGCCTGTGCTTGGACACTTCCTCCAGTGACAAGAAGCTGATCTCTTGGAAAGGCAGCCCATGTCACAGCTCTCATTCTCAGGCAATTCCTCTTCACGTTGTGCCAAATATGCTTCATGAAACTTCTACCCAATGGTCTCAGTTCTGGCCAGCAGAAGACAGCTAATGTGTTCACACCTGGGTCTTCCTCCCTCTTGTCCCAGTGTCCCTAGCTCCCTCACTTATTCCTCCTATGGCCTGGTCCCAGACTTCTTGATCACCCTCCTCTGAGTGTTCCCATGCTTGTTAGAGACACCCTTGAAATACAGATGGCTCAAATGACTTCAAACTCACCATGTACCAGACTGAATCCCTGGTGTCTCCTCAGCCCATTCTAAAACCAGGACAGTGAATGATACCACTGTCTGTCCAGCGATGCAGGTCAGAAATCTATGTCACTTCCTTGACTTCCTCTGCTCCACACTTTGCATACCCAATCCGCCACCAGGCCCTGCAATTTTGCCTCCTAAATAATTTAGAAATCTCTTCACTTGGCTCTGTTTCTACTGCTAGCTCCCTTCACTGCCATTCCATTGTCTATTTCCTGAACTTCTGCAAGAGCCCCTGAGCCTACCCGCTTACAGCTGTTCTGGCTTTCTGGAGTTGCACCATCCCACATCTTGCTTAAAACTCTCAGCAGTGTGCCACTATTTCATGATAATGAAAAATCCTCAGCGTGGCTGACAAGGTCCTATGTGACTTAGTCCTTTCTGCTTCTCCAGGTGGATTTTGCATCTCATGCTCTGTGTCCAGCACACTGGCCCTCCTTTACCATGATCTGCTTCTCCTGCCACATGGCCTTCCTACCTGTGGTTACCTCTGCCTGGAGTGTATGTCCCTCCTTTTTTTGGCCCTTAAACCAAGTTGCAGGACTCAGCTCAAAGATTCCCTCCCTCGGTCTTTCTGGAACTCTTATACCAGGTCAGATTCCCCTGATTGTAGGTTCCTACGGACCTCGGGACATCTGCCTCATGACACGTATCACAGTTATTATTTACATATATTGAGATTATCTGATCTATGCCTAGCTCTCCAACTGGATCATTAGCTCCACTAGGCTGAGACATGTCTATCTTTGCTTACTTTTTCCCTCCTACTGCACATAAATTGTTCAAAAGCCTTTGTTGAGTGAATTGACTATGTAATTTCTATTTCAATTCTCTCTACTCCATCAAGGGACCCAATCTTCAATCTGGAAAAGGTGGAACAAATGTGGTCAAGAGAAATCTGAAACCCAAAGGAGGTAAGTGGAAAGCTCAAGGTTGTTTTTAAAAGACTGTGTGTCTCTAGGCATTGTTAACCAGTTCCCCAGCCTCCTCCTCTTGGCAATATTAAGTTTGGCATCCACACAGACAGTGGGAACCAAAGAAACGAAGAAGTGAAGATGATAAAGGGACAGGGACAAAAGTTGATATGATTTTCAAAAGAGAGTAAAGAAGTAGGATTCCAGAAACAACTGATAACCAAACATGACCTTTGTCCCAGACTGAATTTTCACAGCAACTATTTAAAGGTGGTTTGAAAGCACATGGAAAAGGAAGTGGTGATAACTGGGAGCAAGTACAGGTTCATTAAGATGAAGTCATAGCAAAGGATCATCCAGTTCCTGTTGGGATGGGATATGAGGGATTGCCGTGAGCATGAAGTATATTGATTTCAACAAGACTCTTGGCAAAGTCCCCCAGAGGATTCTTGAGAGGTAGAGAAGCGTGGGCTGAACTCGCAGCTCGTCAAACACCAGTGTGTGCATGCCCGGCTTCACCACTGCCCTGCCCAGGACTGATTCACTGTTATACCATTTCTTTCTGAGATACTCTTTTAAAGGTTCATATATAATTATAATGATGATAGCTGACATGTAAAATGCCCACTGTGAGGTAGGTATTGGTTAAAGCGATTGAATCTTTACACAATTTGAGAAGGCATTAGGATGATTGCCATTTAACAGTAGAAGAAATTGAATGTTGTGACCTTAAGTGACTTGTGCAAGGTCACACAGTAAGAGGTGGAACTAGAATTTGGCTCTAGATCTATATTCTTTACACTATCCTCCACCCCTTACCTCCATGCTTCAGGTGCTCTAGAATGTTCTCAGCCAGCAGGACTTTATTGTGCTTGATGAATGAGCATTTCTGCATTCTGTTCTACAGTGCTCTAAGGTAGAACTTTACCTATAATGCATTCACCCTTCAGGGATTCATGGATAGAATTCACAGGGTTCTATAAACTTGGATTGCTTCTAATATTCACTAATCTCTCCAAAAAGCTAGTATTTCCTTCAGTTATGAACACGGACAACAAACCACAGTAGTATCAGCAACGTATGTGAAGTTGTCACCTATAGGAATTAGATACTTTCATATCACATTATTGTTGTCACAGATATCTCAAAACATCATTTGTGTTCATCACTCTGAAATTATAGGGTTATTAGACCCGCTACCAGATCTCATTATTTAATGGTTTAACAAAAACACATGCATTATAATATCACATCATTGACATATTATAAGTGTACTGCAGTGTGATTGTGTTCCTCTGTAACTCTTTGTGCTTTATGTTATGCACTTAAAGTCTTATTTGAAGGAGGCTTCATCAGACTGCTGAAGGGCAGAGGCTAGTCCTGTGCTGTCCAAGTCAACTCAGGCTGCAGTGTGTGTGGTTTATGCTACCATGGTTTCCCTTTATGAATGTGTTTCGTGCCCAGGCAGATAGTTATGACTCATAACTGACAAGAGGTAAGTGAGGGATAGTCCTGGGCCAACCCCAAAGAGACAAAGGAAGCCTATCACATAGAAATGAAAATGTGCTTCTCTGGTAGCAGCTAACGTTGCCTTTAAGGGCATAGTAGTAGGAACACAGAGTTCAGATCAGCAGGCAGGAGGGATCGAGGGAAGTCCTTTGACATTCTCAAAGACCTCATAACCCTCACGGCTAGACCAACAGTGTATGAAAAGTGACTGTAAGATACTCATGGGAGGTAGGGCATGAATTCAGGAGACATGAAGGGATGGAAAGGGTAATGGTCAATGCATGTGCCCCAAAGACAACATCCTGGGACTATTCCATAAAGATCTGGGACAGCACTCACATTTCTAGGAACTCATCCTAGATCCAAGGATGTTTATCTAAGATAGCATTCCTCCACACGTGGAAGGTAGAGCCCAGCATATGCCACAGGATTTGGCTTTATATACTTTACACTTTCCATTGTGGCTTCATGACAGCACCAGGTAGCAGGCAGACTTCTTTACCATTTAACTAAGACGGGAAGTCAGGTTCAGAAAAGTAAGAGTTGTTCGAAGTCACACACTGCAAACATATTGCAAATGAGAATAGATCCAGGTCTGCTGTCTGTTGGTTCCATGTTCCCTGGCATATTAGCCAGATTTAGAATCTGGAAAGATTCCAGAATCCCTCCTTAAGAAGGTCAGATTGGCTTTTCTGAGGCCCCTTCCTGATCTAAAATGTTATGGTTCAGAAATTTAAAGTATCCCTTTTCCTCCTCCAGCCAATAAAGCTTTAGGACTTTGTCCTACATAGTGAGCCACTATCCTAGATGAACCTGTGATGACCACTATGGGCAGAGCTCTGTGGATCTACCAGGTGATAATGTTCCAATTGCAGAGAGAAGATAGACGAGCCTGAGGGCATCAGGGAGGTTCAAAGTGAGAAGAGTTTGTATTTTTCCTTCGAAAACAGGAGTTCAGATGCCAGCTCTGCCACCTGGATAAGTTGTGGCATCTCAGGAATGTGACTTTACCTCTCTGAATATTACTCTCCTTGTCTATATTGTTAAAGATGGGTGGGAAGTCTACATGTCAGGCTGAAATATAACAGGAGGCCAATAAGTGTTAGTCTTCTTTACAAGACCAAACATCAACCCTCTAAGACATTAAGGAGAGTCTTATAAGGTTGCAATCCTTCCTACAATGAAACTTAAAGAGTTTTCCTGAAGAAATTCACCTCTGCCCTTAAAGACCTGGGAAGAATTCAAGTATCTGTAGTAGCCAAAAGAAAACATACTAATACTGGACTTAACTCACTCCGCAGTTTCACTGTGGGGCACATGTTCCCTCTATGCCCTTAAAATTGTGCAACAATCCCTGTACATCCTTGCAAAACCCAGGAAGTTTTCTGTGCCATATGCACAGGCAAGGCATGAGCCGCAAGTCCTCCTCAGCCTCCGCTGCCGCTTCCCCGTCATCAGCAACATGTGAATGAACCAAATTATCTCCAGAGCTGAGGGCGTGGGCCACAGAGCCTGGCTCCGCCGTCAAAGGAGCCCAGCGTCATGTTCTCCACCCCCTTAGGAGGTGGTTGATGCTGTCGTAGGGCTGTGAGGGAGGAAGCCGGCCTGGAAATGCCATGTAGGGAAGAAACTGTTCCATTTCAGTGTTAGGATTCTAAAATAGCTGCTAATAAAAAGCCTTCATACTGTGACACTTCAATACAGACACCCACAAGGATACCTTAACAAGCTGTTTGACTCCTTACAAGCCTTTTCTTGCTTCAGGGCCCCCACCAGTCACCCACACAGATATACAACCATGCAGTGACAGAGAAGGCCAGCAGGGGTCTGCCTAGACTGCGGGCCAGCCCGGGCGACCTAGCTCCTTGCAGGAGGAAGGCATTGCTGCTCTGATGTTGGCTTGTCCAGGAGCATATTGCCTTGCTTTGAACTTCCTGCTTATTCTGTCTCTCTTTCTTTCCTTATGTTGTCTTTGGCAAAACTTACCTAGAGGATGAGCCTTGCTCACCCTCCTGGGATGAGAGGGGGCATCCTCAATGGATATTTAATTTACCAATTCAGAGATGCCATGGTTCAAAAAATTTAGACTCTGAGGATAAGGAGAGCAGGGTATGATAGCATGATAGTGATTACAATTTAGAGTCTTTCCCATTGGAAGTCCTAAAAATCCATTAATTACTATAATACCATCTCCATCAGGAAAACAATGGGTCAAGTTTGAGAAAATTTTTAATAGCACCTATCCTATTTTTGAAGCTGGATAATTAAGATCTGTTATAATGTTACCACTTGAATCTTAGCATAAATGAGACCATGTTTTGTCCTTGGCTACTTTCTGTAAATGCTGCTGATTAGGACCAATGCAATTCTTAGACTTGGCTACACATCAGACTTACCTAAGAAGCTTGTTAAAAATATAAATTCCCAAATTCTCATCCCCCTACTCCCAGATGCTGAATTAGCATGTCTCGGGTGAGGTTCAGTAATCAAGATTTCGACAAAATCACTCTGAACTACTGAGATGTGCAGTCAAGCTCAGGAGCCTATGTAGTGGGGAGCTCTTTAGTACCAGGTAAGATAACACTGCTATGCCTCCATTAGCATGGAAAGAATTTGTTATACAGTCAGACATTACAAGTAATTTGTGTTTAAAAATTCTCTTAGTGGAGCCCAAATAAGGATGTGTTTTGATCTGGTAAGTAGAATTTCTCAATTTATATGCCTGTACTAAGTTCTTATGACCAATAAAATAATCAGCAATGAGAAGCTGCCACAACTCTGCAGAGGGATCAATCCTGTTGTTTTTAATGACTTCATATGTATCCAATATTAGGTTAGGTGGTTGTAACAATCTCTGAGCGTTTTATGGTTTTTCATATCTGGACAAATAGACCAAGCAGAAACAGGAAATAACTACTGGAAGGTAGAATTCTAAGTTTTATGGAGAGTTGAGAAAAGAAGTCAAGTCATACTTGATTAGGAACTATTTCCATCCCAAAGACTCACCACAGTGGATAGCATCTTTACTTTCAAACATTCCCAAGAAGAATATCACACCATCTTTCTCAGAAAGTCCTTTTAGGCAGTTATAATCAGTAAGAACCTAGTAAGTGCCTCGTACTGTGTGAGATGATGTGGAGGTCAAATTTAGAAGATACACATTCTGCCCAAGAATCACGTGTAATCAGGTCACTGAGTCAGTTATAACTTCAGTCACATGCAATAGTCTTTAAGTTCCAACAACACCCCCACCCGTTATTCTTTCTTTAAGATCCAGGTCAAATTGTGTCTCCCCCAGAGAACTTTCCAGATTCCATCCCACATCCCAACAAAAATCAATTTATCTCTACTCATAACATGTAGCACACTGCGTGGTATCAGAGTGATTTATTTATGTGTTTTCTCCCCAGGAGACTTGTGATCTTCTTTAGGGAACAGAAGATGTCTCACTCAGTATCTACAAATTGAAGAGGCATGGCTAAGAACAATACATGCACTGCCATCTTGGACTAATTTAGTTATTTATCCATCCAAGGTGTTCTGTCCCTGAGCATAGGACAAAGACTGTGGGAAAATGTAAAATGTGTGGAGCAATATTAATATTCAGCCCACATATTTTTTCCCCAAATCTTCTTGAACCAATTCACAATTTGAGCCTGGAGAATCTCTCAGAGGTAACAGGGAAGCTAAGATAATTTCCTCTTGCTCAATACTCACTGGATATGGAGAAAAATCTCCTCTCCTACTTAAGTAACAATCTTGTGCAGGCAGGAAAACTTTAATTGTAGAAGAAGTATTAGGTAAATGTAAGTTATTTAATTAAAAAGGAAAACAAAAAAACTTTACAGGAAGTAGCTGTTCTAAAGAGGTGGGAGAACTTGTTTTCTTTACTGCAGCTTATAAGTGGTTCTCTAATAGATTTTTGGAATGACATATTCATCATCAAGAGAGATGGCAGCTGTCTTCTACTCCTATTCAAGGTGGAGTAACAGAGAAGAGATTTACCTTCTCATGTGAAACAAATAAAAAATGGCTTAAATTCATATGAAACAATTATTTTCAAGACACTAGATAACAGTGAAGGACAATGATCCCTGAGAGATGAGAAATAAATGTAATGAGTCCTGTGATTGATTGTTAAGCTCTCATTGCAAGAGACAGAGGTGGGGAAGCCCAGCAAATTCCCTAAGTTGAGGAGTTGGGAGCTGGGAGTCTCGGGAGATCAGGCAGCTAGAGTGGAAAAGACAGAATTCCAGAAATGGAAGAGCTGCACACAGAGGGAATTCTGAAGATCTGGAGAGGGTGCCCCTCGAGTATTCAGCTGAGTGCTGATGAGTGCACGCATGTGCAGACACTACCAAGGTCTGGGAAAGAACTACCCCAGAGGATCAGTGGAAAGAGTGCCCAGTGCTCACACAGGATCAGAAATAGTGTTGGTTCCCATGAAGCAGGGTGCCTCATGATTTTCTACCCAAGTGGGGACTCGGGTAGACTACTCAGTAGATCTTGCCTCAGTAGTAAGGAATTATTAGCTCTAAAGTAACACTGGTCTAGTCCTGCCTAATCTTAATAGCAATACACAAAGGGATCAAGCTGTTTCAAGGCAATATAAACACATTCCAGAACAAAGCTCAAAAATGTTAAAGGAATGCAAAAATACCAGCACCAAACAAGACAAAATTCACAATGTCTGGCATCCAATCTAAAATTACCAGGCATACAGAGGAGCAGAACAATATGACTCATAATTAGGAGAGAAATCAACCAAAGGAAATTGATCCAGGACTGGCACATGTTAGCACCACAAAGAAATATATTGAAACATTATTATAAATGTATTCTGTATGTTTAAGATGTTATCTGGAGGCATGGAAGATATAAAAAAAAGCCATAATGAACTTCTAGAAATGAAAACTGTAATGTGTAAGATGAAAATATACACTGGTTGGGAATAATGGAAAAATAAACATTGACAAAGAAAAGATTATGGAACTTGAAGATATGGTAATAGAAAATATCCAAAATAAAACACACAAAGAAAAGAGAATCCAAAAAATGAAAGATTTCAGTGAGCCATGAGACAGTTTTAAATGGCTTAATATAAGTGAAACTGGAGTCCCTTGGTGGTAAGTAGGGGAAAGAGAAGAAATATCTGAACAAGAATTGGTCAAAAAATTTCCAAATTGATGGAAACTGTAAGCCCAAAAGTCCAAGTTAACTATTGCATCCAAGCACAAGAAATATGAATAAAACTATACCAAAGCACATTGTAATCAGATTTCTCAAGACCAGCAATAAAGACATTATTTTAAAGGCAACCAGATGGGGTGCCTAGATGGCTCAGTTGGTTAAGCAACTGCCTTTAGCTCAGGTCATGATCCCAGGGTCCTGGGATCGAGCCCTGCATCGGGCTCCCTGTTTAGTGGGGAGGCTGCTTCTCCCTCTCCCTCTGCCTGCCGCTCCCCCTGCTTGTGCTCTCTCTGTGTCAAGTAAATAAATCGTAAAAAAAAAAAGCAACCAGGAAAAAAAAAAAAAGAAGAAGAAGAAGCATTGCATCCAGAGGAACAAAGATCTCCCATTGAGAAATTCCAGTAGTTTATTTTTTGGCATTGATTATACACCACTTCAATTCAGTTTTCTCAACAAACTTTAGAGGCAGGGACTCACTTCAAATAAAGAAACAGAGGCTATAAGGGTACATAAGGTGAGTATAGCATAATTTTCTTTACTCTCTCCAAAGCCATTCACTTTTGCTCCCTTTTTTTCTGCAGTAGAATCACAGTTTTGTTTAAGTCTTTTATTGAAAGGTCACAAATCTTTTCGTTCCTTTGTCATTGTAGTAGAATCCCAGTTTTGTCTAGATGTTCAGTAACAAGCCATTGATCTCTACAAGTTTGTTTAGCCCTTAGTCTTGACCCACCTGTGACCAGGGAGGTGAAAGGAGGAGTCTGCAGAGGGGATGTTCTGGGAAAGATTTATTTTCTGATGAGAAGAAAGTATGCAAGGAGAAACTACCTGCTCCCTGAAGCTGCTCTGCCTTTCTCCTCTAAGTGAAGTTTGGATGTGTTTGGAGTTGCTGCAGCCATCTTGCAGCCAGGAGGAAAAGACCAAGGATATATCAAGTGCCAGTCCACAGCTCTGACATCAGGCAGCCTGGGAGCCAACCAGAAGCTGCCCACCTGTGAACTCCTTGTCATGTAAGCAAAAATGACTCTCTACCTGCTTCAGCCATTGCTAGTAGCATATTGCTAGCCTCGGTTAAATTCATTCTTCATTGATAGAAGCATAAGATTAGAAAAGAGAAAGTAGATTTGAACCTTTGCCTTTAGGATCTCAGTCTGAGACATTTTCTTCTTTAACCCAGCTAACTTTTTGTTGCCAGCTTCCATTTTAAGGGGCTCTGGTCTGAGTGATGAGAAAAACATGGAATATCATGAGTGTGAGAAAGCTAAAGCCAGACTGTTTCAAAAACAGGGCAGAAGGGGGAGGAAGTACCTGCTCACCTCTCAGCACCTTGAGGAATCCAAGTCCTGCTGGCCCATCCGCGCCAATGAGCTATGGCCTATCTTCATTCCCAGAGCACCTAATTGCTTACTTAATTTCTGCAGGTAGCTCTTCTACGCACAAAGTAGATAGGCTAGTGATCTCAGGAATAAAGGACTAGGAGACTGAAAATGCAAGAGAGATTTATTCCATGTCCTGCTAGCCGTCTTCACTAGTCTTCACCAGGAAATGAATAGGCCCAGGGTCCTGGACGAAGAATTTGCAGGCCAGCCCCTCCATGCTGACTTCAGGCACCTTCCATACCTCTTCCATACCTCCATCCCAAGGTCCCATGGCACGGTGACAGACTAAAGGCTCTGAGGAGTTCTGCAGCAAGGAAAATGATTGCTTAGCCTGGTGATCATGGATCTCTTTCACCGGCAAACACCCACTGACAGCTCAGGGACCTGGTTTGAGAGACACTGTTCTACTATACAGGAGTGGGGATTTGGGGATCTGTTGGGCAGATCTATTTTCATAAGCTGACAGAATGCAATCTGACATGTTTCTTTCTGGCATAAAATCTCTCAGTGGCTCCCTGCTGCCAAAAGGACCAAGTCCAAAGGCTCTGGATGGCAAACAGGTCCCTGTGAAATCTGATAATAGCGTCAACAGCCTACTTTGTTAGCCTGCATGCAAAGGTTGCAGGCAGAGGGGCCCCCATTCCCTGGCCACACACCATGATGTTTACACTGCCATCTCTTTTCATAGCTCCCTCCTATGCCAATAATGTCTCCCTCCCCGCCTGGCCGGGGCCCTCTTGCCAATAGAACAATTTGGGGCTCATATCTCATATTCCAGCTCAAATGTCACATCTCTGCAAACCCTACTCTGATTTCCCAAAGTAGGCTGGTGGCTTCCTCTTTAGGGTACATGTCTCTATTACAACATTATCACATTATCACATGTGCAAGAACTCCTCGGAGTCCCAGCCCACGTGTCTTTTTTATCTGGATGCCTTTAGTATCTAGTAAAGCATCTAGCACATAGTAGCTGCTTCATACATGTGTGTCCAAAAAATGAATGAATGCATGCAAGGACACTCACCCACCCTTTTGCGACACCAAAGCATATGTAAAAGGTTCTTAGGAAGGCTTGAATACAAATTAAGCCAATTTAGAATCTTGAAATAATTTATGCAAATCTAGTTTAATATAGAATTCGTCTGAACTCAATGTTCTGATTTCTCCCCAGCAGACAGGTTCCTCTGAACTGTGCTCTCTCTGAGTGTGGTATGAAGCGTAAATTGAAGATGATTTCATGAAATAAATAAGCTCTTAAGTTTCTGGGGCCACTTTAATCAAAAGAAGTCAAATAGAAAGGTCTATAACTGTTCATGTGGATGTTGAGTAATTGTGTATTATATATGAAGGGGGAAATGAAGGAAATGTATGCAAAGAAGAGTTAATGACAGAGGACATTCCTCTTTCAGGAAGGGACTTCGCTGCCTCTTAAAATGAACAATGTGCCTGGTTTCAAAGGTTCTAGGCAGACTATGTCAGAGGAAGTTTTTTGTTTTTTTTGTTTGTTTTTTACTATAGTATAAGTGCAAATAAGTTTTAGCTCCGGGATCTCTACTGAAAAAAAAATGGTCGGAGATAAGGACATCTCTATATCCCTACCTTTGCTTCCTGAAACCAGTGCTCCTAGCCTCAGGGCCAGGCCCACCTACCAAAATCTGAGTATCTTTTTCATTCTTCTACAGGGCGAAAACGTCATACTCAAAAAGGTTTTTCCTGATACGTGTCCTGTTCATCAATCACGTGTGGACCACTCAGTATGTGCCATGCCCAGGGGCAGTCTCAGATACAAAGACATGTAAGACTTGTCCTCTCCTTGCTCCCGTATTAGTGAGAAGACACATATATGAACAAATTTCCATGATGCAATGTGCTCTATGCTGTAATGCTTATTTATTTATTTATTTATTTATGTATTTATGTATTTATTTGTGAGAATGCATTTATTAGTGAGACGCTTTTTTTTAAAAAGATTTTATTTATTTATTCGACAGAGAGAGACACAGCGAGAGAGGGAACACAGCAGGGGGAGTGGGAGAGGGAGAAGCAGGCTTCCCGCTGAGCAGGGAAACCGATGTGGGACTCGATCCCAGGACCTTGGGATCATGACCTGAGCCGAAGGCAGACGCTTAACGACTGAGCCACCCAGGTACCCTGAGACGCATTTTTTTAAAGATTTTATTTATTTATTTGTCAGAGAGAGAGAGAGAGAGAGCACAAGCAGGGGGAGCTGCAGGCAGAGGGAGAAGCAGGCTCCCCACTGAGCAAGGAGCCAGATGAGGGACTAGATCCCAGGACCCTGGGATCAAGAACTGAGCTGAGGGCAGACGCTTAACCGACTGAGCCACCCAGATGTCCCTAGTGAGATGCATTTTTTAAAAAAAATTGATTAGAGTTGATACACAATGTTTCAGGTGTACAGCATAGCGTAGTACATAAACTTGTCAAATCACTATGTTGTACTGCTTATTTATATGAAGCGTAGAGGCATCATGGGTTTTGAGCAATTACTGTGCTTGAAGGAAGTCAGGGAGGGGTGAAACAAGAATTGCCTTTGAAGAATTAGCAGGCATTCACCAGGGAGATTCAGTGCTGTTCTTCATAGAGGGAATGACATTGGTATTTTACACGACAACTCACTAAAAACATTTTGTGAAATGACTCATGATTGATCTATCAATCAATCAGTCTATTTATCAATTGATCTATCTAGAAATGCTCATATTACATAAAAATATTCCATAAAAAATAAACATTATTTTCAATACCCAAGGTATGAAAAGTTAAGTCTTGATTATTTCTCATGTGTTTGTCTTGTTCTTAAGTTACATAAGTCTTCCTCTCGTCTCTGTGGTTGAGGACTTTATTTTCCAGCTGGTACTAAAGTTTATTTTTTTTTTTTTAAGATTTTTTTTTTATTTATTCACTTGAGACACAGATACAGAGAGGGAGAGAGAGAGCATGAGCAGGGAGAGAGGCAGAGGGAGGAGGAGAAGCAGGCTCCCCGCTGAGCCAGGAGCCCGATGTGGGGCTCGATCCCAGGACCCTGGGATCATGACCTGAGCCGAAGGCAGATGCTTAACCATCTGAGCCACCCAGGTGCCCCTGGTACTAAAGTTTAAATCAGTTCTTCTTGCTACTTGTTACATCAGCTGATATCAATACCATCCATTTTCTTTTCTCTCTGCAGCTAATAAACTGGTACTGAACAACTGAAGAGTTCTTAGACACTGTAGCTGGTATCACTTTAATACTTCAGGATTCTGACCATAACCTTGCTTAGCCAATGTATACTCATTTGCTTTTGTAAATGTCCACCATAAATCAATTTGCCTATTGTGCTTCCTTCTTTTTTCTCCTTAAGTGGAAGATGAATTAAAGGACAGGGTTTCTTACCACCTCAATATAAAACTAAAGCCCAAAGGAGAACAAGATTTAAAAGCTAGGATTTCAGATCTTTAGGGATCTCTCCTCACCAACAGATCACATTCATTTTAAGCATGTGTTGGACCCAAACAGGGAAAACTACCAAAGTGCACATGAGAAAAAGTTTCAGTGGATCCACTGTGGCCCCGTAATGACCAAGGAGAGTGAGATCCTAGGTCTCCGACAGGCAGAATGTGACAGAAATCTGGTTCAGATGTTTCTGAAATGCTAGGTTTTGCCAGTGGAGGGAAGCAATAAAAACTAAATAAAAGGCTGGTACTGCAGAGCTGCTAATTAAAACAATTCAGAGGACATAAATGCTAGAGTAATTTTGAACCCACCATATCAGCCTAGTTTCAATGCAAATGTACTGTTCCGATTTCTCCCTTCATTGGGAGGATATAATTAGTTCAGCTGCAACAGGGTGGAAGCCGTAAGGCAGCCATTTTCTGGTGCTGCCTGCTCTCCCATGATGGAGGAACAGCTGCTACATGCCCCTCCCGCCACGGACTGCCCCGAGCTGTGGCCACCCCACAGGGCTGTTCCTAAAGCATCATGGGCAGAAGGCACAGGTTACCAGTGGGACCTGCTCTTGCTTAAAGATAAGGGACATGTTACTCCTCAACCTAGTTGACTCCGGGACCAAGCACCATCCTTTCAGATTCGAGAGCCTTGGCTGACACAAAAATCCTCCCCCATTGCTGTGGCGGAAGAGATTTTTAACATTGGTGATGACAGCACACACCAGCTAGAGCAAGCAGCTCCTCAGCCTGGGGTTTGACGCAGGCTTTTGGAGAGGATAGGAGGAGAATAATGAAGAAAAACATACTTAAGGTGCTGGCACATGAGAAACCAAAGCTCTGAAGTACGCACATTCCCCAGCTCCAGTGACAGACAGGATGAAAAGACACCATGATGGGAAGGGGACTAATGCAGAGCTTAGAGATGATCCAACAGGTCAATAACTAATGGGAAAGCAAGAATGGTCTGGGAAACAGCCACTGCAAGATGGTGCTGTAGTTCACGTGCAGAATCGGCAACAGCTTCTGCTTGTCCATTGGACAAAACCAACAGAATGGAGCCCACTGATTTGCTATGGATATTTTTAATAAGCAAAAATATACTACAAATGACTTCTAGGATAATAAATAATTTCATGGAACCAAAAGGTGAACCATCGTTTGTTTTCCTAGGCTACTATCAAATTGTCTGGTCTTAATATCCATCATCCACTTTCCTACCCCCTCCTGCCCATCCCCACCTATAACAGAGGCCAGTGTAAGGCTGGTTCTTCTTCCTCATCCTTGGTGGGAACAACAAATAGCCAAGTGAACATACAGATCTCCCAGCTGCCACTGAGTAGTGATCATGGTGGGAGAGGGGTGGGGGATGGGGTTGCATAAATGTGGCATCTGAAGTACATTTGCTAATGACGAGGATAGTTCCAAGAACATTTAACAAAGAAACTGGGAAACATTATTTCCTCCAATCAATTCAGAAAAAAGAACTTCGGGAAAACGTCACCTAAGTGGTGAATTTCCTTTTTAATAAATGATAACAAAATAAAGTAGATAACAAATGACAGTACTTTTATAATGTCTAAATAATCCAGACTAACTTCTTATGTTCATAATAATGGTCACTATTTAGCTAGTATTTTCCTTTTTAGACTTTTTTTTAGACATGAGATATAATTCATATACCATAGACTTGTAGACTTTTTAGACTTTTTTTAAAGACATGAGATACAATTTATATACCATAATATTTACCTTTCAGTGGTATTTAGCACATTTATCAATATACTAAATAACCACCACCACTGTACACTTCTAGAACATTCTCATCACCCTAAAAAGAAACTCCATATCCAGCAGCAGTCACTCCTCATTCTCCATTCTCCCAGCCATTGGCAACCACTAATCTACTTTCTGTCTCCATGGATTTGCCTATTCTGGACATTTCATATAAATGGAATCCCATATGTGATTTTTTGAGTCTGGCTTCCTTCATTTACCATAATGGTTGCATTAGGGCTCATCTGTGTTGTAGCATGAGTCAGTACTTCATTCCTTCTTACTGGTGAATAATAGTCCATTGTATGATCACCACATCTCATTTATTCATTCACCAGTTGTTGGACACTTAAGTTGTTCCCACTTTTTAGTTATTATGAATGATGCTGCTATGAACATTCGTGTACACATTTTTGTGTGAAAGTATGATTTCAGTTCTTTTAGGTAATATACCTAGGAGTGGAATCGCTGAGTTATATGATGAGTCTGTGTTGCACATTTGGAGAAACTGCCAAACCATTTGCCAAAGCAGCTGCACCATTTTGCATCCCTACCTGCAGTGTACGAGGGCTCTGATTTCTCCACATTCCCATTAACACTTGCTATTGTCCATCTTTATTACAGCATCCTAGTGAGTGTGAAGTGCTATCTCAATGGGGCTGTGATTTACATTTCCCCAATGACTAATGATGTTGAGCATCTTTTCATGTGAACATTTGTATATCCCCTTTGGAGACACCTCTACTTAAAAATTTTGCCTATTTTTTAATCAGGTTGTTTATCTTCTTACTGTTGAGCATTTCTATCTTGTTTCCCTGATTTATTTTTTCTAGAGATTATAAGAAATGACACTGGACTCCACCTGGCTCAGTTGTGGCTTTGGGAATGAAGAATGATTTTATCCATTTGGATCATGATAAAGTTGAAAACATTTGTTGAATACCTATTTTGTGCCAAGCATTCTAGGACCTTTATTAACTTACTGCTAAAGACGAAGCTCTTGCTAGGGCCACATGTTTCTCCCTTTGGTGCTCATCAAGATCAGCAAAGCTCTTCTTTAGGGAAGGACTCATGTGGTTCTTCATCTCTTGAGACAGGGAAATGTCCCCACCCCCACCTCCCACCAAAGGAACAGAGCTAACAGTGGAGATGCTTGCATCAGTAGGTAAAGGCTCCCACCATATTTTAGCTATCCAGAATAGACTAGTCATCGTTAGACTCAGGACAGGTGCTTCAAAGCTCCATTTTGAACACTTGACGTTAAGACCATACTCACGTGTTCTACAGACACACCCAAGGGAATCCTTTTCAATTTGGTCTCCACTCTTTTTTTTGTCCCACAGACTGTGAACAATGCTTCTCAAGGTGACAAAGGAAGAAATCCCACAAAACAATCTACAGAAGAATATGCAGCAAAGCACTGGATTTATTTTCTTAGACTACTTGTAGTGATGTTGGTTTGACTAAAATGCAGGGGCATGAGAAGTGAGTAAGGCTGCAGAGAGGGGCATTGGAAACAAAGTTCCTCAGAAAAAAAAAAAAAATCATAAAGGGAAGACCAAAGGTGAGGAGAGGCATTGTCTCTGCCAGTCCTACCTTACGAAATCTAGTCAAGTTATATGTTTTACCTTCTTAGGCTACGTACACGCAACACATTTATTCCTTTTCCTTCCTATTCTCTTCCTCTGCCCTTGAAAATCAAGCAAAACCACAGGAAAACCAAATTGAGGGTTTGAGGTAGCAGAATACCACTTCAAACCTTCACTTTCAATATCGTGACTTCAAGATTTCCAGAAATGTCCTTTTCCTCTCCTACCCAAGTTCCAAGATCTCAGTTAACAAATCCACCTTGCCCAGGGGACCAGTTCCAGGTAATCAGGGGATTTGATTTGTTTCTGTAACTCTAGCCCTTAGTGTTTCTAGTGGTGGAAACCTAGCCAGCCAGAGGTGGGACCATTCAGGAGGAGGCAGGACAGAACCTCTTACATCTCACAAAGAAGGCCACCAGCCAACCCACTTTCAACCAAGATGGCTCTGGGTGGGAACTTCTAAGGTCTATGGTGTTATTATTTGTGTGAAAAGTTCATCTTCAGCCACACCCTCAGATAAAGGCTCCAGGCATAATTTCACAGAATCAAATATAAACCTCAAAACCCTTTAACCTTGTGCCAACCAGGGATTCCCCCAAGCCCTTGGGCTCCCCTGGCTGAACCATCACACTGAGGGCTTTTGTCTTGGAGATATCACACACCACTCTGGAGAATCATGGAAAGAGCAGGATGGGTTTATGGGGTGCATTGTGTTCCCCCCAAATTTGTGCATGGAAGCCTTAACCCCCAGTATCTCAGACTATAGCTGTATTTGGAGATAGGGTCTTTAAAGAGGTGACTAAATGAAAACAAGGCTGTGGTGGGCCTTCATCCAATCTAGCTGGTGTCTTTACAAGACAAGGAAATTTAGACACAGAGAGAGAGAGACACCAGGGATACGCACACAGCAACAAGACTGTGTGAGCAACAAGACCATGTGAGCACACAGAGAAAGGCATTGTCTGCAAGCCAAGAAGAGACGCCTTTGGAGAAAGCAACCCTGCCATCACCCTGACCTTGGACTTTTAGCCTTCAGAGAAAATAAAAGTCTATTAGGTAAGCCCCTTAGTCTACAGTATTTCATTATGGCAGCCCCAGCAAATGAATACAAGGGGCTCCCAGGGAAAGAGGGCCCTGGGGACCCCTGATGGGTGCAGCCACTCACCCTGTAGTAGTCAGTGCTGTACACGTCCCGGGACATCCCAAAGTCCCCGATTTTCACCAGGAGGTTCTCACCAACCAGGCAGTTGCGGGTGGCCAGATCTCGGTGCACGAAGTGCTGGGACGCCAGGTAGACCATGCCCGCGGCTATCTGTTGGGCGATGTGCAGCATCTGGGACTGGGTCAGCTCTGTTGGTGGATTGCCTTCGGCCATCAGCACGGCGTCAGGCCCATGGGCCCTGTGGAGGACACGGAAGTGTTGCTGGAGCCCCAGCTCTTCCCTCCAAGGGCCCTGTCTCCCAGCAGCAGCTGGGACTCAAGGGCTGCCTGACTTAGCTAAAGAGTGGGAGGAGATGCTTCGCCCACAGGTGCACCCCTAAAGCTTCAATTCCCAGGAAATCTAGAATTCTCAGGGCCACGTGGGCCTGCATGGTACCCTCCTCAGCACACACACACACACACACACACACACACACACACAGAGCTCTGTGTTTTAGGGGCCCCAGAGCTAGCCTGGGGCCAGGTACTGGCCAGAGCCCCTGACCCTGAGAAGCAGTGGTGCAAAAAACATGAACAAAAATAAAAATAAACCAAAACCAAAACACGGGGGGAGAGTTTGGCTCTCTTGGAGTGGTGGGTCATCATGCCCCAGTGGGAGCCCCAGGCCTCCCTTCCCGGCTACAAGCTGCAGCCGGAGCACCCCCCACCCAGGCCAATGTCTCCAGCGTGCCCCCACCAGGGCCAGAGTTTTGCAGTGGGGCAGGGTTTCCAAGCTGCCCTGGTCTCCCTCAAACCCACCTGAGCAGAATCCCAGGGCACCCTCAGCCTGGACATTCATTCACTGTGAAAAATCCCATCTCTTGCCCACCCCTCCCCTGCCCACCTGTGCCCTGGCCACCACATGGAGAGTTCTGGAATCACAATACATTGATTCTTTTACTGGTCCAAGTTTTATTCTTTACATTACGGCGGGGGGGGGGGGGGGGGGGAGTATGGTATTTTATATCTTCTTTTTCTTTTATCTTATGCACTTGGCCTTTCCCCAGCCATGTGATGACTTAAGGCACCTCAACACTGGCACATGCTTCAAGGAGGGGAGCGTCCCAGTCTCAGGATGCGCCCTCAGCCCCACCAGGCCCTGCTCTTGAATCCTGCCAAGACTGGTGTCACTGGCCCCTGATGGCCTGAGGGGCACGGCAGGGCAAAGAGTAAAGGGTCCCTCTCTTCCAGAAGCTTCGGTGGAGCGGTCAAAGTGCTGCTTCCTTCCAGAGGCCAATAAGGGAGAAGATTTCCTTCAGGACAGCTGGAAGCACTCAAAATCAATATGGAAGATTTTAAATGGATTTTAAAGTGGACGATCCCACCTGCAGGTTGTGGAGCTGTACCAGTATTTGAAAAACGAAAGGGTTGGAGTTGTCCCAGAACACCCTGCTCCTTCTGTCTCTCCCCACACCAGCCAGCCCCACCTTGGTTGGACTGTCTCCCACTGCAGGTGTATGCCCCTTCTTCCTGGCTCTAGCCCCCAGCGATTCCCCCTTTTGCTGGATTTCCAAATCCTTCATTCTTGTATTCTCAGAGAACAAGCACTGGATGAGGAGGAGGGGAGTTTTCCACCACCAGGATCTAGGGAAGACTTTTAACTTGTCCAGTCTGTAATTTCCCCATCAGTCAAACAGACAAAGGGCTATTAGGCTAGGTGATCGTGTAGGTCCCTTGTATCTCTAAATATCTGGGTTGAACCATTCCAGGGGAGGAACTTCCTGGTTCTGCGCAAGAAGGTCCTAGCACGGTTCACCTCTGTAAAGTGAGGGTACTCATTGCACCCTCCTAAGCTCATTGATGGGAGTAGTAACTGATACCGTACTTGTGCGGAGCTTCGTGGCCTTTCATGGAAAGCCAGTTTAAGATTGCTCAAAGGTTGAGGTTGTTTCCCCAGCACTGAGGGGGCAGGGGAAAGGCGGAATGTTTTCACCTATCACAGGAGACAAAGCCCTTACTGTGACTTCAAGCCAGCAGAGAGACCTAGAGGAACACATAAACTAGGAGAAATCCTGAAATATCCAGAGAATCTAGGCCAGGATGTAATCTTCATAGATTCAAATCAAAAAGTGAAATATGTTGCTCACTTGCCAGAACCCTATTTCAGCCCCAGGAATCTAGACCCTTCTAAGAATCTATCCATGGCAAAGACTCCAGAGAAGAGGAGACATTTGAGGCCAATGCCACAGGCCACCTCTGCGTGAAGGCGCCAGAAGGCTGTGGGCCTCCAGTGCTTCTGCACTCTCCGCTACCATGTGTGGTTTAGGGCAGGCTCCCACATTTTAAACCAGCTGTCTCCTCTGCTTGCTTTTGAGTATTGGAACAAGACTCCTTTTAATGGGAGAAGCCTTTGAGCAGAAAATCCTGCTGTAAAAAGAGGGCAGGCAAGTCTTCTAAACAAGTTCTCAAGAGGAGTATAAATAAAGTCAACACAAAAGCCCTCTGCTTCATTCTCCAGGTTACCTTGCAGCTCTTGGAAATAAAAACATATTTTTACCTCTTCCGGGAGAACATGCCTTAAAAGGGGGAAAGCACGATTAGCACCCTGGCTGGGAGAGCAGGAAGGTTCAATGGGCTTCTAATGAGGGAGCCTCTACACCTTTCCTCAGCTTATTCTCTCCAAGTGTGGGTTACAGTCAGCACTTAGCCACACAGTCTGGCTCCAAATTCCACAGCATGCTACTTTCCTTCTGATCTTTTTAACCGGCTGCTTCAAGAGGAAGCAGTGCAGTGCTTAAGGCTCTGGGTTTTGCAGCCAGGGGCTGTGGGTTTGAATGTCAGCTCTGTGACTCAGTTCTCTTTTTTTGACTATAAAATGGGAATACTTGTAATAATAGTTTATTAAGTTTATACAAGTTAAACTATTTAAAATGCTTAGAAGTCTCAATAATATTAGCTGTTATTACTTGCAAACTTGTCGTAAGGGAATTCTGGAGAGATTCCAAAGGAAAAACTGGCATTTCTTTGCAAGCAAGAACTATGTTTCTCCTCATTTCCCAGCCACCCTAGCACAGGGCCTGGCCATGTTAGTGTTCAGTGTATGGCTTTGGATGAATAAAAAGGGTGAGAGGAAATTGTAGACATCTGTCTTTATAGGGCAGTGCCAATGACACGGGGGGGGGGGGGGGCATGGTCATGGCATTGAGGGGCTGGGTTCCCTTCCAGAAAGGGAGGACGGACTGTAGTTCACAGTGCATTATTGTGCCTGAGAACCTGTTTCTTGGCATTGAAAACCTCTTGTTACCAGAGTTCAGCAGATTCTGAAATCAAGTGGGAGAGATTTCTAATAGCTCCATGCCTTGTGCAAGACGCCCAGGGAGAATCAGGGGTCTGCTCCTTCTGGAAGCAGGAAGGAAAGCTAGGGAGAGGTTGGCTGAGCCAAAAGTGGAAGGATTAACACACACACACACAAACACATACACACACACATGCTTACACATGCACTCATGCATACACACACACAGTGTGAGCTCACAGAAGCATTTAATTGCATCCAGGTGAATACGTTTGGTGTATTATTTTTGGTGCTATATTTTTGGAAAGCACCATTTTTAATTCGAGAAGTAGCCTAGAACACGGGAACAAGGGAAAAATACTTCTATGAGCAGCTAGACCTCCACCAAAGGTAGCTGCTTTTCTTCCTTTCACATGAGATCTGAAAGACAAAATCTATCATCATCCCCTCTCCCCAGCAAGAAAAACTGCTGACACTGAGGAACACATCAGGATGACTGACTCTGAGCACCAAGAGTTGGCTACACATTCCTAATCTCACCTGGCATTCCCTCCCCCCATGCAATCATAAGCAAGGCTGAGAAGGGGGACCCATCCCAGGGAAGGACGACTAAATTGCACGTGTATTCATGAGCCTAGTACAAGTGATCCGGAAGGTACAAACCGCATGATGACATCTCTAAGCACAGCAGTACACTGTCCCCCGCCACCGTTCTCTCAGCGATGGACTATTAAACTGCACGGTTTCTGAATTTTCCAGGGGCTGCCTGGTGCCCATTTCTGAGGAAAGCTCTTTCCAGGGCCCCCAGTAGCTGGAGGAGGACAGAGAGGTCTAGATGTCACCGTAACACAAGAGGTATAACATCCCCAGGGTTGCAGATCCCTCAACCATGTGGCTCTGGGGACAATATCTATTGATTATCTATTATCACAATCGTCCCAACACTAGTCCTTGATGTGGGTACTATTATACCCCTTTTACAGTTAAGAAAACCGAGGCTGACATCTTTCCTGTTTCTCCTCAGTTAAACTACCTACCAAGACACCACAGGCCGCACACTTGCTGGCCTTTCAAAGCTGAGAGGTAGCCACGTTTGAAAGAACACAGCGTGTTAGAGCCAGGGATGACAGAGAGAGGGTCCAGCTCAGGCCCACCTGGAGTCGGGGTGCCTGGGACAAAGCGGGCTGGAGACCTACCCAGGCGGACATGGCCGCTGATGCAGACGAGGAAGGAGAATCCAGTCTCCCAGCCCACACTACTGGGACTGCTTACTCTTTCCATTCATGCTCTTAAATGGGCGACTTCCATTTGTACGTCTGCTCAAGGCAAACAAAAGCATCACTTGGTTCCCTTCCCCAAAGAGTCCACGGCTCAGTTCATTTCTCCCGTCCCTCATTTCTTCAGTGTCCTCCGTTTCTTTCTCTGTAGAACGTGTTGGTGCTGTCACCCGAGAACGTTCCAGGGGACCCCTGGCCCTTCCCCGGAGCTCCCTGTCCTCACCCTCAGGCCTGTCTGAACATGGAGGCCCGCTCCCTCCTCCAGCTCCCTCCCGCGCCACACCCCGCGCCCTACCTGAGGAACTTGTTGAGGTCCCCGTGCTTCATGTACTCGAAGACCATGATGAGCGGGTCGCCCTCCACGCAGACACCGTAGAACTTGACAATGTGCTCGTGCTGGAGGTTGGTCAGCAGCTCCGCCTCACGGTGGAAGTCCTTGCGGGCGTTGTCGCTGGCGTCCTTCAGCGTCTGGGGACGGGGGCAGACAGGGGAGAGAAGCAACACACTTCAAACTGAGAACATCTAAGGGAAGGTTGTGTGGAGAAGGAATGACTCCAGTGGGCCCTGCGGTTCCTACATGGGAAGAAATTCATCTCATTTGTTATACAAAAGACTGGGAAATGGCTTCATTCCCAAGGAAATACTGTCTGTGTTAAACACTGAGGAGCAGTCGTCCCTCGTGGGTATGGAAAGCTTTGCAGTTGATGAAGCGCTCGGTACAGGTGTTTCTTCATAAGTAACAGACGTGAGCTTTTTAGAGTCTTCATCCTTTTTATCCCTGTTATCACCCAATTATTACCACAGACTTCTCTTCTGTTGTGGTACGTGTTCCACTTTCAAGGATGCCATGTGCCGCTCACTTCTGCTCACATAACTTTAAAAAAAACTTCATATCATGGAAACAGTCAGTCGAGAGAAGAGCATAACGAACCCTCATGTACCCATCTTCCAGCCTCAACAGTGATCATTTTGCCAGTTTTATTATGTAACACGTTTGAAAGCCTTCTCCCCCCTGGGCCCATGCAAGCTGCCGGCTCAGCAGATGCCCCTGTCCAGTCAGTGCCAAGCCAGCCCATCACGTTGCCAAGATGACAATGCCCAGGGTCATGCCGGCCAGGCTCTGGGGCCCTTAGTTCTCTTCTCAGAGCGCTCCGCCACGGCGGTGTCACAGGGCAAAGGTGACATTCCGTGATGCCACACACCTGTGCTGAGCTCCTGCCCTGTGCCAGTCACAGAGCTAGAGCTGTGCTGGCATCAGGAAGACAGTGACCTGAATCCTGGCCTCAGGGGCTTATTTATGGGCAAAGAGGGAGAGAAGTAACATTTATAATTACTCTAATTCACGCTTAAAACACACATCCTAACTGAACCAGCTCACCTGCATCTCTGTCCAGTTTGATCACTTTTTTTTTTAAAGATTTTATTTATTTATTTGAGAGAGAGAGAGAGCACAGAAGGGGAGTGAGAGGGAGAAGTAGACCCCTGCTGAACAAGGAGCCCGATGTGGGATTCTATCCCAAGGACCCTGGGATCATGACCTGAGCCGAAGGCAGACACTCAACCGACTGAGCCACCCAGGCACCCTGTTTCGATCACTTGACATGTCTCTCTTGAAACCTATGCTTTCACTGTAACAAGGCTCTGCAGCTTCCCACATGACACCAGGCCAGGCCTCCCTGTCTCTGCCCGTGTCCCTCTCTTCGCCTGGAATCCTCACTCAGGCATGGTCACCAGGGTTGCAGGTTGAATGATGCCCCCACAAGGGCGTCCACATGCCAATCCCCAGAATACATGGCCAAAGGGACTTTGCAGATATGAGTAAGTTAAGGGTCTTTATGCAGAGGGATTGTCCGAGTGGGCTCTGAGTCATTCCACACAAGGGCCCTTGGGTGAGAAGGGGGATCAGGAGAGAGCAGCTGTAAGGGTAGAAGCAGAGGTCAGACAGGACACAGGTGTCACGCTGCTGGCTTAGAAGAAGGGGCCACAAGCCAAGGAATGTGGGTGGCCTCCAAAAACTGGAAAAGGCCAGGAAACGTTTTCTGCCCTAGAGCCTCCAGAAAGAGCCAGCCCCGTTGACATCTTCCCTTTTGCTTAGTAAAACTGATTTTGGACGTCTTACCATGAGAACTGTGAGAGAGATCTTTTGTGTTGTGTTAGCCCCTGAGTTTGTAGTAATCAGTGACAGCAACTACAGTTAAGGGACAAGGAGAAGGACACCCAGAGGACTCCTGCTGTTAGAGGTGGCATGTGTGTACGTGAACGCCTTCTCTAGAGACTGCAATGAGTCCTTACCAGTGTTAGATGGCAAATGTGAACATCCATAGTCACAAAAAATTGAACACTGGAGCAGAATGAAAGCACGGTCATGCATCAGAAGTGTACTGAGTGTGAGACTACACACCATGTCCAGGATCAAAGAACACTGCCAGGCCCCTGGTGGTCCTGCTGTAGCTCGCTGCCTTGACTCTGCTCTCCTGGGGGGACGCTCCTGACCCGGGCAGCTTCTAGACCTTGGGATGTGCCACAAGGAAAAGACCTTGGCGTGGAAACTAGCAGCCAAGACATTTATTAGGTATTAACACCTGCTGGGAGGGATTGGGCAGAGGGAGAAGCTGAGCTTCTGAAGCTGAGCCTCGTCTGGCCCTCCAGGATGAACCTTCGGAGCTGTTCTGAGTTGAGCCAAGGGGGCTGGGCCTTTGGAGCTTCACACCAGCCCGCCACTGGATGGAGGCTACCCCAGAAGGGGAGTGTGACCTTGCGTGGACTTCCTGAGCCCCCATAGGTTACTGGCAGCTGAGACTGTTGCAGCCTTCCCAGCAAGCGAGGGAGCAAGTCCTTCATTCCCAAAGGGGGCAAGAGGCTCGTCATCAAGTCTGCCGCATGATGAGCTTGCAATATGTAACTTAGCATGCCCAAGGCCGCTCTCCACACAGGAGGGCACGGATGAATATGCAGGGCCTGCCTCGCCTCAGTGACAAGGAAACATTAAGATGACAGAGGCAACAACAAGGTCGCAAAGTCTTTTCTGCTACAATCTAGCATTTTCACGAACTGCCTTTAGCCGGATTTGAAGCTTTCTCTCCAGTGATGACCTGACCCAACGATACAGAAATTATACCTAGAGTTTTCTTTAGGCTAGAGGCAGTTGTTTCTTATGCCAAATTCTGGAGATACCAATCGAAAAAAGGGTCTGGTGGTGGGGTTCCCCATTCTCATGTTAGCATGTGGTTTTCTGAGAAGGGTCCCTTAAGAGCACCTGCTTTGAAAAGTGAGATTTGGTCCAGCAAGTACTCAGAGAGGCTATAAAACTTTGGTAGGGTTGTTGCCATGGAAACCACACATTTCTTCATTTAATAACAAAATGAACAGTGGCTGAGAGCCTGGAGTCTGGGGCTCTGCTCCCTGGAACCACCAGAAACAGGGTTTATACCCACCCAAACTCAGCCCCTTCATCCCTGTTGCATAGGGAGGTGTGAAGTGCTTATCTCGATGACTTGTTTAGGTTGGTTTTTAATCCATCGACTGTTTTGTTGAATTTCTAAGTAGGAAAAAAATCACAGTTAGGGCGAGCAGATAGACACGGAGGAGATGGACATTGTCATCGGCTGGTGCAAAATACACACATGGGAACATCTTTCACCCTTGGACTTGCATTCTGGTTTTGGGTATGTGTCTTGTCTCCACTATTTCCTTTGACAGCAGAATCCAATGTTGGGCAAATAAAAGAACCCTTGACCCACAAGGTCTGTGTAAACTAGAGATAAAAGAGCACTGGAAGGGAATGAAAAGTGAGCGTTCATCTGGAAAGGTGGCACATGGGTCCAAGTACAGGCAGAGAAAGCAGGCAGGAGGATGTAAGGATGAAGAGGAGACTTCCCGATTCACTGTCTCCTGGAGGGCTAGCCACAAAAGTTTGTGCTCTCCTTCTGGTCAAAAGACTGGTCCTCACAATGGTGATACTCAAAAAGAAGGCATTCTAGAATTTTAAAAAAAATCTGGGTTCAAATTCTGACTCTGCTCTGGACCTCTCTGAACTCTGGTTTTCTCCTCTGTGGAGTGAGGGTAGCGATATCCTCTACTTCACAGGGTCACCGGGAGGAATGAGTGAGGTCCTCCGTGTAAGCTGAGATGTGTCCCAGGTCCTGGTAGAGAGTGATATTTGAAATCAAAACCACAACCAGGTCTGCATTCGCTTTGCCTGCACGAGGATCCAGGAGGCCAAAAGCTGCATGGATAAGGCACCGAGATGGCCCCCCACCATGAGAACTGCGGGCCCCGGAGGCTGTCCGCATTCCCCCCGAAAGCCCTTTGAAGCCCGCGGTGTCTTCTCAGAGATCAAGACTCCGTACTCAGAGGCTGCCCTGCATCACTGGGACAGCGTATTGCTGGGGCCTCGGCCTGTCTTTAACAGTGAGCTAGAGAAGGCTCCTGACCCTTTTAGGCCATTATCATCACAAGGTGTGAACAAATTCTGCATGTAATCTCTTTTCTTAAGTTTAGCTTTATAGTGTTGATTCAAGAGTGCTAGAGTGTGTGTGTGTGTGTGTGTGTGTATGTGTGTGTGAGAGAGAGAGAGAGTCAGGCGGTGGGGTAGAGGGGTAGGATGGGAGAGAAGACAGAATTTTCTGGGGGGGGGGGGCACAAACCAAACTAAAAGAGCTAACGAGCCTCTAACATTTCCATTTCCCCAAAGCAATCTACTGCAAGAAGAGACTGTTCTTAGTGTAATGTCAGAAGCTGTGCTTCAGTAAAATTTTTAGATTTAAGAAAGATTTCACTATTCATGGGGCAAGAGCATCCCACAAACCTAGCTCCATCCTATGTGCCCATCCATTTTTGCATGTTGGGTCCTTTTTCTAAATTATGATTCAACTCTATTTTAAGAGATTCAGAAAATATGGCAGTAACAAGTTGGGCAAAATCATCTTCTGAATTTGGCACTCGAAGGACAGAATTTTTCTAAGGGTGGAACCATAGCCAGACAGCAATCAGAAGCTGGAAAAATCCTGCTATCAACCCTATTTATAAAAATCATCTCTGTTTTTGTACCATGGCTGATTGTCATTTTTCTCAATTAAGGAAGGCTTGGCTGGTTCCCCGAGTCCTTGGCAATGGACATGAGGTGGCAGCTTCCCTCACTGACAATCGCCACCACTTTGACAGGCATATTTGCCCCATCATTGAGCATTGCTATTTTCTTACTCCTGGTGTCTGCTTTGTAGTTTTGTTTCTTCTTATTCCTGGTGAATTTCCTACACTTCAAAGCTACCATCCTTTTCTGAAGACATTCTCAAGGGAGAGGTCTCATCCAGAGCTACAGCGAGTTACTGCCTTGAGCACACACTGATTCAGAGTTGGGAGAATTGAGCAGCATGCAATAAACTTCAGCACAGAACTGAGAAACTAGTGAAGGCAAAATAGAAGTCAGGAAAAAAAAAAACCAAAGGAAAATTAACATTCCTTTCAAATGCTTCCACGAAATATTAAGGCTAACTAACAGGAAGCTGGTAGGAGAGGCAAGAGAGCTTATTTGAAATCATCCCTGTGAATGGATGCTGTAGGATACGACAAATGATCATGCATTTCAAAGTACAGGTGGTTTAGGAGACACAAGGTAAAACAGAGATTGTGTCCTTTTTTTAAACAGGTCTTATATTCTTCTCCTATAATTTTTAACATCATAGAAACAAAGTTAAGGTGAAGGATAAGAAAAGAAGAGATTATGGTGAGACCTCATCGTGCCCAATGCCCACCGCCATGGGAGGGCAGTGAGTAAACCCCCATAGGAAACAACTAAGATGCACGAGAATGTCTGTCAATGTGCCTAAGTTCTTCTGGGTCAGGTTCATTGGGTCAAGATCTGTCGCTAATGGAGACTGTTGACTCTTCTGATATCTCTTAGACCTGCACACTGTTCAATATGGTAGCCAACAGCCCCAAGTGGATGGTGGTCATTTGAAATATGGCTAATCCAAACTGAGATGTGCTGTAGGTGTAAAATACACACCAGAATTTGGAAACTTTCAGTGAATAAAATATCTCATTAATATTTTTATATCAACAATATGTTAAAATGATATTTTAGATATGTCGAGTTAAATAAAATACATGAATACAGTTAGCTTCATCTGTTTCTTTTTACTTTTTAAATGTACATACTAGGAAATTTAAAAATACAAATGTGGCTTGCATTTGTGGCTCATATTATATACTTCTGTTGGACAATACTGTTCTATAAAAGCCATATCAATAGGCTATCAATGGGTCAACATGTCTTTTCGGACTGCTGGAAAACAATACTAGACTGAAATAGAATTAAGGCAGATACCCTTCTTGTAAGGTTTTCACGGGCAATGATTAGCCAGGTATTTAGAGTAAGCTGTAGTCCCAATGCTATGAGATTCTTCTAACTTATAGGGTCTCTTCTAAAGAATGGTAGAGGAAACTTTTATCAAATTCTTATAAAAGTGAACTTTGGAAGACTATGTTGTAATACATTCAGAGATAGGAAGAGTTTGATAGAAGATCTTAAAAACTAAGGAGGGCACATTAGGTGGCTCCCCTACAATCTGACAAATGTAAAAACTAATGAAGTGATGATATGAAAATGAAATTGATCACACTCAGTGCTCACTGCATACTAGAAAGCAACACTCTGTGTATATCAACTCGATCATATGTAACTGGCCTTTGCGAGGACTTTAATTATGTACCAAGTGACAGCTTCAAATACAAGATTCATAGCCAGGGTGTTGATTGCTGCTATCTTTATTTTCACAGCCACGCTAACTCTTACAGTTCAGAATCTAACGAGTCGACCATCCAATGGGAAACACAAGGCCAAGTCCTAATTCACATGCTTTAAAATGCTTGCACTAATTTGGGTGGTGAAATTGACAGCTTATGTGTGCATATTACATCAAGCTGCATATTACAAATGCTAAGTCTTTGGAAGACATGAAACTAATTCATAGCAACAGTCATATATGAGTGATATTGACTCAAAGGAATGAATCAGAAGTCCTCCAGTAAGGGCAGCTGCAATGTATTTACCGGCTTTAAATACAATTAAAAATCAGAGCCGATTTCACTAAAGTTGCTGATGGATCATGGTAGATCGGAACTCAATCGGGAGATGGGTTATCATGCTAAAGTCAATTAAAAAGTAGCACAGCTACTGCAAGGCCCAGGTTCCAGAGATATAGAAGTGTGAAGTGAAGCCTCCAGCTGTGTTCAATACCAGAGGAGTCCTCATTCCAGTGAAATGCACTGTTTTGGGTTTAGCATTTCTGAGAAGATGGGAATAAATTGGAGATGAGCCAGAAAATAGGGTTAACAAGACAACTCAACAGGACAAAAACCAGATCTCCTGTCAAAGGTTAAAAGTTGAAGTTCCTGGAAAGGGGACATGGATGGAGCAACGTAGTAACTGGAGTCTACCTGACTCAAGTACAGGAGGGGGTTCTCACCAGGAAGATGTCACTCTCAGTCCCATAGTGTATGTGACTGTGCATGTACAAACACACACACACACACGCATGCATGCCACCAGGGAAAAATGGGCTTACACTAAAGTACAATAGAAATTTACTAAACAATGTCTGGATCATAAAGACGATGAAGGCTTTTAATAAGCCACTATTAAAAGTTCTATAATTTCTATTCCTAGAGACTTGTAAAGATGGGAGTGGATAGCACTTTCCGTAACATTGTCTGCTGGTAAGGTATACAAACTCCTTTTTGGGGGCAGAGCTAATGAATGTTCTCTTTAATATACTCATCTTGTCATCTTCCTTTTCCATTTTGTTGGAACAAGGATTTCACGTGCCGTATCCATGGAGAAGTGTGGAGGGAGCACAGGAAGAGGGAGGAATGGGAGGGAAACTTCATGATTAATCAAGATGTGAGGACTGATAGGGTGACTACCATAAAAAAATAAAAAACAAAAAACCCCAAAATGAAAGAAAGAAAGAAAAGAGCCACCTGTCTTAGAGAAATTTGTGCCTGGGTAGAGCATTTGAATTGATGAACTCTCGATGCCCTTTCTCGTCTATGGATTGTTTCACTGTTCCAGAACGGGAGAGAATGAGTTTTCCTTTTTGAACCCTTATTCTGCCCTATCCATGTTCTGAGACAACTGGCTCTAGTCGCTTCTTCCCCAACAAAGGGCCTCATCTGTCCCATGTGACGACCTTGGATGGTTGGGCCACAGGTAGGTGACCTGGTGAAGACAGAGTGGAATCACTGAACACATGGTCTTTTCCTTCTTGAGCAGTCTGTATGGAGGAACAGAGACTGCGTGAGCAGCAACTGGCCTGGAAGCAGGAGTCAAGTGTTAGGAAGCAGCAGAAAGGCAAGAGATACCTGGACTCCATCAGCAGGGAAGCCTAGAGGGCAATCCCTGATATCTCCTGCTGAGAGGATGAAGAAGGCACAGTCCTAAGGGCTACCTCAGATCCAGAGTGAGCTTTTAGACCCCAGGTGTTCCAGTCACAGTGAGGCCTTTCTGCCCCGCAGTTCCTATTTGAGTTGGTCATCTTCTATTTTTTCCTTCTCAGCTCTTCACAGCTTCTTTCAGGGATGGAATCTCTAGTATTCTTTTGGGAAACCATGGTTCCCCACATTCAGTCTCTGTGTGTTGTATAGAGCTGACCCCATCTTCCATTTCCAGGGGTATGTATATGACTCAAGTCTGGATATTCAGATTATTATCCAGAGAGTCAGAGGACCTGGTGACCCAACTCAAAACAAGCCAGTAGGAGTTGGCCCTTGGACATCAGTGTAATTGTTGGGGAACAGGAGCTCTCTTTTGGGTTGCTAGGATGGCAGGATCTACGCTCAGAGCCATTGCTGCCAAGTCCTTCCCACAGTGGGAAGGGGAGAACCTGTCTGGGAATACGGTTGATACAGAGGAAAGCAGAGCCAAGAGATACATACAGGGAGAACTGATTTCCTTGACCAGCAGGACCTGAAACTAGGACAGCAACAGTGAGGTTTTCCCGTAGCTTCAGCAAATAAATTTCCTTTTCTGCTTAAACCAGATTGAGTTAGGTTTCTCATAAGTATTCTATAATTCTTCTTATCAAAGCTGGTTATGATGTTTTGCTTATATTCACTCCAGGTTTCTTTATTTCCACCTATTTCCTTGAATTGCATTTCTACTCAGAAAAACACGAAAGTGTCTCTCATCCTTACACACAAATGAGCCCAACTAACACATACCTTTGCATTACTTGGTAAGTGGCATTGTATTGAATTTCTTCACTTGGGTCTACTAGGGCATGTACAAAATTCAATAAGTAAAAAGTGTGGTGCATGATGAGCATCAGACTTATGGGGAGGCCTGAGTTTTAGTCCTAGATCTGACATTAAGTGCCCTCGTTCAAGCTACGTGATCTTGGATGGGTCATTCGTCTTCTCCGCGTTCCCATTTCCTCACTGGCAAAATGTGGGAGTTAAGCTAAAGAACATCAGTTAATAGCTCTATATATCTGCATGGTGGTTTAATCATTTCTAAAATGATTTCTCATTAGATTACATTATTCTATATATATATCATCTTTACAGTTCCTCTCAGCTATAAAATTCTATGACTATCAGTAGCTCATCAGACTGTTTCCTTACCTAGAAATGCCAACTGCGACTCTTCACTATTTCAAAGGCTACTTTTTTCTATAGTTTATCTGTCCATCCGTCCGTCCCTTCATTCATTCAACAAGCATTTATTCCATGCTACTAGATATTAGACAATGTGCTAAAAAGCATGGATTCCACCCTCAAGGATATGCCACTCTAACGGAGGAGACACATACATGCTGTTGATGACATAAGCCGACAGATACATATAGAATTAACAACCTTGACAAAGACTATAAAGGACAAGTACAGATGCCTTAATAGATATAATAGGGAGGTCTGATCCAGCTGGCAGATCAGGCAAGGGGAGGTCACCCCAAAGATGAGCAACTTGGACGGAGAGTGGATGGATTAATGGCAGCTGTGTGGACCGAGGGGCTGAGGTAGGGCTCTCCAGACGTAGGAATGGCAAAACATGTTGGATGCTACTTAGGGGCTGCAGAATGGTAATGTGCCAGGGGGCTTATCAGTCAACTTTTCCAAAACCCTTGGTGAAGAAAATCATCATTATTCCCTCTGTTAACAAGAAGATATTCAGAATCATGAAATGCAAAAATCCGGAAGGAAGTGCCTGCTGAAGTCAGATCTCACCATTCCTAGTCTCAAATGTTCCTGTGCGGTGCCTCTCACTCGCTTTAACTTACACCTCGAGGAAGTCACTCAACTTCCCTGGGTCTCGGATTTCTCATCTATAAAACATGAGACTTGGGTTCTATATGATTTCTAAAGTCTGTCTTGTATGCAGCATTTTATGTTTCTAGAAATACACCTGAGTTAGTGGCGAGGGAGAAAAGAGGCCATGAATCCTACGAAGCGCACTTTATTTAAAAAACAAAAATCAGCGTGCATTCATAGTACAAGAAAATGTTGTAGGCACCATAGCTATTGAAATGCAGGTTGGATAGAGCCAAAAATAGCTAACCCACAGCTAATGCAGGGAAACTACCATGAAGCATTTCCTTGGCAATTGAGTTACTTAAAGGTAAAGTAACTCATTCTGATCAAAGATGGGTTCCTCTGCTCCTCATCCTCTTTATGGGTTCTTCAATTGTAATTCAGTGTAAAGGGAAAAAAAGAGATGTCGCGTCCATTTCACTAAAAAACAAAGGTCATCCAAAAAATATAAAGAAAAGGTCAATCTGGTTGGCTCCAAACAAGCAGATCCTCTAACGGGAGAGGCGTGCTCAGCCCTCGTGGGTTCTTGAGTGTTTTAGGATCACTTCCGTCTTAGACCGGCTCCTGCAGATCCCTCAAGTTCTTAAATCATTTGGGGCAGGTGATGCCAGAATTTACAGGAAACTGACATCTGTCAGTCTAAATGCAAAGCCTTGGATTTCAAACCAGTCAGCTCCTTCTAGAGAAGGAAAGAGGACAATAGCTGCTATTTCTTAGATGCATAATCAATGCTGCAGGGGTTGCTAGGCAACGGGCAGAAAGCCTGTCAAACATCCCTGGGTGCCTCCAATGGAAGAGGAGCATCTCTGGCGGCAACTCCTCAGAGGTGACAGGCTGGGTGGGGCCCCGGAAGCTGCATTCCATTTGTCTCATTCCTTAAAAAATCGTTTTGCTGTGGTTAGGACTGAACCATAGAAATTTTCCTCCCAGGCTCAGGGGATAGTGTTTGAATACACTTCCAGTTGCTGAGCCCACAGCCCGAAAAGTGAGCAGGGCAGGCTGGTGAGAGCAGCTCTGTAAGGGGTCCGTGTGTTATTCAGATCCATTCATCCTGGAGCTGGGGAAGGTCTCACTCATGCCTTGGGTGGCTGCAGCCTCTGGATCCCAGAAAGTGAAAATGGGCATCCTCTCTGAAGCTAGTAGTCATTCAGGCAAACATAGCCTCTGACTGCAACAAGACTTCACACGCAAGGTCGTGGAGATGAGACGTCTTAGGTGTGCGACCTTGAAGTTGGAATGAATTTTTGAGCGGCAGGTGTTTCATCCTCTCAACTTGAAATAACAGTTTCATTTGAATTTCAACAAGAAGGAACTAGCAGAGAGGGAGTCAGGAGTTGATAAAGGGGAAAATTCAAGTTTGTGTTGGTTTGGTTGTTTTTTTGTTGGTTTGTTTTTAGCAGTGTTGATTCACAAGCACTCACCATAGGTCATGAATTCGCCAACTTCTTTGGCAGGAGGTTTATGAGGACCAGGTCCTGTGTCTAGGTCAGAGGTGGGATTAGGACTGGGACTGGATTCAAACCAGGGAGAATCCTCACTGATAATAGCAGTGGGAGATGTGCCTAAATGGAAGCAGGCTGTGGGCAGGGCAATTGTCCACACCCAGGTGACGCTGGCTGATCCTTCATCATGACCAGCCCAGGCCCTGAAGCCCTGTCTTAGCATGTGTTGGGAAGGAAATGAATGCAGGAGTTGAGGGTGCCTGGATTTAGCCGGGGAACACCCTGTTTTCAAGGGCATTCAGAGAAGTACAGCGAAGCAGGCAGAGAATACGGAATGACACTAAAATGAAAGGCTCTCCCCTACTAGGAAATTTGGTGATTCCCTCTCCATATCTGGCTGAGGTCCCTCAGCTACTCCTACACTGTCATCTAGGATTCCCTAATCTCCCAGAATTTTCTCACATTCAAAGATGCTCACCTTCTGACCCCCAAGAATCTGAATTCAGAGTCTGAAGGCCTGACTTAGCTCCCTGGGTGGCCTCCAAATATCAGTGGGAGGAAACATGAACCCAGAACATGAATCCATGGTCTTCAGTGTCCTTGGGTATAACTCTTGGCTAGATTAGGATCAGATCTTCCCTAAGCTTCTTCCATCTCTCATATTTTATCAGTCTACGAATCTACAAAAATAGAGGCACCTTTTGGTCCCATTTATCCAAAGTGCGGGGAAAAGCTGCAGAGGAAAGAGAAGACTGCAGATAGAACACTGCCAAATGTTCTGAACATTTTGTGCTTTAAAAAATAACAAACTTTTGGGGTAAATGAAAGAAAAGAGGAAGCAGTCACAACCAGGAACCCCCCCCCCCCGCACCCTCCCCTCCGAGTCACAGAAGGATTCTTATTTTACACCTTTTACCCCACTTGACCTCCCATCTTTCCAGCTTCACCTTCCTGTCTCCTCTCCTCTGGCTCCCTCTCCCCCTCCATTTGCCTAGCTTAGTGAGATGATGTTTATTGATATTACATTTACCCTCCCTAGAAAGTTCTGTCCTTTATTCGCTCCAAAGTGCAGCTTTTAGAAACCTTTGGTGAGAGTCTAAGAGCCTCCGTGCCACTCAGTTTTGGTTACTCTAGATGGTATCAGGAAAGCAAATGCACCGTTTCTTCATTTAGATGAATTTTAACAGAAACTGTGTTTAATCCGCAGGATGGGTAAGTTCCAGAAGAATTTTCTCTCTCCTCAATTACCTATTATGTATATACTAAAGTATTTCGATGCTAAGTACAGCACTAATGGAATAGACATTTGATTTTTAAACATGAAAGGTTGTCCTGGTTGTAACTAATAAACAAACACCACTCTATAAACATCCTGTGTTTGGCAGAAACAAACAAAACCCAATCATCCTCCGTGAAGCCAAGAAGCTACATTTTATTATACTAGCCAAGCCCATATTCCTTTGCCACTTAATTCATTTTATAAATATATGCCTCTTTTAAGTCTTTTACATATATTATTCAATACCTTGGTGAGTTGGGTTTTCTTTTTTTTTTTAGTTTTGACAACGCATATGTAAAAGATCAGCTGAAGTCTTTTGTGCTATTTTTGTTAATTCTTATGTTTTAGAGAGCTCAGTGGAAATTTCATCCCCTCCAGTAACATTTATCTTACTCAAGACCAGGTCTCCTTTTTGAGTTTTGGGAGGAAGTGGTGGGAAGTAGGGACTTTCAGCCTCCTTTATTTCAGTAAAACCTTGTGTCTCCTAGGGTGGTGGCATCTACAAGAGATACCATCCACCCCAGGATGGAATCGTGCCCATACTGTACTCAATCCTGGGGCTCTGGGAACATTTGGGAGGGACAGGGACAGGTGGAACAGAAGATGTCAGCAGAACAGAGAGCTGAGAGGGAACGCAAACTCCAGTCTCTCTCACAGAGCCTCCGCTGAGGACAAGCTGCACCTGAGCTTGGCACAAGCACCGAGCCATCCAAGGACACAGGTTGAGTCTCCAAGACTTGGCTGGAGGAATTCTGTTTGACCCTACTGACCTCCATCCAGTATTTAGTTAGCATTGACTTGGAAGAGTAGCCCAGAGCTATTTACAGCCTATGGACTGGTAGGTTGCCCCTGAGAAGAAGCTCCGACAGTTAGATGTGCCCAAAACACCCTTCCCACCGTCGACTTAGTTCCAGGAAATTTGAACACATCCACCAGAGCAGACATAATTTGCTCCTGAACTGGCTGAATATAACATGAAATAACGTACTTCCACATGTGAGTGTGACCACGGATAATGAGACATTCTGGAGTGTTCTCTTACCTTCACTGCCACCAAGATCTTGTCCTGCTCAGGACAGAGGTTATAGCATTCAGCTAGGAAAACTTTTCCAAAGGCTCCTTCGCCTAGCTCCCTTTTCAGAACAATGTTATGTCTCTTGATGTGCTGAACAACTGTAAAACAAAGACAGAATGGAAATTGGAATCGAGGCACGCGGAGGTGAAGGCAGAGGGTGGGAGTCAGGGGCCCGCCTCCTGAGCTTCTCCCCTCTGCACCAGCAAACCAAAGGAGAGGCTCAGTATCCGTCCTCACTGTCCACCTCAAGTGGCTGGAAGGAGGTTGCACCAGCATGCTCTCCAGAGCTCAATTATTATTTTCACTAGAATTGAAAGAGTGACCTCCCCGTTGGCTACAGAATGTCATTAATGAACTTTCCAAATTAGGAGAGGGGAGAAATGAGAAAGGATGGGACATTAACGGCAGGCCTCTCACAAGCCAGACGCTTTGCATATACTAGTTTGTCGTGTGTCTCGTGGGGGAAAGGCAGGGAGAGAGCCAGGAATCCCTATTTCTTTGTTAAGATGCCTCAGACTTCTAGAGGAGGGAGGCTCAGAGGAAACAAAGGGAAAAGGCAAGATCCGGTCATGGCTAGTTAAAGCTTTGTCCTTGTGGTGAGCCGGGCTAGACCATGGTTGAGACTCACTTCTCATTCCAGAAATGTTTAGACCATGCTACGGCTGGCTTCCCCAACCCTCTCTAAGATCATACCCTAGTCTTGGCACTCCAAAGCCAAGAAGAGACAAGAATAGCTGCATGGCAGGAAGAGAGAATACTTCCCCCTCTAGTCTAGAGTGGAGCTGGTCCACATCAACTCATCTGTACTTCTTCCTGAGGAACAAGGCAGGAGGCAGCCAAGGCTCTCTGGAAGCCCATCAGCTGCAAGGGGGGGAGCAGAACGAAGCATTGCTCAGAAGGACAGAGCCAGTGGGAAGCCCAAAAGGAGACTCTGTGGAGGACAGAGCTGCAGTGGGAGCTTGCGCCTCTTCACCTTGACCGTCAAATGCTGCCGCCCTCAGCACAGGGTTCCACAAGGTCATTGCCTGCCATTCTTTTCTGGATGCCTCATCCCCGAATGGCAGTATTAAAAAGAGATTGAGAAGCCCTCTGGAACTTGGAATGTGTAGCTAACAGTACTCTCTCATTTTACTCCCACAGCCCTGGGAAGCATCCCTCTCCATATTTTGTAAGTGGGGAAACTGAGCCTGCAGAAATTTCAGTGATTCTCAGTGTGGGAACGGAGGAGTTGAAATTTGAATTCAGGTCTATCTGAATCCAGAGTACATGCACAAAGTTTCTTTTCCATAGCAAATCGTGTCACACATGGCAAGAGAAATAGAAATATATAAACAATAAAAAGTAAATATACTCTTCCACCCTTCAAAGGCCAGTTCAAATTCTCACTTCCTGAGAGGGTTTCCAAGACAACTTTGGCCACCAAAGTCCTCCTTCTCTGAATTCATAGTATGTCATGATTTATGCTTAGTTGAATTCTGGCTTATCTCCCAATCATTGCACATCTGTAAACTCCCCGAGGCTAAGAGCAACCCCATCTATCTCCTATAATCATGTGCAATGCCTCAGGTGCTGAGCCCGTGGAAGATTTATTACTGTGGTTTAATTTGATGATCTTTCTTTAAAAGTTTTTTTTCTTGAATGTGAACTGCATTGTGAAAACAAAAGGAAATACAAAGCATATTTCTGTAGTTTAAATAACGTAAATCGCCCATCCCATTCAAGAATAGACCATCATTAGTACAGTGAAAACACCACTATGACACCTTATTCTTCCTTGATGGTATCCACTTCCCCACTCTCTTCCAGGGGTAATTACTAGCCTGAATTTTGTGTTAATCATTTCCTCTATAGGTTTGCTACTAATGATATATCCCTAATGAGATATTGTTTGACTTTGCTACATAAGTGGAAACATACAATGTGTGTTCTTCCATGTCTTGCATTTTTCACTCAACAATGTCCTTGAGATTGAGTTACATTGAGTTACAGTGTGTGTGTAGTAGTAATTCCTTTGCTCTTACTACTTTATAATATTCTCTGAAAGGACTATACCACCACTTATTTATTCATTCTATGTTGATGGATCTGCTCTACAGTTTCTTTTTAGATACAATTTCATATAAAATGCAAGCGGTGATTAAGGTTTTGCTTTAATAGGATTTTTCCCCTGATAATTCGTGTGGTTTGGAGCTATGACAGCTTCCATGGCCCTCTGGGAACACAGGGTGATTAAAAAAAAAATCAAAAGGTCTTTTATGAGCAACAATATTAATGAATATAAGAATGTATATTAATTTCTCATGCTCCAGTAGCAACGGCTGAATTTAAGAAAAGAGAAATGTGTTCATTAGGTAGAGTGCCCATATAAAGAGACAAATGTAATTCTTGCAGAGAATTAGCTGCCATATTTAAATCTAATATTTAACTCCATGGTTGTCACACGTTCATTGAGAATTAAATTGCCACTTGATTTACTTTACATTCTCACCAAATCAAGGCAAGTATTTAACTTTTTTTCTTTTGCTTTTGATTTACACTTTTCTCTCTTTCTTTCTTTCTTGTTTTTTTTTAATTTTCTAACTAGGAGAAGAAGTTGGTGGGAAATAAGTTGAAGTGTATAAAGCTATGGATAAAGCCATAATTCCATCACCTTTAAAACTAAAATTGATGGGACCGGTTTTCCTATGCTGACCTTGAAAGCAGTAAGTTTATCTTTTCTTTCAGAAATGGGCTATTTTGCATTAATTTGCTTTGCTGGTTTGGGACATAATAGATTATATGAATGGATTTTTACCAATGGATTCCCTCTAAGCAGAATTTCTCTTTTATAAGACTAGAAGCCACTCAGAAGCAGAGAGAAAAATTTTGTTTGTATTTGTGTTCCTGACAGGGCCTCACAGTGCTTCGCAAATAGCTGGTGCTATACAAATATTTGTTGAAAAAAGGTACCAATAGTAATTAACAACCACAGATAAATACTGTTTAATCAAATATCATTTCAGTTCACTGACAGCCATCTTCTCAACTATGTAGGCAATAAAGCAGCCCAGTTCTCCAAGGTCAGGGGTGGGGACAACTAACCTGAAGCTCCCACATCACGGAGCTAAGAATTCTTCCCAATCTCCTCCAAGAGAGCATCAGGGCTCATCCCCACCTGCCCCAACTCCTGTTTCCCTCCGTCACCACGGGAAGTCCTCGGACCATCTCAGGGTATCATCCCTCCTTACCCAACCTCTTACTCCAATACCACTCATAAATGCCCATCCCTTCATCTCCCTCAAAGACCTTCTCAGGGGCCCTCTGGCCTTGTTTCACGCATCAGCTCCCTATATCCCCAACCTCTCCTTAAGCCTCCCTCGACCTCCTTGACTCAAATAAAATCTTGGCTATGCCCCAAGGACCTCTGTGGCCTCAAATGGAAACCATCCCCCAACCTTTCCCCAGGTACTTGAGGGCCCGTGTGCTTAATTTCTGACCACTACCCCCTTTCTCCTGCCAGAGCCTCAGCTGTCTCAAAGAATCTATTTTAAGGATCCAGCAGTCTATACCACTTCTGCCCCCTCATCACTGGTTACTCCTCTTATCCACCGATCTCCCGGCTTACACTCTTCCTCTTCACCCTACCCGTGCCATCATTCTCAGAGCCTGAGGCACAGAGACATTCAGTAACTTGCCTAAGCTGCAGAAACACTGGGCTGCCATTTATCTGAGTCTTTTAATAGTGTAGCCAAGAGCCAGGCACTGGGAGGTTTGGTTTGGCTGTCTGGATGGCATTAAGGTGACTTTCTCTGGGAGCAAGACCGTCTTAATGAAGGAAGCAATGCACTGATTCACATTCTGCACAAGCTCTTGATTTCACTGTGGACTAGCACTTTGAATAACACTGTCTTAAAGGGCCTTATGAACATTTGGATTCATTTGATACAAAATATTCTGAGTGAAGTGAGTCTAAAGATTCCATGATAAATAAACTATCAGGTAAGTATGTAAAATTTTTACATGCTTCCTTTTCTGAGATCAGTCAATTGTCTGTTCTTAATTCCTGAGACTTGAGCAAAATCACCTCAAACCCAACGTGAACAAGTAATAAAAAAATAAATAAAAACCCAAACTCTACCATAAATGTCTTCCTACACTTGGAGGAAAACTCAAAACAATAGTTGATTAAAAAAAAAAAAAGTTTTGTAGAAAAGTTTCTCTTTAAAATTCACCGTGCTAGAAGATGAGGAGGTATCAATGCGAGATGGAAATACACCAAATTCATATGGTCTGCAGACTGACCTATGTACCCCAATAGAGTCAAAACAAAGCACGGGATTAAATTATTGTACGAATAAATCTACTCTATGGAATCAGAGAGAAACTGATGACCAGCAATAGTAATCAGGATGAGTGGCTGAAAACTATCTGGATGCCTTTGCCATTAATGGGATTTTCCAGAGTGGAAATTTGGTGCCCTTGGTCATTTGCTTCATGAGGACCAGGACTGAGTAGATTTCCAGTTTTGTGTTAGTATCACATTACAACCCCTGACAGATGCATTTTCTCACAAGTACCTTCAGTAGTTTACAGAGACGCTTGCAGTTTCAGATGGTTTAAATCAAATTTCTGGTATCGGTATCCCCCAGAAACAGATATTCTATATAGACACATAGGCTATAGATAAAGTATTAATCTACGTCCATATTCATTACTACTAAATCTAAAACTAACGAAATAAATAAATAAATAAATAAAACTACCCACTTAAGGATGAAATCGGAAATGTATCCTTCTAATTTCCTCAGTAATGCGGCTTCATAGAAAGCCCCTTGGCCCAGTGGACATATCCTGCTCAGCCTATGACCCTTAAATTGAGTCATTAATTGAAATCTCTAATATATGCCAAGTACTAAGTGATCTAAAGTTACAAGGAAGACTATTCTAGAGTTTGAAGCAGAAAGGTAAAAAGTAATATGCCCTAGAAGACAATATTCTACAGTAGATGCAATCTCTCTGTTTCTCTACAGACCTGAGTGTGGGGTCAGCCTTAGCATTTCCATCTCAAAGGACTGGATGCTATAATGGCAAAAGAACTTAAACCTCCTCATGTTTGGTAGTCAGCAAGTGAGGCTCAGAATAGTGACGCATCTTCCCCAGGGCCACAGAGCTAGAAGGTGACGGAGCCAGGACTCTATAACACAGGCCCCCATTTGAGACTGAAGGCAGTGAGGGCCTCTTGGCATTAAGGTGGAAATAGGCATTTCATCTAGTTAATATCTCTTCTATCAGAAATACTTGAAATGCTCACATTTATCATCTGAAATGGACCAAGCATCTCATAATGAAGAATTTCATCAGAAAACTGCTAACGAAATAAAATGAGTGCAAAAAGTAAGAAATAAAACTTAAATACCTTGGAAAAAGCTTGAGCTTGATTTTATACAGGCTGAACAAATGTCATTTACTAAATATCTTACTGTCTATTTCATGGGCAGCATATTGAAATAGGTAAAATCATCCACCTTGTAAAAATAAAGTTGCATGAAAGACTGGAACTATGGTTTTGAATTTCATCTACATTTTTATTAAAATACAAGGTGGCACTATATTGGAAATAAATGCAATTAAGACCACAGACATAAAACATAGGACAAGACAAGGCGAAATATTCATAAATAATATTAATGATGAAAAAGAACATGTAATAATACTGAGCTGTTCTTAAGTACTTTTTAGCAAAAAATCCCAATGTGCATTACCATCAATTAATTTTCATCTCTCTCCAAATGAGGTCAACAGTCACATTTATTTTACAGATGACACCGCAATTAATTGACTTACTGGTGGTCATAGAGGGACCCACTTATCCTTTTCCAAGTGCTATTTCCACTGAAATGAGGAAACGGGGAGGGGCCTAACATGTGCAGTTTGCTATTATGGGCCAGAAAATGTGCTGAGAGGTTTACAAGAATTATCAATCTTCATAGTAATCCAGTAGGGTATCCTTATGTCCATTCTCAAATTAAAGTAAAAAGAAGAGGATCAGATGAGCTAAGTAATTCACCCAATGTTGTACAACCAATAACAGGCAGAGTTAAAATTCTTTCTACTACAATATTCTACTTTGCCTTGGCCTTCTTATAGAAAACAAAGTAAAAGAAAAGCCAGATTAGCTGGATTTTCTCCACCTAGGGATATGTGGGTCGACTTTTACCAATTTAGTTCAATAAGTCTTGACTAAGCACCTACTATAGCCTGGGCATTTTTCTGGGGCCCAGTGAAAAGGATGAGCAAAATAATCCCTGTCCTCAAGCAACTCACAACCTCAAGGAGCAGAAAAACACATATACTTATATCTATCGTATCTTTTACTAACACCTTTGCTTCATTCACAAAAGATTGTAGGTACTTGATGTGACCATGCAAAGAAAAACAAAACACTCAAATAAAAGCTCAAGTCCAGGAAAGTGGAATAGAAGGCCAAGACAAGGTGTTAAGTAGAAATGCAAATGTGCAGATTCTAGGGGTCCCACATGGTTATTAAAATTAAGTCATAATTTGGCTCTGAGCTTCCTGGCAGCAGAAACCAAAAGAGAAACACAATAATTAATAAAATGTTGACTACCCATAAGTAAAAGCACACAGATTCCTTATGGTAAGTGAGATTCTTCATGGCATTTAGTTTTTGAAGGAATATATCAAAATATATCATATATCATATATATATCAAAATATATTTGAAGGAATGTGGATTTTACACAGGGGATCAATGTCCTCAATCATGCCCATAGAGTAAATAGTGATCTTTCTTAAGAATAGTGCTTACAGCAGAGCTCCATAAGAAATAAACACACAGCACAATAGCTACCCTCGGCAAAAGCACCGCAAGATATGATGGCATTTCATCAGAATGGCATAAAAATCAAGGTCTCAGGGAATGCTCAAGAATGCCTTGGGGATGTGATTTCCCTATACCCACTGCTGGGCCTAGAACATGTCAGGCGATCAACACAGAGAACAAGGAGCCATGTGATCAAAATGGACACCTAAGAAAGGCAGGAGAAAGGGCTACAAATGAGCCTGATGGGGGCACAGGAGTAAACAAGAAGTAAGTGGGAAGAAGGGAGGGAGGGAGGGAACTGGTAGGAGAGATTCCTGGGGAAGCCATTGAGGGTCCAGTGGGTAAGAGATACCAGAAACATTCTGAAACAGAGAGTAGAGATTTTGAGTGAGCCACCTTCTGAAGGCCTCAACTCTGCTGCTTGTCACAGCATGGAGCCAAGGAAGGAGGAAGTAGACTTCTGGGGATTCCGGAAGGGCCCATTAAGAACAGACCATCATAAGCTTTCAGGCTAAGCCTGGCATGAGGTCCAGTGACGGGCAAGACACTCTTGCAAGCAACTTTACATTCCCGGGAAGACACCAAGTAGCTACTTGGATGCCCCATACAACATCTAGAGGCCCTTCCATCCTAAACCAAATTTTAAGACCCGGTGCTGAATGAGAGCAGGGCAGCTGTGGGGGAAGGGAGAGGGAATGGAGATTATTGAAACCCAAAGTCACAGGAGATAAAGGTGATCAGGTTATTTGAAGTTAAAATCCAAAAACTTCTTGTAGAAAACATCCAAGGAGGGGGGAAAGCCCCAGAAATCATCTTTCAAGCTGTGAGACTGAAGGGAACACCACACTTCAAAATACACATACGGCACATCCTTCGCTTTGACAGCCCCTAACAGCCAAAATTATATCTGTTTTACACACTGGCATGTGGTGGAATTGGATTGATTTGCCCTGACAGCCCTCCCTGCTGGAACAATACTTGTCAGTCAGCCCCAGCAATGTTTATATTTTCAAGAATAATTATGCCGAGTGATTGTACGAAATCCTGGCAGGTGGGCCAGAGGGTCTTATCTGTCTATCCCTCTGACCCTGTGTCCCTGAGCTCTAAAGCTCCTCCTGCTCCCGAGGATGGAAAACATCCCTTTCATGACCCACACCCCCTCCTAAGCTGTATGCACAAGCCTCCATTTGAGGGTTCAACACTGGTGCCTGTCTTATCAACCTGAGACCCTCCACTCCTGTGCCCTCCCCATGGAAACTTTCCTTCCTTCAGTAACTTCAACTGGTAGCCATTATGGTTTCTTAATCGACTTCTTCAAGATAGTTGGGCTTTACCAATGTACACCTACCTGAATGCTCTCATCATGCAAGACATCTTTAGTTTTGGGTGGGAATTCAGGGCTTCCCTGACCTGTGTCTAATGTAAACATAGTGACTATCTTCTCTGTGCACACACTCTAGCACACATGTTCTAGATCACAATGGTATCGATGGTGATGGGAAGGACAAGCAAAGTGCAAGGCAAGTGGGCCACTCAGGAAAGGCTCATGAGGCCATTGGGCCAACCTCAGAAGAGCAGGTTGGAGTCTTTATGAGGGAAGCTCTGAACTCAAGAGAAAGCAGCAAGTGCTTTGCTTAAGGCACAGTGGAAGGCCAGTGGTCATTTTATAAGGTCCAGAATTTCATGCCAGCTTCTCAGGCTGCTTTCCACAGCTCTAGACTCTGCCCCGATTCCAGGAGAGTCCATAACCAATGATACATGGCCAATATCCGAAAGATGGAGGGTGACAGACAAGATTTTTGGGTGCATTCCAAATGTTTTCCATCTCTAGAGGGCTTTCTGTCCAATTAATAGGCAAAGCAGAGTCTGATGATATTTCCTCTTTAATATGCTTATTTCAGAACTCACATTTTGGAAGGTAATGTTAATGTTTATTTTCTTTAAAGGATTTTGTAATACTTGTAGCATCTTTCAGTTCTTCCCCCCCACCCACCCACCCCCTCATTTCACCATTTAAGCATCTATGTGAAGAGCGCTGTGTTGGGTGCTGTGGAAGACCCAAGGATGAAGAAGGAGAAGAGGATGTCAGTGGATGTTAAATACATAGCCGCTGTGTGCTAGGCATTGTGTTAAGCACTGTACACACATCTCTTCTCGAGACATTCTGATGGACCTGTGGAGAGACATCACTGTCTCCTTTTAGGGAATGTGGTAACTGAGCCTTGGAGATGTTAAGTAACTTGCCCAAAGCCACACAGCTGGAAAGTGGGCAAGGCAAGCTAAGACTGGTTTCAAAACCAAGCAATCTCCCCCAGTAGAACATGAATCTTTCCCCCAAAGGATGGGCAGTCTAACAGAGAGATGAGGCAAATATACAAATAACAATTGTCAAAGGCAGACTATCAAAACTGCTGTGACAAATGTAAAAAAATATAGGGTTAAGGGTGTATAGAAGAAAAAGAGTCAAATTCTTTGAGTAAAGGATTTGGGGTTGGAAGATGTGCCACGTGAATTTTCCCTTATAAGTTGAGCGGCACTTGAAATGTTGGTCAGAAAGAAGGGCCATGTTGGTCATAATTAATTATGACATTTCCAAAATGCCAGGATGTCAAGGACTTGATCATACACTGGACCTTCATGTTAAGACATGTCCACATTAAAGTCCCAAATCTGAAAACTGTTTAAGTTGAACTAAATGAAGTTTCCATTTGTGCAGGCCCAAATGTGACAAATATCAGTTATTTTGTATGGCTTAACCTAATTTATGGCTAGGCTGTTGTGTTTGCAAACAGAACTTCTGGATGTTAGAAAAGAAGCCCTATCTTTTAATTTTCAAGAAAATATTCAGGAACTCAATACATGGACATGGTAAGAAATCAAATAGTACTGAAGAACTCATGATGGAAAGAAATTGTACCCTTCTACATGCCTCCCTATCCTCAAACCCATTCTCTTGGGTGTCTGATTCAATCCAGTTTGAATTTTTGTTTTCTAGGGATTTCCTCCAGAACTCTAATCAATACGTATACTTTCTCTTCCTGTTTTCCCAGTTTAAGACACTCAGCAATTCTCCGCTCTTCAAGAGAAGGATTTTATTCACACTATCTCCCGCCTTTTCCCAATAACTGGGAGCTGTATATTTTTAGTTCTTCTACTGATAATCTATCATACTCTTTTTTAAGCCATTATGCGAGACTCTTCTGTATATCATGAGCCTATTAGCTCCCCTACCTTTCCTCTACCCCAGTCACTTCACATACTCTTTGATCTTGACCTTTACTGCAATTCTGTCATGACTGTTATTATGTACTTCAACTTATGATATGGTACAATTAAGTGTCTTATGTGACTAAAAATTGAAAAGTGATAAACACAATTTATTTCGATACGGCCAGCTTAATACTGTATGCTACAAGGTTAAGTAGGTGCCAGGACTGGATTTTCTTTTCCACATGTCTAATGTCACACAGAGAACTTCTGGGCCACTGGAAGGAGGATGTTCTTAAGCATCAAGATCAAATGCCTTCTCTTCCCTACCATCAAGATTGTCCTAGTGTATAATTCAAATCGATAGATTTTTCATTTATCCTGTTGGCACTTGGCAGACCTTTCAATTTGAGGCCTGGGGTTTCTTCAACACTGGGAAATTGCCTTCTGTTTTTTTTTCTTTGTTCATTTTTTCTCTACCATTTTTCTGTGTTCTCATTACTATTTGGAAATCTTAGTAGCCTATGTCACCTCTCATATTGTTGAATTGTATGAATTATCTCTCATGAATTGCTTCTCTATGTCTCTTATCTTTTCTTCACCAGCCTTCTCTATCTCTGCTCTTTATTCTGGAAAATGTTCTTGACTATCTTTCAGACTTGTGATTTAAAACCTTAGTTCAGCATCGTATATTTAATTTCTGAGTTCCTTCTTGTTATCTTAGGATTCATTTTTCGTAGCTACCTAACTTTGATTTATGTATATAAACATCTCAAGTCAGAGAATACTTGCTTGTTTTTAATTCTTTTCTGATTCCTAAAATACTTCTGTTTCCTCCAACGTCAGTTTTTTCTCTTTGGATCTTTACATGCAGTGCTTATCATCCTCATGTGTATGCTGGATCTTGAATCTTATTTATATTTAAGGATGGAAGCCTGGGTAGGGTTTCTTGAGCTCTTATGTCAGTAATTCTGTTTTCAGATGGTGATATTGCTTAGGAATTGGGTCACTGGTAGAACACATAGATAGACAGGCCTTGCTTTAGGACACACAGGCAGAAAGTGGGCCATTAAGCTGGAGCATAAACATGCCAGACTAAAGAGAACGTCACTCTGGGGCTTCAATATCCGTACTATTAGCCCTCATCCTCTAGGACAATCTGGCAATTTCTGCATAGAAGTGCTTTTGATTTTTTTTTTTTTTTTTGATCTGAGGATAAATAATGGGTGGCTATCTGTTTCCCTGCCAGATTGGAGGGGGCGGTGCGTACCACTCATTCAGTTGCCCTGCCAGTATGTGTAAGCCCTTGCCCACAGATACTCTCTACTGCACCTGCTGCATGTGTTGGCTCCAAGCCTGGAGAGCAATAGGGCAGTCCTGCCTCCATCTCAGACCCCCTACAGCATATTCTGAAATGAAGATTCCTCTACTGTGTTTCATGCATGCCCATGATGACCACACACCATCTCTCTTCCAAAAATCTATTGAGAAATCTTACCCATTAAGGATTTCCACCTCTCCTTCCCTTCACTGTATGGATATGCTCAGCTCAACAGTCCAGATGGAATGTCTTCACTACCTTTCTAAGGAAGTGCTTCTTGGAGTCTCCAAAGCAGATGGGATGTTCTCCAAGAGCTCAAGCAAGACCTTAAATAACCTATCCGTTTTATAAACGAGGACAGTAAGGCACAGTAAAAGTGCTCATTTGCCAGAACTGAGCCAGGACCCAAAACCCGTTTGCTTGCCCTTAAATCCAATGCCATTTTCATTATACTCTGATCCCTCTCATTATAGACATTTATCATCCAAATACAATAAATACCTCAAAAGAGTAAGAACAGAGGAAATCAGGAAAGGCAAAGGCGATACGAAGTCAGTGGAATATTGCTATAGTCTGTCCCCGGAAGTCAAATCACCCTTCCTCCATAGCTACCAGATTTATCTCTTTTGTCTTCTGCCTATTTACACTTTCCATCTTTGATGAGCTGCAAAACCTTGGGTGTGAATTCATGTCAAGAAGCATGGTGATGAAGGCGGTTTATGAGCTGTGAGCAGATTTATAACGTGAGAGTCATGGTGCTCGGGTCCCTTTCCTCTCTGTCTTATGATAAAGACTTGTTCTTGTTCTGTGGGCTTCTGTCAGCTGGAATACTTCCAATTTTTGCAGTCAATGATACAAGCTCTGTTTCTGGAGAACAGTTGTAAGAAGTACACAACTAAGTAACATTTACCTAATTGTACTGCTTGAGAGAGGAGAGAACAGTTCCCACCCATTGGGCTTTGGGGTCCTGTTGGGAAACTAGAGAGGGTCCGACAAATCCAGCTCCTGTTATGGTTCCCCAGGTTTTATAATGAAGTCTTTTATAGAAATTGCCTTCTCCTGCGAGAGTTTCAATGCTGCTATTACAAAGGGAACTACTTATACTGAATGTGATTAAAACTTCTGTTCTTATGTGTTAATACGAACCATTTAATTCAGGGTTGGCATGGTCCAAAGTACTGAAATGATATCAAATATTTGGAGTAGATTATATTAAACAAATTCATTCAAGAATAAGCCAACATTAAATTCTAAGGTATGCTGAAGTTGAGGAAGAAATCAGTTTGTCCCTGGGGTATTGCTAAAAAGTGTCCAGTCCTGCCTGGTAGACCCACTGGGACCTGGGCAGACAAGCCTCTAGGAAGAACCTGATTTCTCAGGAGGAATGACATCTACAGTGGAGCCTGAGCTTACACTGAGGGCCTACCATCAGACTCCAGTCACTAATTTGGTCTGGGCTCCTCCCCCTAGAAACGCTTGAGTGATCCAATGATGTTTGTAAGGCACAGAAAAAATATTCTTAGATTTTGTCCCTCCATCTTATGCAGGTACACAGTGATTACGAGCCTAGATGAAACGACCCTAACCATCCAAGAACCTGTGAAGGCCAAGGAGGAAAATGCCCATGGAGGAAGAGAAATGAGAAACGAGGAGGGAGGTGTTCCCTGTGCAGGGCCCAGGATGATTACGGGGCAAGTGATGAGTGAAAATGGCCACAATCCGCAGGCAGGGAGTAATGCGCAGAAAGGAAGCCCCAGTCCAATCTCTGCTAATATCTAACCACGTGACTAAGAGCAATTTACTTAAACTCTCTGTCCAATTTCAATTTATTTCCTTTAGCTGTAAAATGGGAATAAAAATACCTGCCCCCTGTCCCCTAGTGAGAACGAAATGGTATGCTAAATAAAAAGTACTCTAACAAATAAAATGTGCTATAAATGCTATGTGTTGGGACCACTGCTATTTAGCAACTTCACACTCAAGATTACACGGTGACTTACAGATACATTTTATTGGTTCAAGGTAATGTTAACTATGACACACAACTACAATAATAATGGGGCCTGCTGTTCTCCGAGTACTTTCAGGCTCATAAAGTACTCTCCCATGGTCTTTAATTTGAACCTTAAAACAACTCAGTGAAATAGGCTATGAAAATGTCCCGAGTTCCATTTCACAGCTGAGAACACAGAGGCTCAGAGAGGCCAGGGAGTTCATCCAAGTCTGCACAGCTGGTCAGTTCTAGAGCCAAACCCCCAGCGTGGCCTTTTTATTCCAAGTTCAATGTTCCTAATGCCCAAGTGGCAGAGTGGGCATTCTGGAGACCAAGAGAGTAAGAAGCTTCATTCCAGACATAAAACTTGTAGATCAGACACTAAGATCAATGCAAGATGCTAATGCAAAAATAGTGCCAAGCATTTGCCTACTGGAGGGATAGGAAGTCAAGAAGGAGAAGTTAATGTGGATGGGAATTATAGAAAGGTTTCACAGATTTTAAAAAAAAAGAAAAGAAAAGAAAAAGGAAAAAAGGTCTGGGTTGAAATGTGAAGAATGGATCTCTTTGAATAGTTAGAGGCAAAGTGGGGCAGGGCTCTTAAGAAACAAGGAGAAGCCAAGGCACAAAGGCAGGGTAGTAGGAATACAGCTGCTCTGGTTAATCCAGGGTGTGGTGAGAGGGGGCAGGATTAGGGTTTCAATAGAAGTTCCCATTGGTTAAATAAGACCAGATCATAGAGCACCTGTGGGTTAGCTGAGAGGTCTAGATTTGATCCAATAAGTAGATGGGAGCTATCATAGGTTCCTGAATGAGGGTGTGGCATTATATAAGCAGCATATTTTCTGGTAGGAATATGCTCAGTGTATTAAATGCACCCTGAAGCAAAGAGAGAAGCTAGATGTTTGCATTAATAAAGGCATAATCATGAAGTCCTGGGTTACAGTGTGGCAATGAAAATAAAAAGAAAGCTATAAATCATAACAGCCAACTTGTTTGATAATCTGAGCAAAGAATTATTCACTCAGCTACCATACTCCACATGACTCTCAAAAACATGACCAGCTTTTCTCAATCACATTTCCCCTTAGCCATGCTGCCAAGTGATCCAGAGTTGCCAAAGCAAAGGGTTCATTAAAAATCACATGAATTTGGGTCGCCTGGGTGGCTCACAGTTAAGCAGCCAACTCTTGATTTTGGCTCAGGTCATGATCTCAGGGTCCTGGGATCAAGCCCCACATCGGGCTCCAAACTCAGCGTGGAGTCTGCTTGTCCTTCTCCTTATGCTCCTTCCCCTGCTCTGTCTTGCTTTCTCTCTCAAACAGATAAATAAATAAAATCTTTAAAAAATATCACATGAATTTGTCAAAAAGATTCCTTATTTCATCCCTTGGTCTTCTATCCAAGAAGACTTCTCAGAAGTAAAATGCTTATACACATGTGCAAACACCTTCGGGCTCATCTTCAGACCTTCCCAATGCAGCGAATTATGGATTCGTGTCATATGAATTCCTGCACCTAAGTGTCAGAATATGTTGTTCAAGAGTCACCTTTCATTGGACCCATATCACCTCCGAGGAGATGCAGGGGAAGATGAGGAACAGGGGCAAAGCAGGTGAGCAGCAGGTGCAAAGCCCCAGGGGTGGAGCCGAGACGGCAAAGGGGCAGGCCATAGACAAGTATAGCGCTGGTGGTTGGAGAGCCTGGATCCCAATAACTTGATTGTCTGGTCCAACCAGAGTCTCAGTGCTTGGCTCGGGCCTTTCCAGCACCTGGGATCTGAAGCCGTGCTCAGAAGCAAAACAGGTTCAGGGTTGAAACCCATTCCCTTTTTTGGCCTGGCAGGTGTGTCTGTACACATGATCAGATTTGAACATAGCCTATTTCATAAGTGAATTGTAATAAAGGCATCCTTCCCCTTTAAATTTCAATGGCTGTATCATGCTTTCCATTCCCTCTTCATTTCAGTGTGTGGGCATTACACACACACGCACACCCAGACACCTCACATGCTGTACCAACAGCTGCTTGCCAGTCAATGAAGTCACATTACTCTGTCATGGGGATGTGTGAAATAAGCCTCCTCACAGGAGGTAGGCAGAGGCATGCACGATGCAATCAGTGGAAACGGGATTCTTCTCTCTCCTGCGCCTGACTGTTTTGTTGGCTCATTGAGCAGAGGAGTGAACAAGCTTCATTGGGTGCAGAACTGTATTTAGGAAAAACCTTTTCTTTTTATTGTCACTATATGTGATAATAACTTCATGAGGCTGTCACCCTTAGATTCACGCTGGTTGGAGATACACGCTGGTTGGACAAAGCAGGCGCCCTGCTCGCAGAAAAATCCAACAGAACTGACCTTCTTTTCCCGTGGAAATGTCAACAGCAATTATACAACCAGCACTCCCTAGGCAAATATGCCAGAGCTAGTCTGAGGGCGACAAGGCTGCAGACAAGCTCAATCACTGCGAGGGTACCTACACCACCTCAAAGCATCTCTCTGGGAGCTGAGACTTCCAATGTGCCCCACCAGGCAGCTGTCACTGTGGCCACGAGGAGCCCCGCCCGGGTGTTCCCGCTGCTGCACACATGTATGGGCTAGCATTCCAGTAGAACCACCTCTGCCCCAGACTCCAGCCACCCAGAAAGGGAGGACCTGAACCAAGTACCCCAAGTTTAATTGCATTATTTCATAGAAATTTGGTCCTTGGTAAAAAAGAACTTTTGAAAGACAGATGTTCATTGTGGGTCAGATGCACCTGTCTCACGCCTAATGGTGTGCAAAAAATTATTTGTCTCACCTGCCATCATTAGACTACCCACAAGGATTTCTCTGCCACCAAAGTCAAACCTCTATCCAAAACCAACCAAAGCCAACAAGCAGGCTTGATTGTTTAAATAAGAAATAGACAGGGAGGGAAAAGCTACAGGACACAGGGATAGGATGAGACTCCGAAGACTAATTAACAGGACCAGGAGAAGGGAGTGTGACAGACTCTCACACACAAGTGAGCTGGCAGCCCTAACTAATTAGCAACAATTAATTTTACGGTAGGAGCAAGAACACATGTATTATGTTCTATAAAAGCTTAATAGCTGTCACCGTAAATCACTCCCATCTCTCCCCTGAAATTCAACTTGCAAGCAGGCTGCTTTGAAATCTTTAGGAATTAACAATATAGAGCTGCTATGTCTTGGATCTTAATACAAAAAGTAACATGGTTTTTTCTCTGCCTCCTGGCCCTTGACTAATGTCAGCTGTTGTAACCGAGTTTGGCATCCACAGGCTCAGCTGTACTAGGCCCTGGACCAATTCTGATTGAGGGAGGCAAGAAATGAGCAGCCCCAGGCCTGCTTCGAAGGGATCTGGGATCCACTGTGCTGCTCTAGATTGGACATCCTGTGCGGCCAGATGGGCTCCTTGCCTGAGATGGAAAACAGATCTTTTTCATCCATGCCTTCTCCTATTGATTGGAAGTGCCTCCATAAAGCATTATGCTGAGAGGATTGGGGGCTTAGTGGAAGAGTGCCATGATCAATTAGTAATGTCTGCTGGGCACAAGGATTAGAAATACTGCTGGGTTTGTTGTTGTTTTTTGAAGTTTTTTAGTTTTTTTTATTTTCCATCATTTATTTAAATTACAGTAAAATACACATAACATAAAATGTATCATTTTAAAGTGTACAGTTCAACGGCATGAAGTACATTCACAGTTTTGCACAACTATCGCCCCAAATGGAACCCCTGGACCTATGAGGCAGTCACTCCCCATTTCCTCCCCTCCCCTCAGCCCATGGCAACCACTCATCTGTTTTCCATCTCTAAGGGTTTGCCTCAACTGGGTAATTCAGATAAATAGAATCATACAATATGTGTGCTTTTGTGTCTGGTATCCTTTCACTTAACAGTGCTTTCAAGGTTCACCATGTTGTAGCAGGTATCAGCACTGTTATTTTTGATCACCCTGACTAGCCCTGTCTGTTGACAAGTGTCTCCTTCAGTTTCCTAAACAGCATCTCAGATGTCTACTGAGCTAAGAACCCACCATGAAACCTAGCCAAGTCTTCCTAGGCCCCGTCTTCCAATGGGTGCACCTTATTTTATGGTTCATCCTCAAGGTTTCTCAACTTGATATAAAGCATCTATATAGAAAACTACAATATGCTTAACGGTAAATCTACCATTGTACTTAATGGTAAAACACTGAATACACTCCCGTCAAGATCAGGAATAAAGGCAAGGCTCTCACCATTCTTACTCAACACAGTAGTGGAAGTGCCAGCCAGTACAATAGGCAAATAAAAGGAAGTAACAAGCACAGGATGGGAAAAGAAAAAATAAACTATCTCTATTTGAAGAGGCCATGAAAGTCTATATAGAAAATTTTTTTTAAAAATCTACAAAATAAAAAAACTCTTAAAATAAGTGAGTTCAGCAAGCTTGTAAGGATGCAAGTAAACATGAATTAAATTGTATTTCTAAGCCTAACAATGAACTGTGGACACCAAAATTTAAAATGCAATACCATCTTAAATTGCTCCTCCAAAACGAAATACTTAGGTATAAATCTAACATAATATGTGCTGGGCTTGTATACCGAAAACAATCTTGATGAAAGAAATCAAAGAAGATATAAATAAATAGAGAAACATACTATGTTCATGGATTGAAAACTCAACACAGTAAAGATTTCCATTCTCTCCAAATTAACACAATTCCTATCAAAATCCCAGTAAAATTTTTTGTAGATATTGGCAATATTGTTCTAAAAAATGTATATGGAAACGCAATATATAGGATAGCTAAAAATAGTTTTGAAAAGGAAGAAGAATGAGAAGAATCAGTATATCTGATTTCAAAACTTACATAGCTACAGTCATAATGGCTATGTGCTACTGATGGAGAGATAGATATGTAAATTAACAGTTAGAATAGAGAACCCGGAAATAAACCCACACAGCTATGCCCAACTGATCTTTGAAAAGCATGAAAACACAATTCAGCAGAAGGAAAGATAACTGTAGTGGGTTGAACAGTGGCCTCAAAAAGATACGTCTTGCAATCTCAGAAGGTGACCCTATTTGGAATAAGAGTCCTTGCAGTTATAATTAAGGTAAAGATTTCAAGATGAGGTCATCCTGGGTTCAGGTGGGCCTTAAATCCAATGATGAGTGTCCATATACAAGACAGAAACAGAAGGCATAGAGAGTGTGCCCACAGAGAGGGAAAACAGCATGTGAAAATGGAGCCAGAGATTGGGAGGTGATGGGTCTATAAGCCAAGGAACACAAGCATTGGAAAAGGCAAGGAAAGATGCTCTGCTAGAGCCATTAGACGGAGCACAGCCCTGTCAACATTGATTTCGGACTTCTGACTTGCAGGAATGTGAGAAAATACATTTCTGTTGTTTTAAACCACCATGTTTGTAATAATTTCTAGGAAACTAGTAGCCTTTCAGCAAATGGGGCCTGAGCAATTGGACATCCATGGGCAAAAAAAACCCTGAACCATGACCTAAGTCTTGCACCTCATACAAATACCAACTAAAAACTGAATTATGGACTTAAACATAAAACATAAAACTATAGGACTTTTTAGGGGGAAAAAAAACTAGAAAGAAGACAATCTTCAGGATTTAGGGCAAGGCAAAGCTTTGCTAGATTTGACACCAAAAGCATGATCCACAAAGGGAAAAATTAATAAACTGGACTTCATCAAAATCAAAAGCTTTTGCTACAGATCCTATTATAAGAGATGAAAAGACCTAAAAATTTGCAAGCCACATATCTGATAAAGGACTAATACCTGGAATACATAAAGAATGCTCAAAGCTCAACTTAAGAAAACAACTAACAATTCAGTTCGAAGATGGACAAAAGGTATGAAGAGACATTTCACGGAAATGCATACGGATGGCGTAAGGCAACCGAGCACACGAAAGGTATTTGAAATAATTAGTCGTTAAAGGAACGGGAAGTGAAACCCCAAGGAGATATCACTACACACCTATCAGAATGGCTGAAACAAAATTTGTGGCAACACCAAAGGCTGGCAAGTGTGTGGAGAAGCCAAATCACTCATATCTATTGCTGGTACGAATGTGAAATGGTACAGCCATTCTGGAAAATATTTTGGCAGTTTCTTCTAAAAAACCTTAATATGCAACTACCATTCCATTCAGCAATCGCATTCCTGGGCATTTATTCTAGAGGAATGGAAACTTATGTTCACACAATGTACATAAATGTTTATAGCAGCTTTATCCATAACAGCCTAAAACAGGAAACAGCCTAGATGTCCTTCAACAAGAGACTGGTAAGCAAACTCGGCTACATCTGCACCCTGGGACACCACTCGGAAACAAATAAAACAAACTATTGATACACACAACAACCTGGATGAGTTTCTGGAGAATTATGCCGAGTGAAAAAAATCCAGAAGGCTATATCTTGTATGACTCCATATATATAACATTCTTGAACTGACAAATTTATAGAAATAGAGAACAGATTAGTGGTTGCCAAGGGGTTAGGGCTAGAAGAGAAGCGCCTGGGAGGGAACTGGGTGTAGCTATAAAAGGGCAGCATGAGGGATCCACGTGGTGATAGAGATGCTCTGGGTCTTGACTATATCAATGTCAATATCCTAGTTGTGATATTGTACTATAATTTTACAAGCTGTTACCATTGGGGAAAACTCTGTAAAGGGTACATGAGATTGCTCTATATTATTTCTTACAACTGCATGTGAATCTACAATGTTCTCAAAGTAAAGATTTAATTAAAAAATGTCAGAGGGGCGCCTGGGTGGCTCAGTCATTAAGCGTCTGCCTTTGGCTCAGGTCATGATCCCGGGGTCCTGGGATCGAGCCCCGCATCGGGCTCCCTGCTCTGCAGGAAGCCTGCTTCTCCCTCCTCTACTCCCCCTGCTTGTGTTCCCTCTCTCGCTGTCTCTCTCTCTGTCAAATAAATAAATAAAATCTTTTAAAAAAAAAAATGTCAGAGATGTGCCTTGTGCCATCGGATATGTTTTTAATATGGACAAAGCATGTTACTTGCTTGTAAAGAACAGTTTACCACTGAAAGCTACCATTCAGCATTAACAATTATGGCTTTGGTCCCACCCGCATCATCAGTGAGCTCCTTGAAGGTCTGACTCATGTATTATTTATCCATAAATCCCCCACAGTGCCTAGAAAGCACCCTGCTATGTAATAAGTGCTCAATAAATGTTTGTTGACTTAATGTTTTTATCAGTAATTCACTGAGTATGCAAGTATGTGTATTGTGCACTGTTAAAACATCACTTGGTGCAAATGAGAAAAACGTTAAAGAAATGTGTCATGAAGTAAATTAGTGCCACCCTTAAAAAAGCAATTAGATCTCTTTTTTTTTACTAGTGTTCTGTTTATTTTTTTCTTTCTTGGTTTTATCGGATTACAAAAGTAATCGATAGTCATTATAGAAAAGTTTTCAAGTCTAGAAAGGTGTAAAGGCCTTTCACTGCACCTATTTTAATGACTAGATGAGTCCCTTCTGATTTGACATGGTATGCTTCCCAAAGGCTTGACCTCAGTTTTCTTGTTCATTGAGTCATCCATTCATCAGATGTATGTTAAGGATCTCCCAAAGGCAATCATACAAACGCAGAGGTAAACATGGCTCCCTACATTTTACAAATGAAACAGACTCACTTGTTTGAAGGGTCCAGCCAGAGGGAGCCTGTATCTCTTTTCTGGTATCCAATATCCGAGTAACTTCAGCTTCCTGAACTTTGACATCTTAAAGGAACAGAGCTCCCCAGTTAATGATAAACACAGCTGAGTATTTCTTTAGCAGTAAAGGTTTTCAGAGAATGTCTCCGGGGGCATCTCCTGGTCTGGTACCACAACCAATAGAGAAGGCAAGAAATAGCTAAATGGTATTGACTGGCCCTTATATAAGACATTGGGGTTTCAGAAACTATAAACTTGGACAAGATTTTGAATGTATTCAAAAATAGAGCACAGCAAAATACAACATAGGATGAGATGATGGGGTCCATAACCACTTTATATTTACATCAAACCGAGCACATATGCTTGGGAGAAGTAGGAAAAGCAAAGCAGGCATTAATCTTTAAAAGAAAAAAAAAATATCTCCAAAGACAACCAGGCAAAATCCATTACTTTATCAACAGAATGGATTATTTTCATTCCCTGCTACTTGTTGATGGTGTAAATTTTATCCACCAGCCTGAGCAGAAGTGGACAAAGCTCTTGGATTTTTGCCAGACAGATACAAAAATATGTGTGCTATTTTTTGTTCCACGTGTTAAAAGACACATTTAACTAACTCAGAGAATATGTTTCTGTTTCTTTATTGTTCCTGTTGATAATAATGGGGACCCAAGAAACCCAGACTTTTACCAAAATACTAAGTGGGATCCCAAATTCAATATGTTTCTCAGCTCACTTTCTAAAAATGTTCTGTTGTTACAGAAATGATTATGCAACTTATCCAATGAAACCCCTTCTTCACAGGTGACGGCCTTCTAACTGGGTTTAACATCCTTTTTTTTTTTTTTGCCTTTCATATATAACCATTTAGTTGAAACCTGCATTAGAAGGAGTCCTGCCTACCAGAACCAGAGTTGTAGGTGTCAAGTTCACATTGAGCATCATTTATAGTAGTGTGATGCTAAGTACATATTTTTGTGGTTTCAATGAGATACACATGTTTCAATTCAGCAAATATTGATTCCATACTTAGTCCAGAACTTCCAGAAACATCCTACCCTCCACTGTACTTTATAGAAATGATTTGAATTTCCCCAAAGGCATACTGGACATTTTTGAGCCTCATAACTGGTCAAGTTTTTCTTTTCTTTCTTTTTCTCTTTTCTTTGTTAAGGAAAAAAAGCATTTAAAAATTACTTTTGCAAAAGGAAAAAGTAAAGCATGATCCCAGGTTGGGGGGTGGGGGTTGTATACTGATAAGCACAATTTACAAAGGAATAAGCAGAAACATTGAAAGCAAAGCAATCTGTCCACAGGCAGAGCAGACAGCTGCCCACGTGTGATTACAAGGGCGCCCAGAAGGCACTTCTGACTGCAACCTTCTCTCACCTATTACCTTTCTCCTTCATGGACCTGGTTGTTAGGTGACTGGATAGAGCCTATCACCATCCACTAACCCGAGGGCCCTGAGAGAGGGACAAGGGATGGGTCTGTTTGATGGAAAATACACTAAGTCTGGCAAGAGTCACGATGTGGGGGTTGGGCAAAGGTGGGAAGAGGCAGCCAGTTGCAAGGGCCAAATCAAATCTCAGCCACTCTCCCTTTTGTCCCTGCCACTCTCAATGCCTGGGGACCCTGCCACCAGAACACAGAGCCATGTATCCTCTTCTCCTAAAGGTCTGTCTGCCCATGGTGGTCTGGTGAAGCTGCCCTCCATTGTTACTGATTGTCTCCACCTCACAATTCCATCATCTGTCTTCCTCTCAGCCTCCAACTTCTTCGTCCTCTCCTGTCTTGTCATTCCCATGATGTTGCTTCTCTCATTTCCTCATCTTTTTCCTCTTCTTGCTCCTTCTGAATTCTAGACATTCCTAAGCCTGGAGTTCTGGAATTGGCATCTTCTTTTTTTTTTTTTTTTCCTCTTAACATCTTCTCTCCAACTCCAACGATACACTTCTTTCAGGCCTCAAAGTTTTCCTCCACACAGATCTTTCTCCATCAACAACTCTAGCCCCATGGCTCTTCTGAGCTTGTTCTCCATTTTCAGCTTCTTTTGGGCCATTTTCTGTGGGGTGTTGTTTCTGTCTCTCATCCCCACATTATCCTCCACAGTCTCCTTATATCTCTTCTCTCACTCTTCCCTCACATGCCCAGATGGAAACAAAAACAGTTTTGGTTTTCCCTTCTCCTCACAATCAATGGCCAAATCTCACCCACCCCGCCTCTATCATCTCCCCCATGTCTGTCTTCCTTCACTCCCTTCACTGCCATCAGCTTGACAAGATCCTTCCTCTTTTCATCTGTATTCATTTGGTAGCCTCCCATGTAGCCTCCACCTATGGGAGACTTACAATTAACCATCTTAAGGCACCACACAAACAACATGATTCCCTGATTTTGCTTGCAAGCCAAATGAAGAAATATTTTTTATATTGCAACCTGGTTACACATAAGTCAGTGTTCACCTAAAATTTCATATAACATATTTACTCTCAATAGGGTGATGCACTTTTTAAAACACAACTTAATTCAACTTTATTTTGATTTCTCAAAAACTGACTTCTATGACCCACTAATGAGCTAACACATGCAGTTTAAAAAGCACTAGCTTACGAGACAATTTGGTAAAAAACTTATTTTCCTCTTGTCCTCTCTTATATCCTACCTTCTGTCATTCAGAAGTAGAGAATTACATCATTCTTTAATTATGTCCACTACATCTTTTTTTAACATAAAATTTAGCATCTTAACTCCTTAGAAGTACACAGTTCAATGGCATTAAGTACATTCACACTTTTACACAATCATCACACCATCCATCTCCTGAGCTCTTTTTATGTTGAAGAACTGAAACTCTATACCCATTAAGCAACTCCCCCTGTCTCTCTTCCCCTAGGCCCTGGCAACCATCATTCTACCTCTTGTCTCTATGAATTTGACTACTATAGGGACCTCCTATAAGTGGAATCATAGAGTATTTGTCCTTTTGTGGCTGGCTTACGTCACTTAGCGTAATGTTGTCAAGGTTAATATATGTTGTAACATATGTCAGAACCTCCTTCCTGTTTCAGGCTAACAGTCCATTATATGTATGTGCCATATTTTGTTTATCCATTTATCCATTGATGGACACTGCCCACACTTTTAAAGCCCTGATCCTGTGCCCACTTCATTTCCTTGTACATTCCTAGTTTCTCTCTCTCTTTCTCTTTCTCTCTTTCTCTCTCCCTCTCTCACACACACACACACACATTCTAAAATCCTACCTTGGTAGGTAATGCTCCTCAAGATTGATGAACAGTGTAAGTGTTGGAAAATATTGGTATAAAGGAGGAGAAAAGGCAGAGATTTCTGAACAAAAATGCAGATGTTTTCTGTTGCATTCAAATACTTGGATTATAATAGCATTTCTTTTGACTATTTTTCATTGCAAACTAGAGATTTGGCTTTGAGTAAAATAGACTTATGTGGGCTAACCTCATACTATAACCACCATTTATAAAATTGTTCCTGTAAGAGTAATGCATCTAAATTTTAAAAAACAGCTTTGTAGTCAAGAAGCATATGTAGGGGCGCCTGGGTGGCTCAGTCGGTTAAGCGGCTGCCTTCGGCTCAGGTCATGATCCTGGAGTCCCAGGATCGAGTCCCGCATCGGGCTCCCTGCTCAGCGGGGAGTCTGCTTCTCCCTCTGACCCTCCCCTCTCTCATGCTCTCTGTCTCATTCTCTCTCTCAAATAAATAAATAAAATCTTTTAAAAAAAAGAAGCATATGTAATGTGAGAGAAATATCTCCTCTCCCTTCATACAATATACCTTGTTACTTGAAATAATATCACTAAAGTTTTCTCTCTGATATCAGAGGAGAAGCAGAATTTGAATGAAAACATTCACAGAAAACTCAGATGCCTTCTTAGCAATTAACTTCTGCTTTTTCAACTATATTTTCTTAAACAACAGTTGTTATAAGATAAGAATATTACAGTGGTGAATGATGGTGAGAAACCATCCACAGTGAAAGTAGGAAGAGGAGGTCAAAGCAAAGCATGTAAGAAACCATAAATTAGAGGCCATGCTTGAAGAATGAATGGTTGCCTTGCTGAGAACTTATCTCATTAAAATTCAAAGGTATTTATACAGATTAAAAATTAAGGTTGGCTGGAGTTATACAGTGAGGCAAGTTCTCTGCAAATTCCATTAATAATTAAACCTTTTATAGCATTTTATGTGATTCCTGGAGGAATGCATTAAAGATACCGTGTGTCCTCTGCCAAGGTTAGGCAAGAAGCCAATTCAACGATGAGGATTAGAATTCATGAATTCTCAGCTCAGAACACCATGTGCCCGGCATACAGGGTAAGAAAAAAAAATAATCTCTAATAACTTCTGATTAAGAAAGGGAGGCCAGAGAAGAAGATGTTTAGAGGTAAGGGCATTTCCATACTTAAGCGGATTTTTAGCACCTATCAGATTTTTTTCTCACTTCTTCTCTTTGGCATTGTAGGTGCTGTTCATTTAGATTCACTAATTTTGAGCCACCTGAAGCAGCTGTTCAGTAATAGTTGAAGCATCTGCTGAGTGATACTCCAGGTGGGGAGTTCTCTGGGTTCACTGATGAAGCAGCCCCCTGAATCAGTAAAAAGACCACTGGTCCCAGGCCAGGTAAATGTCTTTAATATATTCGGAAGGAAGGAAGGAAGGAAGGAAGGAAGGAAGGAGGTTGGGAGGGAAGATGGAAGGAAAGGAAAGAGAAAAGAAAGAAAAATGATGGTCAGGAGAAAGGGACATTTTCCTGCCAACTAAGGATACACTGCTTCTTCTACTTGGCCTCTTTTCACATTAAAAAAAAATGATTTGGGGCACCTGGGTGGCTCAGTGGGTAAAGCGTCAGACTCTTGATTTCAGCTCAGGTCATGATCTCAGGGTTGTGAGATCGAGCCCATATCCACCCCGTGCTCAGTGGGGAGTCTGCTTGAAATTCTCTCCCTCTCCCTCCCTCTCTTGCCCCCCTCTTCATGTGTGCTCTCTCTCATAAATAAATAAATAAATAAATAAATAAATAAATAAATAAATAAATAAATAAAATCTTAAAAAAATTATTCATTGAAATCAAAGACTTTGCCCAAATTAAGATAGAGTTAGTGTCTTAGTTCTGGGATGATCATTACATGGGAACTGGAAGGACGGACAGGAGGAAATTGTGAGGATATGATTAGCTATAGGACATCACCAAATGATCAGCTCTAAAGTATTGCTCCGCTCCATCCCATGGCTTCCATCCTCAGAGGCACCCCGTGGTCACAGCCTTCACCCTGCAGCTCCAGCTGCCTCCCAGGGAAGATTGGCCCAGGACTTCTGTTTAATCTGCTGGCCAGAACTGTGACATACCTCTGCAAGAGAGTCAGAAAGGCCAACAGATCTTTCTGTGATGATAGAAATATTCCATCCGTGCTGTCCTCCTTCACAGCTATTTGAAATCCTTATTTTAACTAAAATCTTAATTTTATTTCATTTTCATTCAAAGAGCCACATGTATAGATTGTTCAGTTGAGCAGCCACATAGACTCAAACTTCCCTTATCTCTTGCTTACATGGTGATTGTAATGAGGTGGGACGGGGTGAGGAAAGGGATGAAGAATCATGGAGTTAATTTGTTTGTACACATGGGAAACCAAGCTAGTCACTTGACAATTGTGGCACTTAGATCTCTCAGAAGCTACAGCAGGCTTTATTGTACCCATTTTACAGATGAAATAACTAAGGCTCCATTTGAGGAAATTGGCTGACATCATAAAGTTAATAGCAGCAGGGTTGAGGTTTGAACCCAAGGCTTTCTGACAGCAGAGCCCATGCTGTCTCCACCATCACAGAGACACGGTGGAGAGGAGTCAGGGCTCCTAGATCAAGCACCCAAAAGTCGAAGGGGGAGAGTTAGCAGATGTTCTTTAAGTGAAGTGGCCTTCTGTTGTCTCTACCTTTCCACTACTAGCCCTGTGGATTCGTTTGCCTACTTTCCTCCTCCTTATGATAATCTGAAATTTAAAAAAAAATATTTTTTTGGTAAAACCAATGTATACTGACTGTTTACAAAAATTCAGATTTCTCTTACAAGTACCAGAAATAGAAAACAAAACAGCACCCCAAATCCCACTCCCAGTCCTGAAGCTTTTCACTTCACTTCTCTTTCTCTCGACCTGCTGTGAAGTAGGAGACAGATTCACAGATTCACCCCAATTCCCAAGTCCCTAAAGCATGCTTGTGGATCCGTCGAACCGTCCAAAAGAAGAACACACAAGAATTGTTTAAAGTTCCTGGTGGGAAAAAGACAAAGGGGCAAAACCACCGAGAGTACTGATGGTAGTCTTTAGATTCAACTACTAGTAAGTAAAGTTACTAAAGGAATGTGCATGCATACTTGGAAAGGAAAGGTGAGTTTCTGAGCATTTGGAGCAGTGGGGGTTATAGTGTAGACGTGGGGAGAGCTGGGGTTTTAGCGAAGAAGCCGGTTGAATGAAGGGGACACAAGACCCAGCCACCTTCTCCAGCTCACTCCCCCCGCCCTAACTCCACGTTAGGCATGTCCAACAGATTTAGAAAAAGCAGGGTTATAAATAAAGAGACAGACAAAAATAAATATGCTCTTCATGATGATTTGGGGTTTGTTATATAATCAGTAATTATGGTGCATTTATGCTTATTTTATAGGACTTAGAGCAGTGTTTAAGCTTTTAAACTTTTAACAGTGCTTAGAGTGATTTATATTTATCTCTTCATTTTGGGAGTTCTATCTGTGAGCTATTTGCTGGAAAAAACCTTAAATATGCAACATAATTGTGCATCATCCTTTAGAAAATACCATTCCGTTTACGATGTTGTGCTTGGTAATTTTATTTCTAGGTTAAACTGTGAAGCAACTGTCTACTGTGGGGAGTCCATCAGCACCGCCCGCTCCTTGAGCCTGCGACCTCCTCAGTTGTCTTTAGATCAATATTCTGCTTCCTGATGTGTGCAGGAGAAAACGCTCTTGTACTCAAATTGATAGATGTTTCCAGGTGTCGAAAACTTTTTAATTGAAGACTCGGGCAAAGGGATTTCAAACAAACCTGTAAAATGGGGCGTTTGCATTTTTTATTTTATCCAGACTGTCCCCTGTCCCCTCGGATGAGCCAAAAAGGCTCTTTGATGTCACTGAGGACACGGATCTCTGTCAAGCCAAGTCTTTGTTCAGAGATAAACCAAAAGCACTAAAAACACCCTTTCCTCGGTAACTTCTAAGCCGCTGTGTACTTCAAGTCTGCGTGTGTACATAGTAAGAACAAGGCCTGTCTATCCAAACAGAAAGGTCTACTTCCCCTAAGTGCCTTGGATCCAGCCACAGGCAGACGCAGTTTCCTGTGTCACGGCGTCACCTGGGACACCGCAAACAGCTGGGGTCGTGGAGGCAGTCTTCCGGGAAAGTGACGGCACCCCAGATGTCCTCTCTGAGACAGAAGCCCACGTCCCCAAGCCCAGACACCAGACACCCGCTCTGAGGCGGCTTCGTGGGTCTCATCAGCAAGCGTCACTTCCCACCTGGGGGACAGAGGTCGTAGCACTTCTATCAGAGATGACTCTGTCTTATGAAGCTGGTGTTCTAAGCTAACTGTGGCTATCAGGGTTAAGAATAAGCAGTAGCAGAGGGGACCTTTCCTCTTTGTCTTGTCTGATCGGCTTTTCTGCCTCTGGGTCTCCTTGCAGGTCAGGGGGAGCACGGAGCCCAGGACAGTGGGTCTGGCCTTCCGCCCACCCCAGGGCTAGGTGGAGGTTCCCGCGGCTACAGAGCCTCAGACATCCCTGGGTCTGTCCCGCACAGGACTTTTCAGTTAACATTTCTGCCCTCTGCTGCCCCCCGTGTGGCAGGAGCGAGATGGAATTCGCCACCCTGGCTAACGTGAGTGACCAACACGTGAGCCATCAAACAGAAGGGCCCCAAGGAAGTGGCTTGTGAGGCCGGGGAGGGAGTGGGTGCTTACTCCTGTGCCCTGTCCTTCTGGGTCCCGCCGTTCCAATCCCACATGGGTCCAGGCCTCATTCTCAGCTTCATGATGTTTTGGACCAGGGACAGGACTCGAGGTGCCAGCACCCAAGGGGCTCCTGTGCCAGCAGGCAAGTGACCATGGAGACTGGTGCTACCGGCCCTGGGGCGGAAGTCACCACCGAAGCACAAAGGATGTCACAGCAGTACGTGGGGGAAGCAGGACATGGTGGTGAAGAACTTGGGCTCAGAAGGGGGCCTCTTCTACTGGCGAGCTGTCCAGCCACGAGAAGTCACAAGAGCCCCCCAACCCCAGGCTGCTTCCTGCGTTAAATGGGCACAATGACATTAACAATAGCCGCATCACTTTCTTGGAGTTGTGACAGTGACTCCAGGAGCAGACCGATGAGCCATTCTGTGAAAGGAAGGTGTCCCCCCACCCTAAGATGCCCACTCCTCCTGCTTCTCATTCCCAGCTACTGTCAAGGAATTCCCACTCTTCACTCTTCTCTGACCCATTTATTCTCACCTATCCTAGTGGCCATCCTTGCCATCCTTCTTACCGGGAGCCACTCAGGGTTGTGAGACCGAGCCCCGAGCCTGGCTCCTCACTGGGAGTGGAGCCTGCTTAAGGTTCTCTCTCTCCTTCTCCCTCCACCCTTCCTCTACCCTCTCCCTCTCAATAAATAAATAAATAAATAAATAAATAAATAAATAAATGTATGGTACGAGATAATTTATGTATAAGTGTAGTCAAAAGTAACAGGGGAAAAAGGCATTTTGTTGAAATGTCTATTTTTTTAACATAAGCAGAGCCTTTTTTAAAAAAAAAAAGATTGTATTTATTTATTTAGAGAGATAGTGCGTGAGTGGGGGAAGGGGCAGAGGAAGAGGAAGAGAGAGAATCTCAAGCGGACTCCAAAAGCGCAGAGCCCAATGCAGGGCTCGATCTCACAACCCTGAGATCATAACCTGAGCGGAGCTCAAGAGTCAGACGCTCAACTGACGGAGCCACCCAGGTGCCCCACAAGCAGAGCCTTTAAATGCACTTATCCTCTGCCATTTTCCTCTCAGAGATGTGTAAAAGGGCTACAGAGCCCAGAATACTGCAGGACACGACATCGCTTTAGAGACACACCGTAGAGAGCTAACATGAAATCACTTCTTTCCTTCCCATTTTGCAGGATTCCACAAGACATGAGAACTGGGTTAGACTTAGGGACAAAAATATGTGCTTTCAAATTCCTATCACGGCATGCTCTATCCATCCAACAGGTTACTACACCTCCTCCCGGACAGGCAGTGTTTGGGGCACTGAGGATATAACAGTGGGTAAAGGAAACCATAATCCCTACCCTCATGGAGCTTGTGCATTCTTGCACAAATAGTTGCTGAACAAATGCATGCATGCACTTTCACCTGAATGACCAAATCATCCACTCAATCTGAATTAGCTATATCATTTCTTCTGGAAGTGTAGCCATGCGCATAACTAAAGTTGCCTTGTTGAGAAACAAAATTAAAAACAGATCAACCATCTTTGATTTGGTTCCCAGAGAACCTATCTTAACAGAACAACAACACCAAAAGAGAGAAAGAGAGAGACAAAGACAGAGAGAGACAGAGAGAGGCTAATTCAAATGGGGCAGCCTGAGAATCCTAGGAAAATGCTATTTAGAAATTGACACGGTCTTCTGCAAGAGAACATAGCAGTGCCCTATCACACCCTTTAAGAATCTCATCAAATGAGTTAAAGATCTCAAGGTACCATTTGTCCTTTATCGTTAGGCAGTCAATCTCCACCCGCCTCCACCCAGCAAGCAAGCCCCTTGTACTCCAGGCTTCTCTGGCTTGCGGGGCTGAGTGGCAGAAGGGAGCCAAACCTGGCAAAGGCAAGCCTTAAGAGCTTTATGTTCCCTTCCCTGCAACACTCTATTGATTTGCTCACACTCCCCAAAGATCTGAGACATTTTATAATCATGACCATAATTGAATGCCATCAGGGGTTCGAAGGGACTTCCTTCTTTAACATTTAAAGAGATGATAAGCATCAGTTTAAAAGCCATAAAACCTTACCAAGAAGCCAAGGCAACCCCACAAACTCTGCCTTTCTGAGAAACCTCTGCTTTCTTTTCTTTTTTTTTTAATGATTTTTATTTATTTATTTGAGAGAGTGAGAGAGCAGGAGCGGGGGCAGAGGGAGAAGCAGACTCCCCGCTGAGCACGGAGCCCGATGCGGGGCTCAATCCCAGGACCCCGAGATCATGACCTGAGCTGAAGTCTGGTGCTTAATCAACTGAACCGCACAGGCGCCCCCAAAACCTCTGCTTTCTTAACTGTGGCTCTGGGTGCCTGGCCACGGGCTCCAGAGTCCCATCCCTCTCCTAGGATTCGATTATCTGGCTGCCAGGACAGGATGAAGTGCAGAAGAGGAGAACGGCTTGGGCAGAATCACTTCCAGGGAAAAGCAATTAAAAAAGCCTTTCATCAAAGATTGCTGTTGTGAACAAGACAGGTACTGGGTCAAAAGTGCCAGGAACTTCCAAACCTATTCACCTCTAAAATTGCATCCAGGCAGCATCCCCAGGTTCAGAGAAAATAGAAATCTCGGCATCAAAATAATTGCTTAAAAGTTGGGACTGGAAAGTTGCAAAGTATGTCTTTAAGATTTAAAAGACAGTAAAAAAAAAAAAAGAATACAAAGTCCAGTGAGCCTCCTGTCGTTATTGTTTGTCTTATTGTCAATATCCTGCTGTCTCTCCACCCCTTACTTCCTTCTGTTTGTCCTGAGTTTGGAAAATTGTGAAGGTATTGTCCCAGCTTGCCCTGTTAGCTAAGGGTTATATTTTTTCCCATTATTGCTTGGATAAGCTTGAATCATAGATCTATATATTTTCCTGCAATTGTATTCCAGCCCAGCCAAGTTGCAAATGCCTTATCTTCTCTGATGCCTGTCCAATTTCCCTCTATCTATTAGGCTTTGCTGTAACTAATTAGAGGGAAGGACTTATGAATTGTGTCCCCAGTCCTGTGTGGTTTTTTGAAGGCATCACAGACAATATTAAAGATGATTGATAGAATCTGTTGTTTTGAGATGCATATGGCAATTTATTCATTTGATGTCTGTCATCACTCATGTTTCTATATATTTGTAAATGAGACTTCACAGCAAGATTTTTGTAGACGAACTATTGCTTGGATGATAATTTTACATGACCACAGTATTTCCAGACTGTAAAACTCAAAGCTTCTTGGTCTTGGCCAGCCTTAAGCCAGGCACTGAAGTTCAGATAGGATATTTAAGTGGAGGTGGGGTGGTAGCAGGGGGAATCGTTCTGTTACTTGCCGAGTAGAATCTGACTGGTCCGTGTAATGAGATAGAACCGAAAGCTGAGTTGGCTGAAACTGCAGTAAGCCCCCCAAATTGCTCAACTTTGCCTTGGCTCAGCAGCCAATGACCCATTAACGTACGGAGCTAACTAAATAAAATCATCTGTTAGTGAAGATAAGCGTGATTGCTGCTGGTCTGGTTATACAAACTGTGTCCCATTAAATTAAGCATGTGAGATGCAAAACAACGAGAACCAGCTCACAGTTGGAATGCATTCAACGCTTTGGAGCAGCATATTTCTTAGATTAATGTGGGTGTGCAGTGCAGACTATTAAAACCCCTCCAAGCGTGGGGTCCGACCAGTGCATGCCATTTCTGGGCACCTGTTAGATTTTTCATTTATCCGAATAACACCAAACGGCTCAGCCTTGGGAACATACTCGCTGCAGTCTGGTCTCCTGGATTTAACAGCCTAATGAGATCTCCTTGCACCACTTAGTTGGAGGGGCCTCCTGGGGCGCATTTCATCTGTGTTGCCCTCTCTTTGTTACTGAATGTACCGCATCCATCTCAGAAAGGGGGTGACCTGTTTCTTGTTGTCAAAATTGCTCTGTGGGTTTGGAAAAGCCTCAGAGTTAATGTCAGCTCTGGCTCGCTGCTTCTCTTTCAACAACTAGCGGCAGAGTGGGCAGCATCTGTCTACTTGGCCAAGCATCCGCACCCTTCTCCAGAGATACACACCATTCTCCCCATGGATCACACTGCGCGCTCTGTGGCAAACGATTTCCTCCTTTGTCTCATGCAACAAGCGGAATAAAATCAATAATACAGAGCCTGGCTGGTAGACACAAAGGCCGACCCGCTGATAAACACAGCCGCGCCCGGGATCGGCGGTGTCTGGAGGGGCACGCCATGCCTTTTGTCCCCTTCCAGCGCCAGCCCGCACGTCCGCAGCCGCCTTGTCCACGAGCGGCTGCTGCAGGCTCTGATATCGGGACTGATATCAACATTGCTGAGCCATCGGCAGTGACTCCCGGAGCAACAGTTCCTGCTTCTAGGAGGCAGCAAAAGGAGCAATACGCTTCCCAGGCTGAAGATTTTTAAAAAAGTGTCTGATTTTTGAAAAGCCCAGTTCTTAGACAGAATACATACTATAGGCTTCCATTCAGGTGAAGCTCTAGAGCAGGCAAAATGAATCTGTGGTTTGAAAAAAAATTAGAACAGTGACTGTGTCTGATGGAGTGTGGCTGGAGGGGATTAACTGGAAGGACACAGGGGGAAGCTTTATGGGGTGATAGTATGTTCTGGATCTTGATGGGGCTTTGGGTTACACGGGTGCATGCATGTGTAAAGGTCATGGAATAGGACATTTAAGGCTAGTATGTTTCACTGCCCGTAACTTTCACCTCAAAAAAAGAAAGAGAAAGAGAGGGAGAGAAGGAAAGGAGGGAGGAAGGAGGAGAAGAAGGAAGGGAAGCGGGGAGGAAGGGAAAGAAGGAGGGAGGGAGAAAGAGAGAGAATGAGAGAAACCATAAATAAATATTGAACTCTAGCTTGCGCTCCTTGCAGTATTTAGGGTTGAAACGTCCTGTTGTCTACTCTGAAGTGCTTCTGAAAACCGATGGACTGTTAGGATAGAGAGATCTTCACTGCAGATTCCAGATGTCTCTGTGGTGTTCACTGGACAATTCCTTTAACGTTTCTGTGTGTTTGAAACTTTTGCTAATACAATGGAGGGAATGGGCGAAGAAATTCAATTCTAGTTTTTAGAAGTCAGGTTTCCGAGTTGGCAGTGGTGGTTTGGCGGACGTACCAGATGGAGTGTGTCACCCAGACAGTTTAAGATGTGGGAGGCGGGGCTAATGCTCGCCACGGCGATTCCCGCACTCTGCGTGGATTCTACGTGCTTGGGGTCCCCCCCTTCTCTCTGGGCTCTATCAGACTCTAATATACAGCTCTGCTCGGGCAGCAGAGCTCAGATAACTTAAGCAAGAAATATGTCCTTTGGATAATTTGCAGACTTTGACCTGAAATAAGGGCAGATACATTTAGATATATGATTTGTTTTCCGGCTGCCATGCTATTTCAAAGTATCCTTGTTATTGCCTGTGGTGAAACACTCCTCTGCCATCAGAGAAATGAATCAGGCGGGGTTACTAAAACCATACCCTACAGCTCCCCTAATCTATATCCATCTTATTATCATATTGGCCCAAGTTCACCTCTTAAAAAAATATTTTCAGTGTGACACATGCAGGCAAAGAATCCTTTGTTTTTTCAAGCAGAACATATTGGCTGAGCCGAACAAGTTAAGTTACATCCCTGGACATCGTAACAAAACAGGGTCCTTTCTATATTTTTGTAGGTTCTAATTTATAACAATTTATTCAATTCTAGGGGCTAAAGGGTAAAAACATAGACATGAATAGCATTAAAAATTGCTGCTATTGGTTTTGGAATTCAGCCATAGATGTGTACTAAGTGAGAAAAATAAATGAACCAATCATCTGGGCCGTCTCCCACTTTCCTCCCAAATCAGCCCTACTGGGTCCCAAGACTCAGCTGAGAAAAGAAGGAAAACCTGAAACTCACTTTCCCAAGCATCATGACCATGGTAGCATGTCAAGGTCAAGCCACAAAACCATGGGATGAATATTGCCATAACTTCCATAAGAATTCATTTTACTTGACTATTTGGGTGGATATATTTTTTATACTAAAATATAACAGATATATTCTGGAATAGGGTGCAAAATTCCCATGTTGTAGTAGACTGATACTTTGGTGACGTCCAATAAACCACATCTCCCTGTTTTCGTGCTCTTGTGTAAGTTCCTCCCTCTGAATCCAGGCGGGGCCTATGACCTGCTTTAACCAACAGAATGCAGGGAAACTGAGACAGCACTGGTTCTAGACCCTAAGCCCCAAGAAGGCCTGGCAACTTTCACTGTTGTGCTTTTCATAATAAATTTGACTACCTCGTGTCTTCCATGATAGGAGGAAGCACAGGTGTCCATATGGAGAAGTACATGTGGCCCTTGCCAGCAAAATTCCTAGCCAGCAATCACCAGTTGCCTGCCTTGTGCAAGAGACCACTTTGGACCTTCCTAATGTCCAAGCTGACACCATATGACGTAGAAAACGACCATCGACCCGCAGAATTGTGAGAAATAGTAAACTGTTCTTGTTTTAAGTGCCAAAGTTGGGGGTAGTCTGTTACACAGAACTAGATAACCAAACCACAATAAAATTTGTGACTTCAAAGAAATATTACAATTGAAGAAAGTATCTTAGAGTGACACCCTGAGACTTCTACCGGTCAGAGTACTTTGGTGAAGATGATCAAGGAGCATTTCCTTAGAATATAACTCACAAGAAGATAATCCCCCAGATTCAGGTACATTTCCTAGTTGTTACATGATCAAGAAGAGCTTCACGTCCTAAACCTTTGTTAGACGATTGGAGATAAGCATTTTTAAATCATGCCTGTTCCTACCAAGGTGATTGCTTATGGGATCATTTCAAGACACATTATGGACGTAGAAAGCTCATTTATAACTGGCACTCTCTTCTAGACCCCTGAAGTATTTTTCTCCCAAATTCCTGCTCTGGTCACTAAGAGCCTCCCTCCATATGGCCAGATGTAAACTGGTCCCAGAGGGTGAGAAAAGATCCGTAAAGTCTGATCTACATCTGTTCTACTCAGGACAAAACATCTAAAGCTAAGAATAAGACATGGACCCTCACTCCAGCAGTTCATCAAATGGCCCCTTCATGGCATTTAACTCTGCAGGGTTAACATAATGCATAAGCCCTGGCCTGGCTCAGTACCTGTCCCATGAGAATGACGAGGGTCCTGGTCATTAGCACTGATCAGTCACACCCATGGACCTGCTATGTCCCCACACCAGAGCCTGAGTGACCGGGAACCTAATGTGACCTGAGCTGAGAAGGAGAAGGAAAGGGACAGACAGGAGAACAGTAACAACATTTATTGACCACAATGAGCTAGGCTTTGTGCTAGATGCATCAGATGCTTTCCAAATCACTGGAGATGCACAAGACCCAGAGCAGGTGGGCATTATTACCCTCATTTTATGCATACTGTGATGATGTCGGCAAAGTGCTTAGCACAGCAGCTGGCTCTTAATAAGTGCCCCAAAATAGCAGCCATTAGTATTTTTATAGTGTTGTTAATATCACTTCACAGAGTGGAAACTGAGGCTGACTGAGGCTCTGTGACGTGCCAAGGTCACTCAGGAGCAACAGTGTGGCACCAGGATTAAGGCTCAGGTCTCTCTGGTGCCATAGTCTCCAGGCTGGTAACAGTGATGGTGTTGTAAGGACAAGAGCGGCGTCGTTTCCCCCTGGTGATGGCTGAAAATGTTATACCCTTAGAATATGCCACCAGTGATACGTTAAAGTTGTATCTGATCTAACCTACAAAAGCACTTTGGGATCCTGTTTAATGCATCAAGGGTATTTTAGAATTACAGAAAGGGAAAAAAAAATGTTTTCAAAGAGCCATTTTAAAAAGTCACTGCTGTCACTAATAACAAATGGAGAAATTCTATCCGTGAGGCAATTAGCCAACCGATAAAGGCTGAGCTTTTCAGGGATTTGAACCAAAGCAGATTTTGTAACCTGTGATTTGTCGTGATTATGGACCCACCGGTCTGCTGTGGGTTGAAGTGAGTCTAGGGTAGGTCAACTTCACAGTGTGTGGAACGCTGTAAAGATGGGGTCCAATCCCTTTAGGATCTCCATGGGGTTGGTGGCCAGCTGCTCCGTGACACGAGGTGGAGGCAGAACCTGAGTTCGCATCTTGTCTCTGCCACTTTCTGCTAAGACCATGAATCTTACTTAAATTCTCCCTGGCTCACTTTCCTCATCCGTAAATAATTGCCTAAATGTGAACTCTAGCTGAGAGACTGGGCTGGAAATACTTCGGACACGGTGCATCTCAAAACAAGTTTCCTCTCCTTTCCCTTCCCAGACTGGTTAAGTTCTGTCAATGTCCATCTCTAGCATCTGAACCCAAGAATAACATTTTCTTCTGCTTTCTTTGTCCTGGCTGACTTTTGTTTGCATTATTAACTACTTGGAAAGTAATAAGGCTGGATTTGTTTTGTTTTCTGTTCTACTCTGTGGTTTGTCAAGAAGCCACGTACCTTAAAAAAAAAATGGGTTTTGTCACTTCTTATAAAGGGTGCTTGAATCTTAAGCAAATAAAACACAAAAGAAGATTCAGTGTCCTGTCTGTCCCCCATTTACATCAAGGAAATAATGTGCAACCTTAAATAACACAAATAGTCTTTTTCTTGAGGAAAAAAAAATGTGAACCCAGCCCTTCTGTAGTTTCCCAACTTAGATTTTTCTACTGGCGTCCAAGGCAGAAAGCTGGAATCTATATAACAAAGCCAATTTGAGATGGATGCTGCCATCTTATTATAGATGGTCACCCAATACCCCTAGAGGCAGTAACTGGTGACAACCAGAAAGAGAAACATTGTCTTGGACCACATTCTGGATGCGAGCTTATATGTTATCGATGTATTTGGTCTTCTGTGTGAAGAACACTAAGTACAGCTTATGGTCAAGCTCCAGAGAGGCTGCCATTTTTGTTTTTGGATATCAATTTATTTTCTTCTTGAACCTCGCATCATCTAGCTCCAAGGCGTCTACTAGCTGTCATAAATGATGCCAGGGTATTATTTTTCAGTTCCTTTGACAGCAGGAAAATACCCCCTCCAGGGGGCGCTTAATTTCTTGCTAGTCACTTGGAGACGAATGTCTCCAGGCCCTTCACACAAGCAGGCCAGAGTCACACAACCAGGAAAAGATGCAGGGTAATGGGAAATAACCTTAAGTCAATCCTTAAAAATTCATGGGTCTTGAAAGCTGACTTAGGGAAAGTGCCCGGCTCAACGGGTGAGATGAAAATGAGCAGTACACTCACACTTGGTTTCAGAATACCAGTTTGGGCCTTTACAAGAACCCATTCCATTTCTTGAACTACATCAATTCTCCTAAAATAAAATACATGAAGAAGTACCACAAGTCATTGATCTTTCTTTCCCTCTCTCTCCTTTTTTTTTTTTTTTTTTGGTTGAACCACATACCTTCCGCCCAAGCAAAACTTATTCTCAGGAACAGAGCCCAAGCCCACGCGGATCCTTATATTTTGTTCCAACCCCACACTTGTTTTACCCTCAGCTAGTTTAGGCAGAAACTGATAGCTAATGCTTTTCATTAAGCCAGTCAAGAAAAATTGCTTACCAGGTTTTACTCCTTCATCAGCCTGACTAATTACACCCATTCACTGTTCCTTTCATACAGAGACTTCAAATTCCAACTCTCAAAGACGCACACCACCCAAGAGACATCTGCTTCCTGGCTCACTCTGTCTCTGTTTTATATTACCCAGTGAAAACTATTCAGTGGCCCAGAAAATACCAACTAAGCAAAAATCTAGAAGTAAGAAGTGGTTTCAAGCTGATGAAGGGTCAGGTCAAGGAAAAAGTGTTGAGATAAAGGTAATGGGAGATAGTGGGCAAAAAGATAGGAAAGAATCTTCTCACTCAACACGTTCGGGGAAAGGCATTTGTCAACCAGACTCTAGTGACAAGTCCTGTAGACCTCTGCACAGTGGGACCAGTGGCATGTGGGCAAAGCTGGTCTGAAACAGCACAAAGAGCACGAGGTCCATTGCACATCTAAATTGTGTTTTTAACCTAAAGCTCTAGGGTCTCCGAAATCATGAGTGTGCAATTACCATTGCTCGGTCGAGGCACCGAGCTGGAGTGGAAGCTCGAGGTTTGAGGGATAACAACCAAGGCTGGACTTGAACACCAAGCCTAGGAGATGCTTGGGTAGCAATCACACTCCTCCAAACCAGCAAATGTTGGGCTTTAAGCAGGTTAGGGGACCAATAGCTCCGTACGTTTGGGAAGAACTTCCCATGGATCCACGGTTCAAACTGAAATTTCTCCTTTGAAGGAAGATATGGGAACGCATGCCCACCTCACAAAGTGTTAAAATCTTAACTTTCTCACTGTGGGAATTTCTTTGCATGGACTTGCTTTAGCCAAGTCCACAGGGAATCTTCCTAGCGGTCACATCTAGCTACAGAAGCACACAGTGTGGACCTACAGAGCTAAAATCCCATTTCCCATCCATAATGTGTTCTAAGTTCTTTGAAGATCTCATTTTTCTGGCTAATTAAACTGTTGGTGCTGGGGCTCCTGGGTGGCTCAGCCGGTTAAGCATCTGCCTTCAGCGCAGCTCATGATCCCGGGGTCCTGGGATCGAGCTCCCTGCTCAGGAGAGAGCCTAATTCTCCCTCTCCCTCTGCAGCTCCCCCTGCTTGTGCTCTCTCTCCCTCTCTCTCTCAAATAAATAAATAAAATCTTAAAAAAAATAAACTGTTGGTGGAAACTTCACAGTAAAAAAAGCTTGGCATCTTCAAGATTGCTTTCAGAAAACCATTCTGAATGCTTGGCTTAAACAAGACTCATAAGAAATAGGTCCTCCTAACACCTTTTCTTTTGAAGTTGTCCAAACTAATTTCAGCTTTGGGCTTTCACATGTGCTTCTCATAATGCTTTTCAGGATTATGAAAAGCAAAAAAAAAAAAAAAAAAAAAAAAGGATAACTTCTACTCTAGTACAAGTTTATTGTTACTCGGCTTGTTACCGCACAAAGAGCACGAGGTCCGTTGCACATCTAAATTGTGTTTTTAACATAAAGCTCTAGGGTCTCTGAAATCGTGAGTGTGCAATCGCCATCCTTCAAAAAAACTGTTTAATAACTGGAGATCATGTTTCCAGGTCTCGACCCCACTATTCAGAACTTGATTCCCTTTCAATGATTTGTCACTCGAGCCTCATTTTCAAGGGATCATTGGAACATCGGCTTCTGGTCTCTTAGGTTTCCAATTAGTGAAGCCATCTATAAATGCTAACTATTTTTTGATAAATGACGCTATATTAGATCACAGATTTTGAAGGTGAGTAGCCTGCAGGGGCCTCAGTCATCATCTCTACCCCAGAGCTACAAAGTTCTAGTTCATCCAGGAGGCACATCTCAGGCTGGTCAAGGCACTGCTCCTTTCTCCTGTCCTCGGCTAAGTAGGAAACAAGAAGGCAGGTTTTTCCCATCCATTACCTCAACCACATGTAGTACATATTTTACACAGTGTATGTTTAGCTTAGTGGCTTTATCTTTTTCTTTTTAATTAATTTATTTATTTTAGAGAGAGAGCACGCGCACACAAGCATGCACGCAAGTGGGGGGAGGGGCAGAGGGAGAGAGAATCCTGAAGCAGACACCCCACTGAGCATGGAGCCCAATGATGGTGATGATGATGATTGGTGATGATGATGATGGTGATCGATCCCAGGACCCCAAGATCATGACCTGAGCTGAAACCAAGAGCCAGTCACTTAACTAACTGAGCCATCCAGGTGCCCTGTGGCTTTATCTTTTATGCTTAGCATTTTGAGAAGACACCTCAGTTCTGAAAAATACAAATAATAGTGCAGTTGCAAAATATCCTATTTGCACCGAAATATATTAAATAAAGGAAATATTTTAAATCACTCTTACTGGCACTATGCACAGTATAATTAGTGTTAAGCGTCCGTGATAAATTGTGCCTAACAAATTGTTCAAGCATCATAAGCATTATGAGAAGACCACAGTTTCATTAAACACTGAAAATTGTATTTTTCCCAGTGGTTGTACTGCAAGATAATGAACTCCCTACGAGCGGCGGCAGAGATGCAAATTCAATTTTGCACAAGACGCACAAATACGGTGGTACCTTCTGCCAATGGAGACACAGCCTCCGTCCAGACAAAATGAAAAACTTTCCTCATGTTCCGCAAATGTGTATAATTAAGAAGATATGAAGAACAGCTAATCATCAATATTGTATCCACGTCTGTATCTGCAATCTTATTGTTTTTGTCTTTTTTTAAAAAAGAAAGTCTAGCTGAGAGTTGAACCTCGTTCTCCCAGGCTTCAAATTTCAGTTTTCAAAGGGACTATTGATATTGGAGAAATTAGAAAGCACCCTAATCTGGCCCCAGAATTTATTAACTCTTCCTTAAAATTTTGCTTTCAACCGAGTGGCATGCCAGGGTTTTAATTTATAAGAGCAGCTTCTATTACACAAATAAGCAGATGCTGTCTGGGGGACAAAATTGAAGCAGCTCCAATAGTTTTATTAATTTATTTGATTTACTTCTGGTTTCTCTTACCCAATCCTATTTATGTCAAAGTAAGTTGGAACAGAATTCATTAAGTAGCAAAATGCAATTTGACCACTTTTTATTGGGACACGATGATTCAATCATTTCTCTCCTTAAATCCTATTATCTCTTCTTACGTTATTTTGCACAGATCAAATCACATAAGATGAAATTCCAAAAGAAACTTAAGAATTTGTGGGAGGGATGAAATCAGATCCCAATAATTCCTTATGCTACAAATACTAAGTTACACAGCAATCAACATTTTTACCATTTTGCATTATGATAGTATATTTTCTCTGAAGAAAATAACTGAGTTGGTGAACTTGACTTTCTTTTTTTTAATAATAAAATCTTTTATTTATTTATTTTTTTATTATTATGTTATGTTAATCACCATACATTACATCATTAGTTTTTGATGTAGTGTTCCATGATTCATTGTTTGTATATAACACCCAGTGCTCCATGCAGAACTTGACTTTCTAAAGTAGACTTTAAGTTTCTTATCATTTAAATATAGAATTATCAAAGTGCTGAGCCTAATTTGACCCAGTTTGGGCATCTCTGCATTTTGCTATGCATTATGTGGATTACAAAATTTGCCAAGTGACTACAGGATCTTTTCCTCTTCAACTAGTAAAGTTTAGGAATTTTTGGATTTTAGTAATGTTATGACATGTTTGTGAAATAATAAAGTAGAAATTCCTCTCATCTGCTATTCATTTACCTGTTTCATTGTGTCTAGTACATTGTTAGTACATCGGGAACCCCCAACTCATAAATGGATCTGGTTACCAAAGTCCATTTCCATATTGAAAGTTTAGAAATAGGAGTCATTTTATCATGAAGACACTGCTGTTATGCTTAGAATAACAAGACTATTCCTTAAATGCCTTTTGAGCCCCTGTGCTACTATGGCCTCCAAATCCCACTTCCAATGTCCTAACCCATCATAAGTGAAATATCTCCGTATTCAGAAAGACCTGTAAAAGCTTTTGCAGGCCAGAGAGGGTAGTCGAATGTCAGCAGGGAGGGAGGGCCAGGAAAAACTCACTAGCAACAAAAGTACAAGCCTGTCCCTACGGTGCTTGTCTCCACATCTCACTGAGTTTCATGGTCCTTCCGGAAGAGGAACTTCCACTGTTGAGTCTGGCCCGGAGCAACCATCCTAAACTCTGACACGCATCAGAATCATCTGGGGGCTTCTTAACAATGCAGATTCTCTAGCCTCACTTCTAGTGACTCAATTTTGATAGATATTGGTTGTAAGGATTTGATTCTTAGAATCTCCAGTTATCCCCCCACCCCGTCTCTCTCTCACACACACGCACATGCACACACACATGCACACTCACAGAGAACAAAAGGTACCACAGAGTGAGGGCAAGTCCAAAAGCTTCTGCTTGCTGATGACTGCCAATAGCTGGCTGGCTAGCTGGATGGTGCAGGGTCAAGGGTAAATAGGTACAGACCTCCTCTAACAGTGTTGTCCCCCAGCTTTGCTGGGTCTTTGAGAAGGAAGAGGCTGGGCAAAGCTCAAACAGAAGGCCACCGGGAGGCTCTACCATCACCTCCCAAAGCCATTCGGCTATCATCAGGTAGCGCTCCATCAAAGATGAAGCCTTGAGACCCTGGTCTTCCCCACTTGAGATCACTTTCTACTGAGTCATCACAGGCTGTTTAGAATGCAAAAAGTACTTTTGATAAAATAAGAGGGAATTTCAGGATGTAAACTATGGGCAAAATGAGAAAGTTGTAGATATACCATCTCATTAGTTAAATGAGCTAAATCCCCAATGTAAACTGCCTCAAATCCTCTGTGGGCCCATGTGTACATGTTGGGGAAGCATGAGAGAGGACTGGCTGTCTGGCTAGACAGAGGCAGAGAGACGGACACTAGGTCAGCATGTGCGTAAGAAAAGAGTTCTGGACTCGGGCTGTCTTGGTTCAAACCCTAGCTCTTCTGCCCGGTAGCTTCATGTCTTTGGACAAGTTGCTTAATTTTTCTGTGCCTTATTCTTTTCCACTGTGAGATTAAAGTAATAATAATACCTCCTGCATAGACAACTGTGTAAATTAAATGAGATAAATGTATGTAGAGCACATTGCACAGTGGCTGGCATGTATTAATCGCACGATAAATAGTCACTCGAAACTTACATGTTAGTCCCAGGAAGGAGCCATCCGATATACCTAGAGGGTTGACCCTGAAAACTCCCTTCCCCTTCCCTAGAACCTTCTGAGTTTCTTTAAAAAAAAAAAAAAAGATTTATTTATTTACTTGAGAGAGAGAGAGAGCGTGCAAGTGCACACAGAAGGGGGTAGGGCAGAGGGGAGAAAGAAAGAATCCCAAGTAGACTCCCCACTGAGTGTGGAGCCCCATGTGGGGCTCAATCTCAGGACCCTAAGATCATGAACTAAGCCAATATCAAGAGTCAGATGCTTAACCGACTGAGCCACCCAAGCACCCCATGGGTTTCTTTTAGACAAAGGGCACCCTAATCATCTTTCCAAGCAGCCCTTTCTTGGTCCTTGAACTTCACATCTTCCCAGTGGCCATTGCCTTAGTCCCTGAGGATCAGTCTATTCTCATTTTTCCAGAATTTCTTTTCTTTCAGGCTTCATATCTCTTCTCTTTTTGGTCTCCTTCTGGAAGCCTCTATGTGCCTCCCTTGTGGCCAGTTCTCCTCCATAAAGAACTTGAACTTGAGGTCTCCTGAGAAATTATTGTCTCATAATACAAAACATAAAGCATTATCATGCCTGAAACCCATTTTACAAAACCACACAGGAGAATTCTCAAAATGTAAACCACTTGGGAAGTGGAAGAGAAAGAACAGGAAGAAAGCTTTCAACCCAACAGTGAATGGACATGGCCACGGGGGTAGATAACATGCCATTCAAATGGGAAGGCTACCTAACTTCTGCTCCTAACAGAATCAGAGGAATGTTTCGCTTCTTAGCCATGCCTGACACTCACTGAAGCAGAGATGTATTTTGCCCTCAAAGCTACAGTCAGATTACAAATACAGTAGATACAATTATCCCTTCATCTGTTCATTCAGTTATTCATCAGGTTTATTATGCACCTACCATGTCCTGGGCACTGTTCTAGAAGCCAGAGATGCCAAAGCACTTGTTTATCCATTGAACAGTCCATGACTAGAAACCTAGAAAATTGTCAGTAAGTATTTCCATCTGCAGTTTTCAATATCATTCAGTGACCTACTGCCACTGGATTCCCAGGTAAGACATGACTTCCTGATTACACACATTCATCATCCCCAGAGACGTATGATTATATATGGTGAGCCTAATCTGAATTTTCTCCCCATCCTCTCTACCCCGCCCCATCCTGGAGTTTCACTGTTAAATGTTCCAGATAGGCTTGTTAGTCAGAGATTTGTTTTATTTCATTTCATTGGGCAAAGTTTCCATATTGACAAATGTACCTAGGTACATGCAGAAGCCCACACAACCCCCCATCCTAGGGGAAGCAAGAGACCCATCGAATTCTCTTTGGAAATATTTCAACCCCTTTCTTCTGAAATCTCATTCCAGGTAGTCTCTCCAAGACGCTCTTGGGCTACCTCTCCACAAACACCAAAGGGCTGTCCAAGCTCAGCATCCTATGCTGATAGAGGCAAGGGGGGACTCAGGGGGCCTGGAGTTCTCCAATAAACCATATTTTGATTGTATCATTATTTGTCACAATGGACTTCAAACTGCAGTTGAACAATTCATACTTGGGTCTTCTCTAAGTTATCAAGATAACTAAGAGAGTAAACACTGGGTCAGAAAAGAATGTGTGCATTTTAGCTAACATCACCGTTCTAACTCATCAGCGCTCGTCAAGCCCGGTGAAGACTTCTGATGTTCTGGGGGAACACGTGTTACTCTACTTACTAAAAACAACTATGAGGTACTGGTCACATATATGAATATGTGTGAGCATTTGCGCCTGTAACAAAGCAGGTGTTTAAAAATATCAGCTCCTTGATGTCCCCTGACCTTATGAAGCTCCTGATTGTGTTCTTCCCATGGAAGAAATGCCACTTATGAGCGCTGACTCGTGTTTGCAAAGAGACCCCCCTCCAGAAGCTAAATATCTCTAAGAATTTTGACCCCTTTTAACTAGGCAGTTTGCATGGAAAAAAAAAGAATGAGTAATAGAGTGTGAGCTGGAAAAGTGATTTGTCTGTCCTATGAGATGCTCACACAGGGCTGGCATCGAAATTGGTTGCCTGTAGAATGGCTGGAGAGAAGGCATTATTAAGCTTCTATGTCCCCTCGGCCTCCCTAGAACAGGGTGACCAGGCGGGAACTGTGGGTGCCCCAACGTTCACAGCACTGCCTACCGAAACTCAGTAAATGTGTGCACCTCCATTTGCTCCTAAAACACTTGGCACTCTTTGAACTCTGGCCTCTGAAAGACGGACATCAAGTTCACTTAGGAAACATATGTGCTAATCTCAGAAGAGTGAAGGCATTCCAGAAAGAGTCAGAGGTTTACATAGTACTGGATGCTTTTCCTAGGAGTTTCTGAAATGAAAGAAAAAAGGCAAACTTTTCAGAATGGGTGTGGGGAAGGGGAAAAGGTGGGATTTTATGTGATTTAAATTAAAGAATAAGGGCCGATTATTCATGATTATCTTTTCTCTATGGAGAAAAACTCACGAGTGACCCAGCGGGTCCTAGGTCGACCCTTACATCAGAAACTGGGCCTGGGATCAGCGGCTACTGACTCTTTTTTACACCAACAGTAAGTTCGCTACCTGCCATATGGCATTCCCTGGCCTTTATGTTTGAAGGTTAATACACTCAGCCTACCTTGATAAACCCACATGAAAGGTGCAATGCTAACACTAGAATTCCTCTTGCAGAGTTAGAAAATTGCTAGGCGTTATTTTTGGAAAAGGTCAGCAGCAGCATTAGGCTAGACGAAAGAGCCCCAGACTTCAGGGAGGCCAATCGGGGCCTGAATATAAACTCTCCCATGTGTTCGGGGTGTAATTCGGGTTTGTTAATTCTCCTCCTAACCTCTCTGGGCCCTGGTTTGCTCACCTGTAAAACAGAGTAATAATATCTGTCCGGCAGCACTGACAAGGATTCACATTTTTTTCAATGTGCAAATGCCAACTCATAGGACCTGGCACATAAAAGGCATTAGATACTGCTTGTTTAATGATAATAAAAACGCAGACTTTACAAAAGGGGCTCGTGACATTAAAGAACGCATGGGAGAGTTTATATTCAGGCCCCGATCGGACCTCCCTGAAGTGAAAATGAAGTATTTTAATTCTCAAATATTATATCTTTAATTCGGCAAATGTAATGCTGAAACTCCAAATCTGGGAAAATAAAACAATATCTAATATATTTTTTTAAGAGAATTTCAATTGTGTATTAGATTTCTATCTAATTTTCTTCCTTAGATTATTTCTCAAAGTTACCAAGAAGGTTCCCTGACCCTCTTATCTTTTCTGCCTTTTTAAAAGAATCCCTCTTTTTTTTTTTTTTGGCAGCCTTGCTCATTTCCTCACTCTGGAGAGTCACGTACAAAACAAAAAACAAGCAGTGAGAAGATGAGAGTGTACATCTCTGCAGATATTAATGCTGCTGGTGCTGAGCTGACGCAGAAGGGTGTCAGAGAAATATTTCTCCGGGGTCAAATGGGGTGGAGGTGAGGAAGGTCAATCAGGCCAGGAATACAGGAAGGGAGAAAAGACTGGACGCTAATCAGCCCAGCCATTCATGTATACAAAACTGTGCTTTGCAATGGTGAGGTTTACATAAGATCCAGGCCAGAAAGGAGCCTGTGCCCAGGGACAGGCCTAGCATGGAGAGGAGAAAGATTCTCGCCTTGTGCACAAAATTTAAGGGAACACCCAAAATTTAGTGATTAAGATGCATAGTATTTTAATGTAGTATTGTTCAAAATAAAAATTAATGCAAAGAGCTATAATGAAATAGCAAAGTTTTAAAGAAAAATGGATCTGACCCTGAACTTGCAGGACTCAACTCATTAATCCCAGCCCTCTCTGATCCATCTTTCTTTAAAGTTTGATATTTTCTTGCAGATCTTTTTCGCATTATTTTTTTGTCCTTTATTTTTATTTTATTTTTCTCTTTAAGTAGGTTCCATGCCCAGCGTGGAGCCCAATGTGGGGCTCAAACTCATGACCCTGAGATCAATACCTGAGCTGAGATGAAGAGTTGGATGTTTAACAGACCGAGCCACCCAGGTGCCCCTATTTTTTGCCCTTTATTTTGGCATTAAAATACTATATATCTTGATTTCTGCGATTGTTGGTGCCCCTTTAAATTCAGTGCCCTAAGTGAGGCTCTCACCTGCCTTACCCTAGTCCTGGCCCTGCCTGGGTGCAAAGGGAGTTGCATGAAAGCAGAGAGTCTGCTTGGGAGCTCACTGGGAACCAGTGGGGACAACTTCTAAGTAGCCATTCATGGTGCTTTTCGGAATCCCAACACTCAGTTATCTTCTCAAGTCCATGTAAGAATAATTATTGGTAGGTGACAAAAGCAGGCAACGGAAACATGGATCTCACACTTGTCTTTATTGGTAAATGTGTTTGGCTCTGAATTATCAACTACATCACAAATTCCAATACAACAGATCTCATTTCCATGTACAGGGCTACATAATAGAGAATTCCAAGCTCCACTGCTCACTCATCCATTGACAAGCCCTGGAGTCTCTGAGCAGACTAAAAGAATGCAAGTCATGTTTTAGGTCTGCTCTCTTGCATCCGAGGAGAGAGGAAAATAAAGTGGAGCAATGCGTAGCAGTCCACAGAGACCCCTCCGAACCCATCCCCACAGACGGTGGTGCAGCATCAGAGGGCCGAAGGGCAGAGACCGGCTGCCAGAGGCTCACTGCCCATGGTGGGGAAGCAGGGACACCTCCAAGAGGGGAAGGGTGCAACACCCAGACCTGGCATGGAACCAGCATCCATCTCACCCAAGTTCCTTCCTTCAAAAGTGGGCAGAGGTTGTGGGCTCCATGAATTCACCCCCCACCCATCAACCTCTCCCAGAGCTCTGCCCACACACAGAAGCTCCGCTCTCAGTAACACAGATCTCTTCAAGAGAACAAAAGATGGCATTGAGATGTTAACACCAAGGACACCCACGTGTCAGCTATTAGACCCAAATCTGGCTAAGATCTACTTCAACTGGAACTTGGGGTGCAATGTGTAGGAAAGGGCAGAGAGTACATGAAGCCCAGAAGAAAAGCGCGATTCCGGAAGTGAGGGGCAATCTTACTGCCTTTGCTACTTGGCCATCCTCTCCCTCCCCAAACTCAAGAGTTCAGGAATCTAAGGCAGAGCTACCCATCGCCAATATCTTACAAATGAAATGAGTATTCTCCTCTTCCAAAACCAATGTTGATAAAAGTCTAGACAGGGCTCAAGGAAAACTAAAACCTTATATGTAAAGGCAAACAAAAGCTCTCAGGAGGGAGAGAAACACCCTTAGAAAGAAACAAACGGCTTCTCTCAATAAGGCTCCAGCAGGGAGACAGATGCAGATCTGCTTCTGTGGGTATCAGCAAATGGCGCTGATGGAAGTTGGAACTGGGAAGAAGTGTAATCATTAGCATCATGGTTCCTGAACCCCAAGAAGAGGGAGAGTGGGAGCTTGAGAGGGGCAGAGGGATGGATATTTATGGTTCAGAGGGAGTAAACCAGGAGAGAGACAGTATGAGACCAGTTAGTGCTCAACTAATAGAAAGTAAGAATCTGAGTCTTGTCTCTCCACGTAACAAGTTAATTTCTCTCTGTTCTTTTAGCAGCAGACAGAAGGCCAACTTCTGTTACTCTGAAAGTGAACCGTGGTCAGGAGCAGGGGTGGGAATGAATACCCGGTGTGAGGGTAGAAACGGACGTGGACATCCACCCTTTCCTGCAGGAAGACAACGCAGGTGGCTGTTCCATGGTTCTGTCTCTGCTTATTTGACCAGCAAACATATCACATAATCTCCTCTAGTAAAGGCATTCTCTAACATGGAGACTAACTTTTTTTTTTTTTTTTAAAGATTTTATTTATTTATTTGAGAGAGAGAATGAGACAGAGAGAGAGCATGAGATGGGGGAGGGTCAGAGGGAGAAGCAGACTCCCTGCCGAGCAGGGAGCCCGATGCGGGACTCGATCCCGGGACTCCAGGATCATGACCTGAGCCGAAGGCAGTCGCTTAACCAACTGAGCCACCCAGGCGCCCCGAGACTAACTTTTTTGATATCATTAGGGTAGCATAGGATTTTATCCTGTCCCCTCTATATCAACCACTTTATTGGAACATTAGGACTATGGGACTCAGTCTACATGTCATCATTACCTAATAATGATCTTGGTTTCCGCTTTAACACACCCAGAAGGTCAATGGCATGGTTAAATAAATGTGCGAAGTAATAACAACAGGATAGAGAATGTTGATGTCTACCCATATTCATAGCATGTACAGTAACTGATAAGAATAATTTAGACACTAGGCATTAGCATTAGATTTTTGTTTTCTTCCTAGAATTCTCCCCTCCCTACCACCCCTGTTTCGGTTCAAGCTCACACCAATCTAATCTCTTACAAATTACGGGAATCTATCTGTTCTGAACTCATTTTTAGAATCTCTCAACGTTAATACGAACACTGATATACTCCCTATGTCACACTATTGATAGAGGTCCCCTTGCCAGAAACCCAGTGTAGGCCTCGATACCTGAGACACCAAAAGAGGAAGCCTTTCAGGATAAAAAGCCTGGAGAGCATTGGGCAGCTAACTCCATCAAGTTTAGGTATGGCTGAATGACTAAGGGGACATTCCAACTTATCAGAGGCCCTTGCACAGCATGGGGGATCCTGGGTGGAAGAAAGGCAGTCCCTAAATAACGAGAAACATACTAGAGATAAGCAGCCTGGCCCTTAAGATTCAGTGCACTCAGGTCCCTGAGAGGAGCTAGGTGGCCAGGGCCGGCAACTAGGGGACGAAATGTGATCATCTGCTTCAGCTGAGCAATAAACCACATTTGGAGTCATCAAAAGTGTTGACCCGAAACCAGTGCTGTCAGCCTGCCTTTGCAGAACAAGGAGCCTCTTACCTCTGGAGTCTTCCCAGCTCACGACACAGTCCTCATTTCCTCAATGACACTCACTATGTGAGAGCTGAACACCTCTGGGTTTAGGGTCCCTACAGACCAGACCTGAAGTGGCCAGCCATGTTCGGCCCCCCAGCCTATCTTAGCCCCCAGGTACCACCAAGTAAATAGGAAATCTGAAACTGGCAATAATATACCCAGCATGCTTCCTACGACTTTCCAGCACAATCTACCCAGGGTGAACCGTTACCACAGAACGATGAACAAAGCCCAGTACAAATAAAGGCAGAGGCAAAAACAGACTGCATATCACAGGACATTAAAAGGATATTCACAGGACTGGAAAGCCATATTTATATATTCCAATGATATCAGCTGCTATCTCTAACTGTTGGACTTATGGGTGATTTTTAATTTCATCCTTATTTCATCCTTATTTCTTATGTTTTCCAAATTTCCTACTGTAATCCCTATTATTTCTTTTTTATTTTAAAGTACCTCATTTTGGGGCAACTGAAGGCTCTTGGGGGTAATTAAGACTTAATTCTGTCTTACCAGCAGAAATCATCAGGCCTATACCACCTAGGGTGACCGATCCATTGTGCTTTGTCTGGGACAGTCCTGTTCCTAGGAACCCTCTCAGTCCTGGTGGTCACTCTAATACCCACATTCCTTTTTCCTTTAGGCACAAGGACTGCCTTCTAATTTTCCCCTCTTTGAGGAGACCAAGCATTCCAAAAGACACAGCCTTCTCTCAGCAAAAGGGAGCAGGCTCAGAGAGAGGGCAGCAGGGATCCAACATGGATCCCTAAGGGGGCTCCTGCTGAGGGGCTGAGCCTCGCAGCAAGAAGACCTTTGTGCTTGGCTATCAGGTTGAACGAAGAAGCAGGTCTCATTCCAGTTCTTTCCTGTCCGTGGTATGGAGCAAATTCATCTTACCCCCCACTTTTCAAGAGAAGTGACAACACCCAAGGAAAAGGACACTCAAACAAACGAGCAACCACAACATTGGTGAACGTAAGGAGAACGTGGAGAGCGGGCCTATGGGTAATCTGAGACGAAGCTCAGCCATGGTGGGTCACCCTCTCAGACTGGCAGAATGAGCGAAGACGGAGAAAATCTGCACTTCACAAGGAGGAAACCTGCACTCTGTTAGAAGAGCTGCCATACAGGATTGAGCCTCACACCCCAGAAAAACTCCCATCAAGCTGTCTCTACTTAACCATAGGGAGCACTCAGTTGTTCCCAGCATCTGGGTAGCAGGGGCTTCTTAGCAACGTAAGAGGCTCCCCTACATTTGTGTTTGCTGAGCTGGTCCTGGTCCACAATCTGCTGGCATGTGCAAGGGTGGCCAAATGGAAACCAAACTGGGGGTGCAGTTTGATTCAATTCCTCCTGTTGGTACCCGCGCTCCAGGGGGCTGGGGCTGGGTCAATGTCCAGAACAAATGCATTAGGATCCTGCCTCTGCTGGCAGGCTCCCAGGACATCACGGATGATTTGGAGAAATCGGAGGGAAATGTCTGAGGTGGGGGGCATGCCTAGTTCCATCTCAGGCTGGCTGATGATGTGGGAGTAAAAACAGTTCTGAGAACAACACTAAGCATGTCTCCCCCTCAATCCATGGTCATTTTTCCCTGTTAGCCATTCAATGTAGGCTTGGAGTGGTTTCCCTAGAAGGTCCAGGTATCCTATGACCGGCTGGCATTTCTTTTTTGAGAACAAATAATATCCCCCAGGGGTCAAATGCTAATAAAATGACATCTCTCATCTCACTTAGTTTTAAGTGTGCTTGGAACGGGATTTGCTAACGAATCTTCATTTCAGTGGAATTTGTAACATGGCTTACATTTTAAATGTAATTATGCAGCATGTATTCATTTCCTTTCTTCTAGGGAACTCAAGTTGCTTTTTAAAGCATTATTTGATAGCTTCTTGCCATCTCCTCTGGAGTTGAAAAGAGAATATGATATCAAGCTGTTCTAGCTAGCAATGGGGAACTATGGCACCGAGAGGGAAACAGAATTAGACTGGGACCTACAGATTCGAGCCATGAAGACCCCCGAGGGACGAGTTGTCAACCCAGTGTGCTGTAAACGAAGCCTTTTCTAAGGATCCTAAAATAACTGCATTCTCCCTCCATCCTAACACTCATGCTGGGCAGAATGGGCTAAGCTTATTTTTAAAGTGCAGGTCACAGCCTTCAAAGGGATATAAACAGTTCCCAAAGCAGCTATTACTTGGCCGATTAAATGCTTAGAAGAAAATATACTTTTGAAAGACAAAATTAATAGGCAAAAGATAGAGAAGAGTGCCAGAGCAATTGTATCTACCTGGTTTTAAATCCTGTCCCTGACCATCGAAATGGACCACAGGCCCAGGCTGTAGCGAGGCTTGAAGATAAGCCCGGGTAACTCTCAGGACCCTCATCCTTTGATCTAATGAGCTCCCGGGGTCCTGGATGTAAGTCAGAATTTGTGCTCGTGTGTACTCAAAGTAACGTTGCAAATACATTCAAAATCTCTGCATGTCTGTGAAAAGTATTGCCTCCAATCCTCCCCTTATTGGCAACATGATGATAGCGTGTGTATGGCAGTTAAGGGGAGCAGGTGGAGTGCCTGTGTGATCTTTTCAACTACAGTTAAACACGCTCCCTCTCCTTATTATGTCTTATTTCCCTAGTCTTAGCTGGTCTAGGACTCTGTGCTTATCTACATCATTGCCTAATAGGCATGAAACCAATGAGAAGACACACGCGCGCGCACACACACACGTGAACTATAATACCTGGGGAAGTATGGCACACTCTGCAGGAAATCAATAAATATCCATTTTTCATTGGAAGCGGAATCAAAGGGGACAAGTCAGAGTTCTTTATATGCATCTGCCACAGGGAGTTACAGCCCTAGGTACTCAAAGAGGGCATGCACTACAAGGACAAACACATACAGTTCAAGAGACAGTTCTAATTTAATTCTGGCCCCAGGCCTAGGACCCTAGCTAATTTACAAGGCTGCTCTAAGAAAGACACACATTTGGAGATGACAATAAGTATATACCATTTGTTTTTCTTGCAGGGGAAGCTATAACGCATTCCCACCCTTCAAAAGAACCCCAGATCGATGATTCGGGGGGCGGGGGGGTTGCTGGTTAGTGGTTCTTTCTTTCTCTTTTTCTCAACTCAGAAGGTGTGTTTCCATTGTACCCTGTCAAAGTTTTTCCCAGCAGTCAAGGAGAGGATAGCACATGGCTGCCCTTGAGCCGAGTTTGTAAATCCTACTGGGAAACCACCCCATGCTGTCAGATGAAGTGGTTTTCAGACACGTCTACACAGACTAGTTGAATTAAAGACCAACTCCAGACTTGATGTTGCTGAGCTCCTCAGCTCCATCTTGCCATCCTGATTGATCGAGGAGATGGGTCTATAGTTAAAGTGGCTTTAGCACTTTGAGGGCTTAGTCATTAGAGCATACTGCTTTCTCTTTGGAAGGCAACTTCTTGCTTGGCTAGGTTATGGAAGCTAAGGAGTGACGTCAAGATGTTGTCTGGCCAGAATTTGCAGATAACCATAGAACTCTTCTCCTCCATCAGGCATGGATTTAGCCTCCTTTAGTTCCTGCAGTGACATAGGAGCCTCCAAATACCAAATTATTATCAGGCGGTCTTGGGGGAACCTCTGGGCCCTGCAATAAAGTAGACAGACTTGCTATTGGAAAGTGCTCGGGAGCAATGCAGCCCTGTTCAGATTGCTCTAAAATCCTGCAAACCATCTCTGGACTCTTTAAATGAATCCACTCACATAGCTCCTGAGAGTGAAAAAAGTACTTCAGGGGATATAATTGATCATCATCTTTCGCTTAAGTGATCTTACACATCATTTAAAGCAATCTGGTTTGATCCTGTTCATTTGTTCGTTTGTTGTTTTGTTTTTAAAGCAAAGCTATACAAGCATGGAGACTGTGTCATTTTGGACAAGCCACTTCTGAGGGTTGTTTGTAAAATAAGGTGTATTAATTGATCTTTAAGGTCTAACTCAGGGGTCACAAACAGATGGTGGACTGTGGACCAACTCTGACTCATACTGATAAAATGTATTGATTCCACCCAGTGTTTTAAATCTGAGGGAATTCATATAAAAATAATAAACGCTGTTCTTGCTGGAAAACTGAGAGGATCTGGTAATAGCAGGCCAATGTTCTGGGAAGGCCTTCACAATGCCACATCATCTTTCTGACCCAGCCTACTTCTCATATGACCTGCCTAATCCTATAGGTAATTAGGGGTTAGGACACTTGCTCTGAGCCATTCTATCAGGGCATGCTGTGATTATATGATTATATCTATAACCACTGGTGTTCCCAACAAGGTTCCCTGACAGTATAGAACATGCTACCATCCTCACCAAATCTCTGCGTTCTTTAGCATTGTAAAAGTGTTGTGGGTAGTCAATAAATATTTAATGAATTGAAATTTACCTTCTATATTAGGTTCTTACAATTCAGTGAAATGAGATGGGGCCATTCCTTGTAAGATCACATATCTGTTCTAAAGCCAACATCTTTGAATAGGATGTAGATTAAGGAAAAAAGAAGTAAATATGCTGGTTTGTGGCCCATGCCTCTAATGGAGTCCAAAGGTTGGTGGTGTCTTATCCATGGGGTATTTTGTTTTAAGTATATGGTAAAAGTCCTAAAATTTTTCCGAGATCTTTTTTTTTTTCTTTTTTTTTTTTTTAAAGATTTTATTTATTTGACAGAGAGAGACACAGCGAGAGAAGGAACACAAGCAGGGGGAGTGGGAGAGGGAGAAGCAGGCTTCCCGCCGAGCAGGGAGCCCGATGCGGGGCTTGATCCCAGGACCCTGGGATCATGACCTGAGCCGAAGGCAGACGCTTAATGGCTGAGCCACCCAGGCGCCCCCCGAGATCTTCTTAAATTTGTTTTTCAAATGCAACATATCCAACTTCTTGGAAGATGCCTTCTTTAGAGGTTCTTTGAAGGTTAGTTTGTAAAAATATTCAAAGGGAATCGCTTGATTGAATACTAAACTCCCAAAATTTCATGGGTCTATAGCAACAAATCTTTGTATGTCAGATCTATGTATTTTTAAATATTTTAATTTCTGGATGACTGCAATTAGAATGTTCAAAGAAAGGGTTGTTTTTTTGGGGGGGGTCAAAAGCTTTTTTTCTGCTAAATTGTTATCTAAATCTGGTTAAGTTGGCTAATATATTGTTAAAAATATGTCTAACAAATAAACTACTGTGTAGGCAAGGTTAATAGGAGGAGAGCCAATGAAAAGGGCTATGGTTCATCTTTACTTGTTATAAGTCTGTTGGTAATTAATATTTCAGTAATACATAGCCACATCTGGTCAATATCTGGCCAAGAGCAAAGGTACATCATGTCCTTTGCTATGAAGGAATAGTTCAACGGATACAGTTCCTGCTCTCTAGGAGCTTACAGTCTAACTTAAACAAGACTACAGAAACACATACATGAGAGTGGTCAGACTCAGGACTTAACAAGAGGCAACAGATACATTAAAGATAAAGGAAAAAAAAATATGGGATAAAGAATGACATTTAAGAAAGAATGAAGAGAAGGAAACAAGTAAACTGCTTCTTCATTCCCATTTATTTGAAAAAGATTCATGGACAATGCATGATGTGAAGTGTTCTTAAAATTATGAAAGAGCATATGGCTTGAGGCCTGGAAGAAAGAAAACTTCTTCTGATGTAAGATGCTGTGAATGCCTGAGAACACCGAGCCGGGTAAGGACCACTGGGTAGAAGGGTCCCACAAGACTTTATAAGGAAGGGATAGCTAAATGGAGAATCAGTGGTCTAGAACCCTCTGGGAGAGGACAGAAACTGAGGGGAGGCTACAAGTCTCCTAAACTTGCTTCCCACGCCTTCTAAAGAGCGGTGGCATAGAGTGGCCGAGCCACAAAAACACAACTCCTCCAAAAAAAACAAAATGTGTAAATAAAAACCTTTGCAAAAATCTCCATGGACTCTAGATTAAGGAAAGCACCTTGAGAAAGTTTCTGTGAGACGTCTAAGGGCCAAAAGCACTTCCAGATAGAGCTACAGACTCAGAGGCCACATACTCCACCTTCTTTTTGGTTCTCATTTGTTGGTTTGCTTTCTTGTTCATTGGTTCAGTTTCTCTTATTGGATGTGTTGGGCTGATGCTATCTACTTGGTTAGTGAGCTTTATATTTCCCCATCAACAAAGGAGAACAAACTTTTGAGGACAGGTTGATTTTTTCAACCTTAATTATAATACAGCCTCAGGCTAGCTGAAGTATATCACACAGCCTGGTACCGATGGTGACGGGGGTGTCAAAAGACTCTCTTTCTAGAAAGCACAATCAAAATGATGACAGATTCTCCCATCATAGGACCCTGCTTTGCCTTATTCAATATTTGACTGTTAGGCATGTAGGGTATTTCAAAGAGGATGCTTATCTCTGCAAAGAATGCACATTTTAAGCAGTGCCCCCATGCATCTTGTTCACACCATAACAGACAATATTAGGATTAATAATACCTTGATTTCAAACAATAGCTTTTTATTTCAAGGAGCTCAATATTCCTCATATATGGGATTCTATTTATCTTGTCATAGTGCATATTCAACTGAAATCTATGGTGGGGTCCTGTCTCACACATTACAAGCTCATAATCCTGTTCTTCCTAATGATTACATTCAAGTTCAATATTCACCATACCTTGGGGTAAATTTGAATGAATAGGAGAAAATTACAGGCGTTTCCTTATATACGAAAAGATACTCATTGCTAATCCCCTTTATCCCGTGAGAGTTCTTAGTGGAAAGTTAGTCCCCAAAATCTGACTTTGCAATTTCCTACCTTATCTCTGAGGCAAGGCAGGAGAACAGTACTTAAGATGGAGTAAGAATATGCCAAATAGAGAGAAGATGCCCATTCATCAGTGTCAGGTGGACCCCTGAGATCTAGGCCACCGGATGTTCTAGCCCTCATGGCCCCTTATTCATGTATGAAGAAAGGCCTGTCGTTCCAATGGCATAAGCTGTTTGTCCACTGTGGTTTTATTTTTTGTTCTCCATAAGGCTATGCTCCATTTTTTATATTTGAAGATAGGATAAGAGTCTCTGAGAGAAATCCCAAGTTTCTCAACAGAGGCTAATAGGTTAATTTGGTTCTGAGTAGTATAGGTCATTGCACTTAATATGCACATCATCTGTTCTGGTATCTCTTTGTTACTGCGGCATGATAACAAGTCTCCTACTGGGAACAGGGACTGAACAGAGAACACAGATCTCACCAAATTGATACCACCTGTGTGCAACACAGAACCTTGCTAACTACCAGCACTGTATATTTTAATGACTTTCAATAAATCAAATTTAAAACCCACCAATTGTCTGTCTTTTGTAACTGATGAATATGCAGTCTAATGATACTTCTGGTTTCTGTCTCTATCTTTTTCAAGATAAGCATGCCTCGATTCCAACTTCATGGTGATAAATGGTTTTGGAAAATGGATCCCAAGAGAAGTCCATATCTGCCCACAGTTCCAAGCCCAGCAGGACACACACCCTGAGAATTCCATAAGCAGCAAACTAAAGGATCTGTCCCATAGGCCCAAAGCCCCAAGAATCCTCAGACATTTCACTGCCCCCTCCCCTCAGTCATCCTCATCAGGCACTCTGATAAACACGCTGATTGATACCGCTCTGCAGCACATAGGCCAGTAAGTATAAACAGCTGTACTTACATGTGTCTGGCTTGAGCTGACTGTTGGTGATGCCAAAGTACTGGGGATTTTCAATGACAGGGATCTTGGTCATTCCAATAATGACAGCATCGGGGCCGCCCTCTGAGGATGATGGGGTGTTACTCCCATTGGAGATGTGGTGGAGTGGGCTGGCAGAGTCATCATCATTGCTGATAACTGAAGCTGGGCCTGGATTTGGAAAAAAATACATATTCTCCTGTAATTTTTTAATGCCCTCGTTGAGCTATAATTCACATACCTAAAGTTCACCCATTTAAAGTGTACAGCTCAGTGGTTTTCAGTATATTCAGAAAGTTGTGCAGCTATCACTATAATGTGATTTTAGGACATTTTGATCATTCCAATTAGCTTCCCCAGGCTCCCCACTCCCAGCCCCAGGCATCTGCGAACTTACTTTCTGTCTCTATGGATTTCTTTTCTGTCTCTATGGATTCATTCTGGACATTTCATATAAATGCAATCATATAATATGTGATCTTTTGGAACAGGCCACTTTCACTTAGCACACTTGTAAGTTTCATTCACGTTGTAGCATGTGTCATTACTTTATTCCTTTTTGTTGCCAAATAACATTCCATGGTATGGATATGCTACATTCTGTGGATCCATTCATCCACTGAGGGACATTTGGGTGTTTCCACATTTTCACTGTTGTGAATAATGCTGCTATGAACCTCTGTGTACAAGTTTTTGCGTGGACATACGTTTTCATTTCTCCTGGGCAGAACTGCCAGGTCATGTGGTAGCTCTCTGCTTAACATTTTGAGCAACTGCCAAACTGTTTTCCAAAGTGGCTGCACCATTTTCTATTCCCACTAGCAATGTGTGAAGGTTCCAATGTCTTGATTTCCTTCTCCGGTAAGTTAATATGCCGCTTTGCTCTCTGTTCTCTGAACATCTTTAGAACACTCGCTCATTGAAAGTCGCAGCATGAATGCAGGATTCCTGTGCCACCATATACTGAAAGGTGTACTAGCAGTTCAAAGATCTGAGTGCTTCTCTCCACTCTTTGGACAAGTCACTTACCTTTTTTTTTGTACCTCTACACCCACTTAAATTTGTAAAATGTGCAAAAGAATATCTGCTTGTTATTTTATGAGACTCATGATAGAGAAGTATATTATAAATTTAAAAGTGTTCATGAGTATGAATTACTATTAGATATTACTAAATAAACTTACAACAGGTGGACTAAAATTTCTTTGGGTGGTCCTATTACTATGTTTGTCTTTCTGCATACCTTGATAGCAGCAACACCACTCTTGCCTACAAAATACTTTCATGACGATAATGGATCGAGCCCATGCAAAGTTACCTGCTTTGCCTTTAGCCCTAATCTTATTTGTAGATCATTCCATGGATGTCTTTATACTAACGCAATAACCGTAGCATTTTTCACACAAGACCTAAACTTTCTAGTCTCGAGTCTAAGAACGTATATGCCCATAAACAGGGTCTACTGTGTCTTGTCTAAACAATTTATCTATTGACCACTAAACCCATCCTGTCTGCAAACAAAACCAGATGCACAATGACAAAGGTCTATGTGAAAGCTTCAAAACAATTAAGGTCTCGCTGGCTCATGATACACACTCTATACAAACCCGCTAGACATGTATTACACGTGTTTCTGCAGTTTGCTAAACGGCTGCAGGGCCCCACGGAAATGGACTGCTGGCCACACCCGCTTGCACAAGCCAAGAGAAACAGAGGAGGGAAAGGTAAGGAGGAAAAGCAAAAGACAGAATCAAGTATCAGTCAAGGCAACCGCGTACCAGGGGAAGAAAAGCCTGAATTGCTACCTGCTGAGCAAGGGATTGTGCTTTCATTCACTCACCCAGAATACATACTTCCAAACCTCCATCCTTTCCCTGCCCTTGCCCTCTCAGTTAATTAACGATTTCAATGAGAGGCATGGCAATTCTAAAAACAAAAGTCATTGTGCCATACATTTTGCAGCCCCCTATGAAAGATACTGGTAATCCGTCCCCCGACCTCCAAGATGCATTCCCCCCCGCTCCGCCCCAGAAGGGGATTATCACAGTTTGCAGTGATAACAATTGGACATTCCCCAGCTAGCTGAATCTTAAACAAACTACGCAGGAGGCAGCCAAGTGCTATTATAGGTAATTTTTTAAAGCGCCTTCTCAAGGGGATGTGCATTTCAGTCGCCTTTAATGATACACTCTGGCTTAATTCTGCAAACAAGTCCTCACACAGCCAATTTAGAATCTGCAGAATACTCAGAGCAAAAGCAAGCTCGCTGGTTGTGCTCATCCTGTGCCTAGCTCACCGGCATTAGTAAAGAGTGGAAATTCTGCCAAGAACAGCTATAAAGACAAGTTCTTTCCAATATCCTTAACCATCCCTGTTTTATGATTTGCTTCCTGACAGGCCTAGATCACCCAGAGCTTAAACCCAGAGATGGAAAATGGAAATGTGTTATGTTAGGGTTTCTGCATCTTGCCAATAAAACCTTCCCACCACCGGCCCCCTCGCTGTGTTCCTGGTGCAGCTGTCTCCCCGCCCCCCCCTTCCAGGTTACCAAAGCACGCTACTGCCTGCGCTCCCCGAGGGGGGTGCAATCAAGGTCGCACATTTCTCAGCGTTTACCCCCCCCGAAGTGCGGGAGCTGTCATGTTCGAGTATTCCACATGTTGTCAGAAGGCCAGCGATATTTGCTTCGGGAGCCCTTGTAATCATTAGAACGCACTGATCCCAGTTGCTTTCTTCTGTGACTCTCCCCTGGCCCAGGTCAGGCTATGAACATTCCTCTAGCATTTAATCATTTTGGAGGAAGCTGATATCCAGAAGACAATGCTGAGATTCCTCCAGGAATTCAGGCCCTTACTTACAGAACTACAGCAAGAGGCTTGTTCTTTGCTTTTCTTCCTCCACCAAAGGACACTCTTTCCTTCCCTTGGTTTCTTGGAGTAAAACCCCCAACTCTGAGGTTAACAAAGCCCAAGGGATTGGGCTCTCTGGTTTTTTTTTTGCGGGGGGGGGGGGGTACGAAGTTAAGCATAAAGGTGGTATAAAGCACCAGAGGTCATTCCTCAAATGCCTTTGCACTTTGCCAGAAGGTCACTGTTGACAACTCTGAGCAACATGTAAAGCTCAACAGCTTATCAGGAGGAATATTAATTCGAGGGCTGTTTCCTTCAGCATCGGTGTTCTAAATCCTGGAAGACTGATACAGCTGGCAAGGTTGCAGGGATTCAGCCCATTTTTCTACGAACATTTTGATCTAATGGAGCACAGCAAAGTTGGGAAGGGGGAGAAGCTCTCAGCAGGGACAATGAATGTCTATATAATTTGACAGCAGGCTGTCTGTGCCTATCACGGGATGTGTCATTGTGTGTCTGTGCACCAGCTTGGGGAGACACCACAAAAAGACAGACAGAAGAAGAGTCAGGGGCACATCACAGCGTGTTATAAGAAATTCATATGAGGGTTTGAAAAAAACGTCTTCTAATATTAATAAAAAGTTTTAAATTGCTGGGTATGTGCAACTTTCTCGGTTTGGGGTGCGGAGAGTTCTAATTACTGAGCTGACAAATATGAGCTATGCCTGGAAACATTTTTAGCCCGTTTTTATTTTAATATGTCTCTGGTGCAAAGAGGCATTTTTCTTTCAATAGAGCTGCTTGGTAATGTGTTCGGCACATCTGACTTACAGACTTTTTTTTTTTAAGATTTATTTATTTTAGAGAGAGAGCAAGTAGTGGGGGGGCAGAGGGAGAGAAAGGGGAGAGGGAACCTTGAGCAGACCCCGCGGCGAGCATGGAGCCCCATGCGGGACTCGATCTCAAAGCCCTGAGAACACAACCTGAGCTGAAACCAAGGGTCGGATTCTCAACCGAATGCACCACCCAGGCGCCCCCAAGACTTACAGACATTTCTAAGCCTCACGCTTGTTTTCCCACGATAAGAATTGCTGAAGGTCATCCAGGAAAAGAGTTTCCTTCTCTCAAGACCAACGATGTCTTTAAGGTGAGGGGAGAGACTATGGGTCTTGAGCAGCTGTATTAACCATGTCTTTTATATTCTGTATTCTGATACTTCAACATCCAGGGCCTCGCTGACCTTGAAGGAACTGCCCCTCCCAGAGATAGCCAGTTCCTAGAGATGGTAAAGAACTTGCCTGAGAGCAGACCTTTCATATACAAGCCAACCGATCTGGAGTCTGCACCACCTTATCAGGCGGTCCTATTCCGGGCCACTAGCCACCTGTCCTGTCACCCCAGAGCCAGGCACCAGGCAACTGAGGACAGCCGTGTGCCCCAGAGCCTGCCCAAGTTACTCAAACCAGCCGATCCTAAACCGGCTCACCCTGCCTCGCCTGGTCCTTCACATGGAAACCGCCATAAAAACTCCTGCCCAGCGTTCCCCCCTCACTCCCCCTGCCTCCTGCCCGACCCCGGGGCTCCCCCGGGAGTCCCCCCACTGGGCTGTGGCTGCCCTCAGGAAGGTGAGATAGGAACATTATCTTTTCCATGGCAGTCCTTCTCTGACCTGTTGGCCTCCCCGGACCCGAATGATAATAAAGCCTCCATTTTAAAGCAGCAGAGCCTCTGATGGACTGTGGCTCAAAGCACAATTCTGAAGAAGAATTCTCTCTGCTGGGGCCTAAGAGGGTGAAGCCCTGTTTTTGAAGTTCTCCAAGAACGCACACCTCTCAGCAGGGAAAACTGGCCTGGAAAATGATTATGTGGTTACAGTGATCTTCTGTTTAGTGGAGAGAAGACCCCACCTCACCGTGCTGTTTTAGGAGAGTTTATCACCCCGCTCCTTTGGCCTCCTGCCCCCCCCCCACACACACACATACAGAACGCAAAGCCTTAACACAGGGCACCGTTAGGATTTCCCAGCAGGGCACTCTCTGGTATCTTGGCGAAGTGACTATGTATCTGAAATGTACCCCTGGGGGAGTCGCCAACAAATCCTGAGCTGGTTGAGTTTAAAAGTTCCAATTTGGCCACGTGTCTATTTTCACTTTGCTAGTTAAGAGCTTTTACCTTGGAATTCATGGGGCTACTTAAGGGTCAGTTACTGATATCAGGCTCAAAAAAGAAAAGGAAACAGAGTTTCTTGCACAGAGGGGATGAACACAAATGGGGCGGATGGCTCAGGACCCGAAAACTCCATGACACTGGTACATTTCCTGTACTTTGCAGTTTTACCTATAGCCGACCTTGCTACCAAAATATGTACCAACCAACAGACGCCCAGGGTGGCCAGATCTTGGAAACACACATGCAGGATGTAAGACAGTTTGTCTTTTTGTGCTTTCTAATGAATTCCTGTTCATTGTCACTGTACCCACAGAACGTGCTGAATAAATTGGAGGTCCCGGGAGATCACACCTGATTTCAATCCCAGTGATGAGCTACATTATGTGCACTCATTTGGTAAGCTACAAACTGCTTTTCAATTGTCAGCACACAGTCTGAATGCAAGGAGTAGAATGCAATCAAGTACAAATCAGAGCGTCTGGACGTTAGTCTTGTTTTGAAAGAGAAATAGTCACAAATGAACAGCTGATTTACCAATTCAGAAATGTATTACATCTTGGCCAATGGAAGAAGCTAAGATCCCCACTTGTCCAGACTTGACGTGAAGCCCCCTTAGCTGTACATGGAATTTTGGTGCCATTGCATTTTATTTCCTGAACCTTCTTAAAAGCCCAGCAAATACCTAGACCTGGAATAACGTTTGGCATTCCTCTTAGGATAAAAACACGTCAACTTCAAAAATATAAAACCATTTACTGAACACAGTTAGTGAAAGTAACACCTTTTCTGGAAAAATCCTAGTCCTCTTTCTTCAGCAAATCAGAAACAAGGAACACAGAAAATTAATCAAGGGGCCAACAAGTGTGGAGAGGGGCTAAGGAGTTTCATCCGAATCAAGCAACACAAACTCGTTACTTATCCAAAGAAGGAGTGAGTAACTACTTACCAACACCTTGTCTTGATTTTACTTTCCCAAATCCAAACCATGAGAAATCTGAAAACCACAACAAAACATAAAATAAACTTCGAAAGAGAAGCGTAAACCAAGGATATTCAGCAGTGTCCTTAGTGAAATAACAAACTCTCTGAAAAAGCTCCACTGGGGACAAAAGCTTCCTCTCAAACACCTGGAAACTAATGCTTGAATTTTTGTGTAAAGATTTATTTCTCATCCTGAGAGCATGACGTTTGACTCAGATAAGATACAGTAGCCTGTCTTTGAGAAAAATGGCCAAAACCCAGAGTTAATGGCTCTGAGCGGTTTTCTTTCTTTCTTACTTTCTTCTTCCTGAGTATCGAATCATCTAACTAAGCTCTAGGGGTGAAAATACACAACGCATTTGACAAATGCACTACGGTTCTCAACTGCAGCCATGTGGGAAGATAATAAGAGAAAACAGATCTTTTGCGAAGCGGAGACAGTAAAAAAAGGAACATGTAATCCTGTGGGAGAACGGACATTTGGGCTGGATGGGGATTCAGGAAGCAAAAAAAGGGGATCTTAATTCTACACGGATTCTACCACTGACTTGCTGTGTGGCGACTGGCAGTTCACAAAGGCTCTGTGCTTCTAGTAACACAAAACTCCACTAAGCACATGTAAATAAAGATCTGACAAATGGCTGGAGGTCCTCTGGGGAATAAAGCCACAGTGAAATGCCTATTTGTTTCCTGGGCCTGACTGTTCCCCTCTACGAAATTTCCACTGGGTTCAAAGTGAACTCTACTCAGCGGGGAGATCCCTGGATAAGAGGCGGATAAAGCGGATAAAGCGTAGGGAGCCCAACTAAGTAACTGTTTCTCAGATCTTCAGATCTACAGTGATTTTTGCGGGCGGTGAAGATGCAAAGCTGTGTAGAAGATTTAAGTGAATTTAAGTGAAACAATGTATACGAAACTCTCTGCATGCTAAAAAATAGCGTCGTTGTCATCATGATTACTCTTTTTTCCAGTATAAGTTAGCTTTCTTCCTCCGGTAGCCTACAACATTGGCTCTAGAGCCAAACTCTAAGGCGGTTTTTACTTCTGATTGATATTCCTCTGAATGCTTTCTTCCAGGTTTGAGAAGACAGGATGAAGGTCTGGCCTCTATCCAATGCCAAATAAAGATCCCTTTACACAGAAGACAGTGACCCTCATTCACTGTGTCTTCAGTCTCGCAAGGCAGGGCTGTGCCCATGGCTTTCTCAGTTACCACGAATCCTTTTGAAAATGGAGTGTATTTCCTACTGGTCAATTTTGTTTTGTTTTTTTGTATATTTGTTTGATTTACATAGTTTTCATTAAACAGTAGAATGAATTTTTTAAGACTGCCTTTCTCACTTGAGCATTTTTTTCAAAATTGTTCCTATCTTACAGAGAACCCACTGAAGGACGATGCCCTAGCAGTCCCTCACTGACTGTACATTTCGGATAATTGTCAATCATTATAATAAACATGGCTGCAAAGGGCCACCTGTCCACATCTTAGGTACATCCACCCCCACTTTCAAAAAGTCATTCCTTCAAGATAAATCCAAGAAATGGAATTTGTTAGTCCAAAGGGATGGATAATGTTAAGGTACCCAACCCATGTAACTCAACTGCGTTCCCTCCATATCTGGTCGTAATTTTAACAACAGTGTGTGAGATAGTAGGAGTGTATTTTCACACTTCACCCAGTGGGAAATCAAAGGGTGAAACCATTTTCTACTTCCATCCTGCCATCGGTGCGTCTCCACCTAACTGAACAGAAATAGCAAATATTCCCTCCCACCTTTGCCACACGGGATGCCTCATACCCCACGTCTCCTAGGCTGGCGTTGGGCGTGTAAGGGGAACACAGATATGAAGAGGGTCAGAGCCCCTCTGACCTGTCCTGACATTGTGTGCCTCCCCCACACAAGACCCTTCTCCCTTCGTCTTCAGCCAGACCCTCTGACATATCATCCTCTGTTCACTGGCAAGGAACTAAGACTCACAGAGGCTGACAGACCGAGCAAAGGTCACAGCATGTAGTAACTGAGCAGACTCAAATCTGTTTTTTTTCATTTCTTTCACAGTTGCCTTTCCGATCTTCCAAAATGCTTAGCCAAAATTAGCCAAGATTGACAACATTGCAGTCAGGATTCAATTTTATATATAGAAAAGCACGATATGTAGTCATTCATTCTCACTTGTTTATTCAACAGGTGTGAACCTGTGTAAAACCTTTGAACACGACAGACTCCATTTGGAGACTAAAACTTCATCCTGCTTTTAGAAACAGGAACTATATTGAGCTATTGAAACACGCAACAGTGTTATAACACAGGGCTGCTGAATCCGCATTCTGGATAAAAACTGGACACTCTGCAAAAGATGTTTTCCTAGTAATTGACATCATGTACTCAGAAAACCAGTGATGTAAAATGTCATTACATCTTCCAACCATAGCTTTTGGGAAACCAACTTGTGTATGTTTCCTAATACTTCTGCCATCTGCAGAATAAAGACCCCTGGCTTGTACCCCTCAATGGGACACAGTTGGGGTTGCTACCTGCACCTGTGCTCCCCAAATTACAATTCTAAGACCCCTTCCCCAAATGCTTTTGTTTTATTTCAGTTCTTCCTTTCTTCCTTGCTCAACACAGGTATAGCAGAGAATTCAAAGATAAGTGAGCTGCCCTCATTTGGACCTGCCCTCAGGGGGGCTGACAATTAAGGATCAGCTCTCTGAGAAGTATGTCCAGGGTGCATGGGGACTCAAAGGAAGAGCATGTAATCCACAATCTAGGGGAGGTGGTCAAGGGGGAGTTCTCTGGCTTCTGGGTAACAGATTACAATTAGCCAAGAATGGGGAAAAGCCGAGGGGGATACTATCACTGTCCACTTATAGCTAGAGTGGGGAGCCCTGTATGTTTCAAGGGGTGAGGCATCTGGAAAGGGTAGGAAACTGAAAAACAGAAGCAAGGGCCAGGCCAGGAGTTTGGGGTTTAGAATGAAAATTTCAGCTAAGCTCTAAACAAAACAAAAGGAAACACCCTTGGGCCAAGTAGTAGTAACATGATCAAGCTGAATTGTAGAAAACTCATTTTGGCTGTAGGATGGAAACAGGATGGTGAGAAGGAAAGACGGAGGGCAGGAGACCCATTAAGGAAGCTTCTAGAAGATGTCAAGCCATGAGAGAGCTGTGGCCTGAACCAGGTCCTGGGGAGGGGGCACGGGGACAGGAGATGGCCAATAGGCCTATTCAGGAGAATCGGCAGGACTTGGTAACTGATGGCATGTTGAGGGGAGTAGGGGAGGTGAACACAAATGGTTTTGGGGTTTGGACAATAGGACATATAATGTTGCTGCCTGGAGTGTCTGCCAGGAACTCAGAACTCAGCTGAGTGGCTAACCTAAGAGCATGGCTGTGGGGCACAAATCCCAGATAAGGCATCTCTGTGGAGAAACATCCAGTGTTTGGACCTCAGGTCTGGAGCTTGGGACACAGGTCTAAGGCCCAAGTTCTAGAGCTTACTAACTGGAGAACGCAAGCTGGATGCTGTACCTATGACACATTTCTTGTCTGGGCAAATAAAAGCCCCTCTTTTTTTTGTAGGCACAAACGAATGGGCATCCAACTGCAGCTAACTCTTGATAAACCTAATCCTAAATTGCTAAAATATGTCTAAGTTCTCTTTAACAGTGACACAATTATTATGAAAGAGAGAATAGAATCTTCTTGGCCATTGTCCAGATTTCTTGGAAAATATAAGAGACCAGATATAGCAAGGTCACATTGGTCCTCTCCCCCCTCCTCCCCCGGAAGCTGTCCCTTGTTCGATGGGTCTCTCTTGATGGATTCAAGCAGTAGTCTTAAGACCTTAATACTAAATTTCACCAGCAAAATTCTCCCACAAGGCCAAAAAGAAACAATTTCTCAATTTCCTGTGATGTTTCACCCATTGGGAGTAGAGTCCTGCCAAGCATTCTTTTATTTGCTGCTTAATAAGAGACACTTTATTCACTGCAAAATAAAGGGCCCCTTCAAAAGCAAATGTAGTTGCAGTGAGCTTAAAGGAACTCCTCTTTCTGCAATCAAGACCGACAAGGACTCTAAATTATGAAATTAACCAATTAAATCCTTCTCCTATTGAAGAAAGTCCAATCTTCCTTGACCAGAGAAGGAGAACATAGAAAAAAAAATAATGCATTAACACCTTGATAACTCTAAGAGGAGAGTCAAAGTAAATGGTAATAAAGATTGCTTTTCCAATGTCTCTCAAAGGAAACAGCTGAAAAGTAGGGGGATGGAAAGGAGTATTTAGGATACAGGCGAGAGAGTCACAGGCAGGAATGTGAAAAGGGCAAGGTGGAAGAAACCCAATCCTCCCCGTGGGTGCTGAATCACACAGACTCTAAACATGATCATCAGAACAGTCCTGGTCTCCAGACAATGCAGGTTCTGGATTTTTTTTTTCTTTTTCTAAGTTTCAGAAAAATTGTTTCAGTATGTTAGGAGAAAAAAATCAGCTTTCCTCCCTTTCAACTTGGGAGAAATTAAAATTTGCTGTGTTTTCAAACGTAATTTCTTTGTATCTTCAAGCAAGACTCACCACCCTCCACCCCCAAGAAAAGCATCTCTAACACCGTAGTGGGAGCAAAAGGGAAAATATGGTTCACTGACAGAATGTACCTCACCTCCAACTTCCCGGCACCACACCCACTCCCTAAAGGACACATGAGGAGCCTCTGAGCTGCCTTTCCCCTCCAGGGAAAGTGTGAACCAGTGTTGAGCCCAGAGTAGACAGTAAGTGCTGGATTGAGTAGCTGAGTGCCTGTCACCTCAAAGAAACAGGAGGACTGGTCTTCGGAGGGGAGGGAAATGAATGCAAAGAATCACTTTGTTGACAATACGATCATCTCCCTTTCCAACTGACACATAATCGGAGTGAATAAGAGTTTATTTCAAATGAATTCCAGCTCTTCGGGGCACAGGATAGTGGAATCTGGGGCCAAGATTCGACTTCAATTTAATCTTAATTTTTCACTTAAGGACACAACCTTTGTCTAAGTCCCATCTGCACCGGCTAGGGAGAGCGTTTGCCTTTAGTTAACTGGTTCTGGACATCACGTAAAGGGTCCTCCTGCCCAGTCCTCATTGGTTTCATCCCTTTCCTTCCTTCAAGTCTCAGAAGTGACTTATCATACCATTCTTGAGAGGTAATATTGAAACCTCCGGTGTGACAAGTGTAAAAAATATATATGTGTATTATGGCTGCAAGTGCTAATTGCCCTCTGAAAGCTATATTTATCTGGGCGCACAGCTAGACTACACGTTCCATACCTCCTTGAGGTTGGCTGTGGTCATGCCATTAAATTGTAGCCAAGGGAGGTGAGAGAGTGATGGCTACCACTTCCAGGCCAGCCCATTAAGACCTTTTGCATATGACACTCCACACTGTTTCCCCTCTTATTTCTCCACAATGGAAACAATGCTTATAGCAAACTTGGAAGTTATGACATGAAGATAGCAGAGAAGTTCTCTGCTAATTCACCCAGTGTTGTTTTTGCAAGTATAGGCAATGTAGAAACCGAATTATTCTCCCTGAGACCCAATGAAGCTGTTGATCCTCCAACTGTCATCCAGATCGAGAAATAAACTATTGTGTTAGAACCATTACCCACTTTGGGACTTATTTACTATGGTAGGGAGACTTTGCTAACTAATGCATGTAGACAAAGAAAAAAATATATATATATATATTTTGAGGTGTTATGAATGTCTCCATGACTTCCCCATCCTTCATCACAAATTCAACATTGTGTATCCATGTATATTTGCATCTTTCTAGAGCAAAAATCCACAGATTTCAGTAGATTTTCAAAGGGTTCCTCACTGTAAAATGCCGAGAAACACTGAAATCTAAATAGTTTTCGAGACAAAGATGTGAAGGCATAGTATTCTGCATTTAGGTTCTATTTAATTACGTTCCTTGCCAACAGTTGAATGTGGGTGCTGAGAACCATCCACCATCTCTCAGCTGGACTTCCAACTTGCGTCCTGCTCCACCCTCGACTCCCCCAATCTCTTTTCCATGGAGCTTCCAGAGTAATTATTTTCAAGTAGAAATCAGATGACCGCATCCCCCCCCACTTAACCTCTAGTGGTTTCTTGTGTTTAGTACAGACTTCTGATCCTCATTATGGAGTCCCAAGTGCCATGGCCTCAACCATGCCCTGTGAAGCCGCCACTCTCACCTCTTTCCTGTCCCAGCTCACTTTGCACATTTTCTTGCCTCCTCCCCGAATCCTCTTCTGGGCTCTCTTCCTGCCTAAGCACTGCTCAGCCTTCAGGTTTCAGGTCAACCCCTGCATCCTCAGCCAGATCCCAACCTCACTGCTTTCACCAGAAGTCAGGGATTATCTTAGACGAGGCTTCACCCAAAGCAGACTCTGACCCAAGGACTCCAGTGCAGGCAGGAAGGAGGCTGGCAACAGATGTCTTATCCAAGGGGGCACACTGTGTGCAACTGGAGTTCAAATCCCTGGGGGTCTCCGGGAGATAGTGGTCAATGCACCTCCGAGTGCCCCCACCCAGAAGGTGAGGAAGCTGGGTCGTTTACCCTCCAGCTGCCATCTGCCCCTGGCTGAGGGCTTCTGGCTAGGATAAAGCGCCAAGGCAAGAGTCGTGGGCGCTTAACAGCAGCAAGCTGTGGGCAAGGGCAGACAGCGGACACCGAGCGGGTGTGGGTGGGACACTGACAGTATTTGCTACAGGGATCCTGTCTATGCAGTATCTCTGGTGCCTGGCACAGACCCTGGAGAAATACGTGTCGAATAAATGAAAACATTTTTTAAAAAGCATAATAATAATAAGTTCAGCAAGTCTAATGAAAATGCCAATATGCAAATTATACACTCAACATACCAACAGCTGTGTTTTGTAAATATATTTGCTACCCTTCTCATTCATTCGTGGCTCTCCAATGGAACCTCACTGAGGACAGTATTTAAAGGTGAATGAGGGGCGCCTGGGTGGTTCAGTTGGTTAAGTGTCTGCCTTCAGCTCAGGTCATGATCTCAGGGTCCTGGGATCGAGTCCTGAGTCAGGTTCCTTGCTCAGAGGGGAGTCCGCTTCTCCCCTCTACCTGCCGCTACCCTTGCTTGTGCTCTCTCTGACAAATAAATAAATTAAAAAAATAAAATAAAGGTGAGTGATACTGAGAACCCAGCACTCCAGGCATGAGTGTGGAATATAGATGCTGGACTAGATGTCAGCGCGGGGGTGGGGGGGAGTGTTCTCCTTAAACTCTGCAAGAAAGGAACTGTATGACTTTGGGTGAGTCACTTCCCCCTCATAGGCTCTGCTTCTTACATGATGAAGACAGAGGTCGAGAAAAGGCATTGAAGGCCCATTCAAGCTCAAGCAGTCTATAGTACTAATCATTAGGCACATACGACTGAGAACAGAGAGCCACATGGCCTTATATAGCTTCCTTGAGCATGGGTATTTTGGGAATGTGAGATCATGTGCAATTTAAAGAAAATCACTCAGTCAACTGGCCTAGATTTTCTCCTGCTAAATAATGCTCAGATGCTTTTGGGTCACTCTATTCCCATCTTGAGAGAGGGGCCTGGCTGTACAAAAGCCATTTTAGAAAACAGTACTTATTGAATACTTGTGATATGCCAGGAAACTTATGGGAGATTACATACTACTTTAATTAGGGAAAATTGGTCAGCTTCTATCGCCGCATTAAAAAAATAAAAGCAGACTAAAGTTTTAAATCCTACAGACTTAAAGTTCAGAAGCTTCAAGTGGCAACAGATGAAACCAGACTTGATAGGAATGTGGCAAAATGTCCTGATCCCATATTTCAAACGTTTAACTTTGGGGTGGAAAAAAAGCCAACAACTTCCCTCTTTCATTTAGAACATGTGGAATATTTCCAAGAAAATTAACTTGGTCCACATCTTGGTCATTCACAATTAAACTGTACAAACTGTTGTTTGTTTTTGTTTTTGTTTTTAATCTATTGCAAATTCTAAAGGTTTTTTCTTTAACAAAGGCGGTCGTAGTCTTCCCTCGGCGGGTAAAAAAAAATGGAACCTGGAACTCCTAATAATTAGTTTCCAAGCTGGGAACTTTGAGAAAGGCAGGGGCAACGTCTGTTTACCAATAAGAGTTGACAGACATGAGAGAGTTATATCAAAGTTTTGTCTTTCTAGAAGACAATCCCAGGGAGAGCTCAAGATGCCCTATACACATTTTTTTTCCCAGTGATCACAAGCTCCCCTCAGGGAGGGCAGGTGATGTCTGGTAGCACACACGCCAAATTTCCCTGTTAATGTGGTCTAACTGTTGGGTAAAGGACTGCCTGAGATTCACCCCAAACCCCCCTCTCTCTGCAGAGCAATGTTGGTAAGCACTCAGAGCAAGTGTTTGGGAAGGAAACTGGCTGAATATCAGGGCATCATCTTAGAAGTGATATTAGTGGCCCTCAAAGAGAATGACAAACTCAGAGAGGCTGGCAAACACTTTATCAAATTCCCATGAGTTTTCGTTTCCATGGAGAACCAAAACAATGACTCAGACCTTGGCTGACTTGCTCAGACCTGTCAATTGTGCCCAGTCGCCAAGTGAGGCCAAAAGGAAGGCGGTCTATGCTCTCCACTCCTCCGTCCACGACGTTTGCTGCCATATTAAATGCGTTTGGAAATGCCTTCACAGTGTCTGCTATGTATTTATAGTTATATTCATATTTAGCTTACATGATTTATATTTATGTGTATATAACATGCAAATTCTTTTTTTTTTCTTTTAGTTCCTCTAAGCTACCACTTGCTATACCTAATGCAAAGCACTGTGCAGTCGTTTTTTTGTGGCTGTATTATGGAATTTGGGAGGGAGAAAGAGGGCAGGGTCATTTCTAACCATGATTCCCCTGTAGGATATTCTCTACTTCTTTTTTTATTTTTAAGATTTTATTTATTTATTTGACAGACAGAGAGAGAGCACAAGCACGGGGAGTGGCAGGCAGAGGGAGAGGGAGAAGCAGGCTCCCCGCCAAGCAGGGCATCTGATGCGGGCCTCGATCCCAGGACCCTGAGATCATGACCTGAGCTGAAGGATTAACTGGCTGAGCCACCAGTGCCCAGATATTTTCCACTTTTAACTGTACTCAAATTCTTCCCTTTGATCTGGGAACATGATGACCTGGTCAAGTCATCCTTCGGCACCTTTGTCTTTCTTTTCAGTGACCCATTGTCTCTCTTCCCATCCTCCCACCCACCTCCACACTCTCGAATCCAGCCAAGGTCAGGAAATGGATAAGGTCCATACACTAGCCGGGATGTTTATTTAATTTTATTACTGTGTCGTCTTCTATTAGGAAGCTTCCATAATGGAATAGAACATAATAGGATTATATACACTTAGAAAGCTGAGTGCTGAATACAAATAACTGAATAAAATGACCATAAAGAGAACAAAGTGAGAACCCATTGTTTAGGATAGAATATCGGTCACATGAATTAAGTATGGGCACCCCCAGCTTGGTATCACTGAGGGGGCCACAAGCTGCCCGTTGGAAGAAACCCAAACCTATAAGATGGAACTGGATTTCTTTCTTCAGTGTATTCCCACCGAATGCCCCATGACTCTTTAAGATCCACTGCTTTTCTGGAAACGAATCCAAATTGACTGGCTAGGTCAGTGGTTGTCATATGGGGATGATTTTGCCTCCCAGGGGAGGGTCAGCAATGTCTAGAGACATTTGGGGTCATCACAGTGGGGGGCGGTCAGGTGAGGGGTTTGTGCTACTGATGTTAACAGGGAGAGGCCAGAGAGGCTGCCGAACAGCCAGCCATGCACAGGATGGTCCCCTACAGTAACGGCTTCAAGGCCTAAAACATCAGTGGTGCTAAGACTGAGAAACACACCGGCGTAGGTCATGGGCCAGCAGAGGTGGAATTATCCCTAAATCTTTTATCTCTGTTCAAAAGAAACCTTAGCCTGTCTTCACTCACTGTCGTCATGAGAGTTCAGTCTTGCCCCATGTTATTCCAATATTCTCGTCATCGAGGTCCTTGCTGCCAACCCCCTTCTTTCTGTTTCTTTTATACCTCATACGAAACAGCTCTGATATTGTCATTTCTGCTGCTCCCAAACACCGAAGAATGTTGTTCTGGCCCCACAACTGAGGGGCCATGCAGTATGGACAGGAACTGGGTTTGGACTCCAAGACTTGGGTTTGAGTCTTGGACCCACCATTTCCTGACAGACACCCCACAGTGACTGGGTCTCTCCAAGAGTCCCTCCTCAGAGCAAAAATACTGCCCTGCTCACCTGACAGGACTGCTTTAGCATCATGTGAGCTGATGTGTCTGGGAGACTCTGGTATTATATAAACAGAGAGGTAAAGAAATAAGAAAGTCCAAACTCCTCGATGGCATTCAAAACCTTGTCCTGGCCCCACGACCAGGCCCCAGCTTTATCACTTATGACACTCCTTAAGACCCCCCAAATTCTAGTATAAACTGTTAGTTTGCATTCTTTAAATGAATATCTCTTGAATTTTCCTATTTATCCATTCATTCATTTGAAAACTATTCTTTGACCACCTGATGGATGCAAGACAGTGTGATACATGCTGGGTTTGTAATGCAGAATAGAATAAAATAACCGCGGTTGCTTCCAAATTTTGTGTCTTTGTGCCAGCCATTTTCTTCTGCCTGAAATGTAACCTGCAAGCTCCATTTTTGATCATTAAACTCCATTCATCCAGCAAAATCCACCTTAAAAGTCACTCGATCAGGAACCACTTCTTCATTCCCTAAATCAGAAATACCCCCATTGACACTAAGGTTGTTTGTCTCACAATAAATACCATATTCTCCAGTGCATTAATTATTTATACAATCTTATTTCTCCTATTAGCTTTCGAGCACTGAGCTGAAAAATCTTCTTATTCAGTTCTTCTCCCTCTTCCATAAGAGCCTCAGAACAGTTACAACAGTGTCAAGAAGGACACTTTACACATGGTAGGTACGTCAATAAATAGCTCCACTGCTGATTGGGTCCAACTAGAAGGATTTAAAAATAGGGCATGAGATGTCCCCCCAAATATAGTAGAGACTGTGTTGTACAGCAAGAGCTAGACAACAGTAGGGACATTCATCACCGTTGACTACTGTCCTCTGTATTTCCAAAACACACTGTTCTTTCCCTGTCACAGCTCATCTCACTGTGAATTTTAATTATCCACTTACTTGTAACCTCTCCCCAGACTGTAAGTTCTTTATACGCAACAAATATTTGTATCTTGTCTCTCCATCTATAGCATCGAGTACAGCGTATGATATACCTTGGGTGCTCCATAAAGATTTGCTGAAGGAATAAATGAACGAATTCCAACGTCTCACCTTTGCATGCTTCGATCAAGAGCCAAATTTGGTATCACACAGGTTCATGGTTATTCACTGGGTCACTCACTGCATTGCTCACCTGTCCTTCCTGGCCCAGTGAAGGATGGGACACTCCCCTCCCCCAATCCATGTCCTATCTATAAAAATATGGGGGTTTTGTTTTATAAAAGGACTCCAGTATGGGTGAGTAAGAGAGTATTCGTCCACACAAGTACCCTTTAGCATAAATACATAATGCATAAATGTTAATGATAAAGTAATGTCAAACAATGTTTTAAACTCATTGTAACTCATATTGTGAAATGAGGTGTGACCTCATAAGCAATCCCTGTAGAAGGCCATGCCTTTGTTCCAAACACACTGCTTGTTTGTCACATTTTCGGAGCTTGTCTTAGGGAATTATTTGGAATTAACACAGTCTACCAACTATGGAAATCTTCATTATTTGAGGGGAAATTATATATTTTGAATAGTCAAAGATCATTTGGAACCAGGTCTGATGGAATATGTGGGTGATTAAGCTGGGTCACATTACCATTGTTAAAAATATCAAGGCGTCTGATTCTATGGGCTCAGGCCTCTCTTATTTGTGGAGTTCATGATTTTTCACTTCTAAAAGCTGAGTTACAAAAAGGTACAAGGTCTCCTCTCTGGTGATTCTCACATTTTTTCATAGTTCTAGAATCATAACTAAATGTTAATCTCGAGGAAGCAAGAAGGTCCCTACATCTGTGGTCATTTAATAGATCCAAAATGATTGGGTACATGGCTGGGTATTCTTCACTGTATGGATTAGAAGCTAACTAAGCACATTTACTCTCAGACTTTAAATCCATAAAAACAAGTTGACTCCTGATGGCTAAGGGCCCACCTAAACAGGATTGATTAGGGATGCACAGCTGGGGATTATTGATTTCATTTGTGTTCTGGAGTGAATGGTGTACCCCCAAAATTCATGTGTTGAAGGCCGAATCCCTAATGTGGCTGTATTTGGGCTTTTAAGGAGGTCATTAAGGTTAAATGAGGTCATAAAAGTGGGGTGCTAATCTTACAGGGCTTGTGTCCTTTTAAGAAAAGACCCCAGAGCTTGCTTTCTCTGTGAGCCACAGAGGAAAGGCCGTGTAAGGACACTGTGAGCAGGTGGCCATGTGCAAGCCAGGAAGAGGGCCTCACCAGGAACTTTATTGGCTGCACCTTGATCTTGGACTTCTACACTCCAGAACTCTGAGAAAATAAACGTCTGTTGTTTAAGCCAACAAATCTGTGATATTTTGTTATAGTGACATGGGCAGAGTATTCCTGGTTTGTTTGCTTTGTTTATCCTTGTTGCTGTTGAAGTTGCCATCCTGCATGTGCTTCCTCTTCCTTAACTGGTAATGATTTTCATTTGGATATCCAACCACCCCAGGCAGCCAGTGTGATTCAAGATGGAACCAATGGCTCAGGCAAAACACATCAGCAATTCCAAGCCCTGCCCACAGGGAGGGAGAACTGGTGGGCAGTCTGATCAAAACCAAGCCTAGGATGCGTGTACAATGGTTGATGTAAGTGCTGTGTTCTCTTTCCTGCTGAATGGGCATCTGCAACGATGTAGCATCAGGAGTGGATCGAAGAAGTCATCTTGGCTATAACCATGAGAGAAAAGTTTGTTTCCAAAGTCAAGCCAATCCAAGGGATAAGAGCCACAAGGTGGATCCTGGTCCTAGAGTTTGGGCCTTGGATCAAGCCAGATCCAGAGCTTGGTATTGACTCCCCCAGTGGTATATTTACTGTTCAAGACATTTGCAACCGTAACACATCAAACGAAAACTGGGATAGGCCAACATTTGTCTTCACAGTCAGCAAGTCAGACCTGCATCACCAGAGGCCGGAGTGAATGGGTGCCCTAATGTCCTTTCACGCACCCAAGTGTTACTACCCTCCTACCCTTGGCTCAAGTTGGACAGGCCTGTTATGGAGATGTAAATGTCCTGCTCTTCAATGGCCTGTTTGACAGGATGAAAGGCTTTGGGATTTCAATGACTTTGACTCCTCTGGAGATGGGAGGACAGCCTCTGTTAGCAATTTGCATGGGCATTAATAGACATATACTTTAGCTATTCAAATATTTAACTAGCTCTTTTGTTGCTGTTTTGAATCCCGAAAGGCTGCAGCTGCCTGTTTGTGTCTGTTGTGCCTTTAAGGGGCTTGCTGATTCAGTAGGATCCCTTGAATGCATTAATTAGCCTTCCCTCATTTTCCCAGCCCATGCCTATGAAGAAATGAGCATTTGCGGCTCCAATTGCGGAACAATGTGAGTCTTGAGGGTACCGGCTAAATGGAGGCTCAGAATTGCCTGCTTTGTGATGGGCAGTTTTATGCTGGCAGCAGCCTGCATGGCAAGGGGTGTGTGGCTGCATGATTAATTTATTGGCTATCACTACCGGCAGGCGAATGAAACACGGGCCCCAGATTAAAGCGTAACGGGGGTGATGGGGCATTAATCAGCCCAGGTACATGAGTCAGAAAGACATAAGGATCCAGAGAAAATAAAATGTTATGGAAGGCTGGAAAATGATTTATCATTCTTAATATATATCATCTAAACCCACTCTTTATAACTGCTTGTAGGCCTCCATGTTATAAAGACTCGGACAGGAGAACACTCCTTCCTTAAGACACGAAAGTGAAAGATGCTGGTGGGGAAAATAAAGAGCATGAAGAATGAATGGACTGGAAAAGAAAAAAAAAGGTATTTGGCTTAAAATGAAATTTCCACTCGTTTCCTTTTAAATGATTTAGAAATATGGCTTTTGCTTGGGAAAACTGCATTCTATTGATCAGATGGGAGGGAAGATGAAAGTCCTGTCCACGAGGGCCAATTTCTCAGATCGTTTCTGAAATTATTATAATAGGAGAAAATGTACTTTCAAAGGTAAGTGTGCGTGGCGGGCTGACCTGTTAATCCAACCAACTGAATCACTGTTAACTAAGAAGGTTTGAGCGGGAAGGTTGGTTCTGCATCATCAAGCATTCTCAGATTTGGACGTTAGCAAGAATCAAGTCTAGATTGAGTTGAAAATGGTATGAAAAGAGGCATCCCTCCCTCCCTTAGCAGTTAACTATTCTTCCTTGGGCTTTTTCAACCCAAGGAATAAGAACCATCTTGGGGAATGCCTCCCTTTCTGTAATGGGCACAAACAAACAACAAACAACCCTTTGCATTCTGCAATATTTCACAGCTTCTAACAGTAACTGTTTTTCTCAGTTCCCCTCCGGAAATGTCAGGTGTTTCTAGCAAACAGGCAGAGAAAGACGGAGGACTTAAGCAACTTACCCAGAAAGGTCGGGAAATGTGATGATTGAAGGATATTAGGGGGCCTGGTGTCTACTCCCTTTTTTTATCCCCTTTACAAAAAGTCTCTGACTTGGTCTGAACATGGGAGGAGACTGGGCTGTGTCTATAAACCCAGAGCTCATTGCTCTTTTGCAAATAGTGAACCATCTGTGGCTGGACCAATGCTAGCTGGAAAGGGCAAGACCACTGCCCTGGTCCAGGTCCGTCCAGCTCTTAAGACAGCTGCTGCCTTGGCCATATCCTGGAGCCTCCCCTCCTCCTGCATCCTCCAGTCCATCCCTCACACTGCAGCTGGAGAGCACTTTCCAAAATGCCACATCTTCCCCCATCACTACTCAAAACCAACTGAGGGCTCCATCTCACTTCCTTATGTCCCAAACTCCTAATCTAGGTCTTGGCCTCAACTTACTTTCCAAGTCTTCTCTTCTAGTCTCTTTCTCTTGTCATGTGCCCTCACAGTGGAGACAGTAATTGGTAGCCCCATGCCCACACTGGGCTATCTTGCCGCCTCTGTGCCTTGACTCTGTGTCTCTGCCGATATCAATCTTTTCCCCAGTTTTTCCTATCTATCCTTTGCTACTCAAGAGTCACCTCCTCCATGATGCCTCCCTAAGCACTCCAGATCGGACTATGTTTTCTCCTCTCTGCTCACATAAAACTCTTCGCAGGTCTTGAGTATCACCATGTATTGTAATGATTTTTTCACTGATCTTTGTCCTCAGCCAGATCATAAACTCTTTGAGCAGAAGCTTCTAGTCTTTCAAGTGTTTATTCCTACATAGAGGCTGGCATAAAGCCTCCATCCCCTGCAACAGTCCCAGGCAGGGCTGAAGCATTGCACTGCACCCTGACCAGTGTCCCCTGGAATTGCTCAGCTCAGGGCAGAGCCAGGCTACACATGGCGAACCAATAGAGAGCCACACCTCTGAGCTCTAGCTCTCTGTCCTCAAAAATCCGTCTGTAGGGCCCTGAGCAGTGAAGGACAATGGACAGATGCCTTTATGTGAAGGACTGCGAGCAACAAGAAAGGTCAGAAGCTTAGGAGACCTCCCGGGGCCTGGTAGAATCCTGCACTGGGAGGGGAGACAATGAGAGAGAGGCAGTGTGCAGGAGTCAGGCCTTATCTACTTCCCAAGCCTTCCCGAACACCTCCAGGTATATATAGCTCCAAGCAGGTATATAAACTGCTTGGCTATTGTAGACCCAGAGAACCAATCCATCAACTAAACATGTTTAGATTGAAAACCTACTATGTGCAGTATTATGGGAAGGGCTAGCATTTACTGTGTTCTCCCTATGTGCCAGGCATCTTACTAGATCCTCACCCATTACTGCATCACATAGGTATTATGATCCCCATCCCCCAGGTACAGAGGAATCAGGAAACTTCAGGTCATACAGACAGGAAATGGAGCAACAGAAGCATGCGGTCAAGAATTAGTCAGAGTAGAACATGGTTCATGTTGCCTCCCTAGGTATGCTCAACACCTAGACGAAGATTGCTCAGTCCTTTCCTGGGTGTCAGAGCTGTAATGGCTCGCGAGAGTGGCTGGAACTGAAAATAGGGGGTTAGGAGGGATTCCAGATTCCATTGTGTCACCACAGTTCGGGAAAAAGGATAAAGAATTCTGCCTGTTGCTTCAATGTTTTCTCTATAGGATGTAACACACCTGCACATGTAGAAACATCTGGACCACTAAGAATTGCACTTTCCGTGGAATGCCTCCCATCATATAGCCCTGGGCCTTGCTGTCTGCCAGATTCAACCTGGGAAAGTCATTCTTTCACTCATATATTCAGCAAGCATTTATTATCACGAAGTCTCTTAAGACAAGTGAACAGAATGGACGATGGTTCTTGCCATCGACGCGGCTTACATTTTGTGGAGGAGACAGATGACCAACAGCAATGACAAGGGAGTATGTGGCAGTCTGCTAGTGACTAGAGCTTTGAAAAGAAGAAAGTCAGCCAAGAGGACAGGGCCAATCAAGTGGGAGTAAGCACTCAAGTTGATAAATGGGTCAGGGAAAGCCTCCCAGAGGGGATGTTTGAGGAAGGACCTGAAGGAAATGAGAAGAACATTCTAAAAAGAGAGAGAGAGCCACAAGTACAAAGGCCTCGGGCAGAGAGTGTACCCAGGGGAGTAGTCTAGGAGAGAGATCAGGGAGGCTTGGGCCAGGGGAGTAGCAGTGGGCGGGATGGGGGGTGGACAAAGCAGTGGGATTCTAGAAATATTCTGAAGGTAGAGCTGATAAGGAGTTGGACAGGGGATATGAGTGAGGAGAGGAGCCACGAGGTGTCACAGATTTATTAAGATGGGTTAGACCCTGGGAGGATCATGGCCCTAGGGGATGGCTTGGGGCTCTGTTCTGGACATGCTAAGTGTAAGACGGCAAATAGACATCCAGGTGGAGCTCCTGAGAAAATGGTTGGCCACTGAAGTCTGGAGTTCAGAAAGCAGGTCTCCACCAGAAATCAGATTTAGGCAAAGCCAGCATTTAGATGGATTCAAAGTCTTAAGACTAAATAAAATCTCCAAATGGGGGTGTGTTGCTAGAGAGGAGAACGACTCAGATACTGAGCTCTGGGGCTCAGTGAAGAGAGAAGGAAAAAGCCACCTCTGAGGTGAGAGGCAAAGGGGAGAACGGGACATCTTAGAAATCAAGTGCAGAAAGTGTCTGAAGAAGACAGAAGAAACTATACCAGGTGCCGCTAATGGTCAAGCAGGGTAAGAACTGAGAGTGACCAGGGGACTTGACAGTGGTTATCTTGAAGGGGACTCAAGAGAAAGGGGGACAGCAGGATTGGAGAAAGGGAGGACAGCTCTTTCCAGGAGGTGCCTGCGGGAGGTGAAGGAGAAAGAACAGTAAGTGGGAGCAAAGGTGTCATGAGGTAAAGAGGAGTTTGTTTTTTTTTTTCAGATGTGGAGAATGACACTCTGTTTTTTTTTTTTTTTTGAGAGAGAGCATGATCTGGAGGAAGGAGGGGCAGAAGGAGTCGGAGAATCCCAAGCAGACACCCCACTGAGCACAGAGCCCAATGTGGGGCTTGATCACACGACCCTGAGATCATGACCTGAGCCGAAACCAAGAGTCAGATGCTTAACCGACTGAGATATGCAGGTGCCCCCAAATGACAGTCTATTGTAAGCTGATGGGAATGATCCAGTAGAGGAGGTATGATGCTGCAGGGAGAGAGGGAACAACTGCCAGGGCGATCGATGTCCTTCATCAGGTGAAAGGGGGCAGAACCCACAGAGCTGTCTGTCCTGGGAAGAAATTGTGCAAAGTCATGACAATGCAAACAGACAGGGGGACATGAGGTGGGGCACCCTCGGGTTCTCTTCTGACACCTGGCTTTGATTTTCTCAGGGCAATGAGAAGCAAGGTAGGGTGCTAAGAGTGAGTTGGAGGGGGAAGGAGGTGGAGAGATGTGGAGAAAGGAAGATGGGGGAGAGGGAGAGGGGGGGCTTGGGCACAGCACCGCAGAGGGGATGCTTTGTGGTGCCTGGGCTTTGGGGCACTGGAGTGAGCCGGGGGGTGGTTTGGCCAAGACAGGGGGAAAGACACTCTGAATAGGTCCAAAGGAGCGATGACAGCCAGTCAATGACCGTGGAATCAAAGTTAGACAAAGTAAGGGGGGGAAAATAAAAGGAAAACAAGAAAAAGGTAGGGTTGATGTTTATGGACTGTTGTCTGGCATCAGGGAGCAGAGGAAGTAGAGAGTGAGCTGGAAACAAGATCGGAGAAGGAGGTTCTGGAGATTAGGGAGAGGTTGGTCTGACAAGGTCAAGGAGACGTCCACGAGAGCATGACCGCCGCAGAACGGAGGGTGCGTTTCTCACAAAAGACCAAGCTTAGTAAGAATAGGCTGAGTATTTTTCCTAATTGGTGAGAACAGTCCATAAAGAGATCTTATTTTTTTTTCCCGAGGTCTTTAAGAAGGCGGGGAGGGAGGGAGCGAGGGGGAGAGGGAGGGAGGGAAAGAGACATTGGCAGCAAAACACACCACTTAATCACATCATATTTCTGAAAGTAGAGCTTGAGAAAAAGTAACCAAGAAACCCGGCACCCTGTCGTTTCAGGGCTTCCCAAAGTCCTCCATCCATACCTCTAATAAAGAGCAGCAATTTGTCTGCATTTTGCAGACACACTTGATGTGCTGGCAGCCTCCCGCACCAGCCTGTTTGCAGGGATTAGGCGGAAGGCGGCGTAACTCCTGCACAGCAAAGCGGAGAAAACCCACAGCCACGCTTGCTCTGCGTCTGGGGGACGCTCTGCAATCAGCTCCACATCATAAAAGCTAACCCTTGGCCAAATGAGGCCCAGACCTGGGCGTGGAGCAAGCACTCCATAAATATTTGGTGTTGACCAAATGAAGGAAGCTGCCACTGCTCTGGATCTTAGCAGAACGTGGGGGGGGGGGGGGCCCAGGTGTGCATGCCTTCAGGTGAAGGTCAAGACGTGCCAGACCCCGCCTGGGTCCCCACCTGGGTTAGGGGGATCACAGGGCCAGGAGTCTGAAGCCCCAGGCTTTTAGTCTCACTTCCACCTAGTCCACAAACATTTAGTGAACAACTATTATGTGCCCAGCTTTGTGCCAAGAACTGGGGGGGTGGGCGGTCTCATGGAAATCAGGCAACCGTACATGTTTATCAAACAGGACACAAATGAAGCCAGTGAAAAGTCAGGATGAAAACATGGGCTATATTATTCTAGGTTTTGTTTTTTTTTTCCTGTTTTTTTCTTTTAAAGATTCTATTTATTTGACAGAGAGAGAGATACCGAGAGAGAGAGCACAAGCAGGGGGAGCGGCAGGCAGAGGGAGAGAGAAAAGCCAACTCCCTGCTGAGCAAGGATCCTGACCCGGGGCTCAATCCCAGGACCTTGGGATCATGATCTGAGCCGAAGGCAGATGCTTAACTGACTGAGCCACCCAGGCACCCCTATTTTAGGCTTTTAAAAAATATATTTTGACTCTTCTGATGAGAAGTCATTAGAAGAGCAGAAGAGCGCTATCTCAACGTTTCACCCACCAAAATCATCTGACAGAGATACCCATTAGGTTGACCACCAAACCACCACAAATGGAGGGTCATAAATAATATATAGCACTGGTCAGAACTGGTATGAATGTGGGTTAATTACTACAGTAATAAAGGAAGTGAGGTAATTTATTTTTCAAAGCGTTAATGAAATGGATGCTTCACCTTCCAGTGTCTTCTTGTACATCTTGGCATTTCTTCTGTTCCAGAAACTGAAGCCAAGTCTTATAGCAAATATTATGAAAAAAAAAATCATTAAGGCTTCTGTGCAAAATTTCAATTGTTTTTAATCAGTGAAGCAGAAGGTAAACAGTGCTATCTTTTATCTATATTTTAAAGACTAGGACTGTCTATTTTAAGTAAATAAGCCATTATCTATTTTACTTTATATATCCTCAATAAAAGTTCACAAAATAGTATACATTATGTGAAGAAAAGTAATACTAGGTAGGTAAATTCATTCCTCTGATATTAAGGTTTGTTCCTCAAAAGCTTTCGAATAACTTTTTGCATGATAGAACACGGGTTTGTTTTTTCTTAGAACATTTGAAAAACGCAGAAAGTATAAAAACAAAAATGAAAATCCCCTGTAATTCCACATCCCATAATTATTAACATTCTGATGCTTCTATCTTATCTTTTATGTAAAAAATAAGTTTTGGAATCATGATGCCTACAGAATAATTCCTGAGTATAGTTTAATATTCTAAACTTTTTCCTTAACATTACACTGTGAGCACATACTTTATTTTACTGTCTTCAGAATTTTGCCGTCATTCAGCTAATCATTCTGATTTTATTCAGCATTCAGGGTTTTTTTTTTTTTTTTTTTTTTTACCATTACAATAATTATATGGGCAGTACCAGCTTTGTACACAAAGCTTCCTCCCCATCTCCTCCTGTTTTCTTCTGGATGTACCAGAGTTTCTGCCGGCACTGTTTTCCTATTCTGAATGACTTCTTTTTTTCTTTTTTTTGCCATTATATTGTCTGATATTATTGCTAATATATGGGTGGGCTACTGAATAATCTGTTTAGTATCCAGCCAGATGAGAGAAACTCCAGATTCACTCATAGGTTTGTAAATTGGTTCACCACCATTTTCTAGGTACTCATAGTATCTATAAATTTTAACATCTTTCATTTTTTAAGATAAAACTCTTATATGCATTTCATGTCTTATTCCATTAGCTAGAACTTCCAGAACAAGATAAAATCATAGTAACAATATACGCATTCCTTTTTTTTTTTTTTTTAAGATTACCTATTTATTTGAGAGAGAGAGAGAAAAAGCACAAGCGGGGGGAGGGGCACAGGGAGAAGGAGAGAATCCTCAAGCAGACTCTCGGCTGAGTTCAGAGCCTGACATGGAGCTTGATCCCAGGACCCTGATATCATGCCCTGAGCCAAAATCAAGAGACAGACGCTCAACCAACTGAGCCACCCAGACACACCAGACAATGTACACATTCTTGTGTTGCTTCAGATTTTAATGGGAAAACTTCTGAAATTTCACCATTAAGCCTGATGGGTAACAGTTTGTATAAGATGTAGCATCTTTTATCATGTTTACCCCGATGTTTATAGCAGCATGCTTCACAATGGCCGAGACATGGAAACAACCTAAGGGCCCATCGATGGATGAATGGATAAAGTTGTGACTCTCACACACACACACACACACACACACACACACGAATATTATTCATTCATTAAAAAAGAGGAAATCCTACCATTTGCAACAACATGGATGGACCCTGAAGGCATTATGTGAAGTGACATCAGTCAGAAAGAGAAATACAAATACTGTGTGATCTCACTTACATGTGGAATCTTAAAACAAAACAAAACAAAACACCAAACTCATAGAAAAAGTTCCCATTTGTGGTTACCAGAGGTGAGGGGAGTGGGAATCAGAGAAAGGTGGTCACAAAGTACAAACTTCCAGTTATAAGACAAATCAGCGCTAGGGACGTAACATGCAAAATGATGACCGCAGCTAACACTGTTGTAGGATACACAGGAAAGTGGTTAAGAAAGCAGATCCTAACAGTTGTCATCACAAGGAGAAATTGTTTTTTCCTTTCTTTTTATTATATCTATTTGAGAAGATGGATGTTAGCTGAACTTCGTGTGGTCATCATTTCATAATACATGTAAATCAAACCACCATGCTGGGCACCTTAAACTTGTCCAGTGAGGTGTGTCAATTATTTCTTAGTAAAACTGGGAAAAAAATGAACATAAACATATAGCATCTTTATTGCACAAAGGAAGTACTCTTTTCTTCCTAGAAGAAATTTTTAGAAGATAAGTTACTTAACTTTGTCAACACATAAACCAAATGGAGATAACCAAATTTTCTTTTGCGGCACAGACTTTGTCACGGCATTCTGAGCTTATCACAGTGGCCTGGGGTTATTCTTTTATAATCAGGGTACAGAAAGTTTCCCTGAAGTTTTATCTTTCTGTCTAAAAGCCCTCTCCAGTGGCACCTGGGTGGCTCAGTCGGTTAAGCCTCTGACTCTTGATTTCGGCTCAGGTCATGATCTCAGGGTCGTTAAGATCGAGGCCCGCGTTAGGCTCCACGCTAAGCATGGAGAATGCTTGCAATTCTCTCTCTCTCTCTCCCTCATTTGGTACTAAAACCTGACCCAAACTGCTGTGAGGTTATCTGGAGACTTTATTTATTCTGGTTAGTGTAACCAGTCTTCAGATTCACTGCAGAAATATCACTGATGTGACTACAAAGAGCTCCCCCAAGCCCCACCGGAGGTGGTAGTAGCATTCACTACAACAACCATATTCCGTTTCTAAAATCCAAAGAGTCCCCAGATCCAAAGCATCCAGTTCCTGTCTGGGAAAGAAAGCGTGGTTCTGTATAACCTGTAATAATATTAGTTTATCCTAGAAGAGAATCACATAACATTCTAGTGTGATCTAATAGCGTGATCAATTTGTTCTCTCAATTGGAATGCAAGTCGCTTGAAGGCCCTGACTTTTCTTGCTCCTCACATCATCTCCTACAGTAACTTACATGTTCCCAAATCCCTGGTGGGTTCTTGGTAATCAGCTTACTCAAATTAATTCTCTCCAAGAGCATCTTCCTTAACTCAAGATATTTCTGTTCTCTGCAAGGCTACTTTCATCAGATGAAAACATCAGCATAACCATCATTTTCCAACCAACCTTTGGGGCAAACGGGCTGGGTAGACCCTTGGAAGGGGTGCCCTTGACTTGTCCTTCTGCATCCCTAGTGATGGTTTCCCACCTCAAATCAAGTGGTTGGCCTTAAATATCTGAAAAGTTGTTGTTCTATTAATAAAACGTTCAAAATATGTCAGCACATTTTAATGATTTTACTTCCACCATAAGGCTCACTCAAAATGTTTTTGGCAAAGAGCGGAACTATGGCATTTGCTCAAATGGTATGGAACTACATTTCTATGAGGTTTCTGCCCAACAGTGGTCCCAAGATGTGATGGGATCTTTGGCACAAGGCACAAGACATTAATTGCTGTCTCACACTTCAACCATGAGGGCCTCCTTATGTTTCTGGAGCTGTTGCATCTTGTCAATTGTTTTGAGTTTTCTATTAGATTACAATTTGCTGGCATTGCTGGGGGAGATCCCGAAACTGCCACAAGTAGGCTCTAGAAACTATAAATAAGAATAATGACTTACATCATCTTCACATATTATATTTTTCACATACATGATTTCCGAATAACTTCCAATTGGCTGGCTTCCGCAGGTCAGCCTTGTGTTGCCATTACCCACAAGGGTATCTTCAGCACCAATGTGGGAGTCAATGACCTTGCACAATTTTATGACTTGATTGTTATGAAGGAGGTGAGGGGACAGCTGACATTTTCTGCCAACCCAATGCATCATCTTTCGATTTCTGTAGGTTTGTTGTTATCTCTGTCTGAACCTCATGGTGGCAGGTACCAAAAATGATCCCCGGAGTTCTAGCTCTGGATGGACACACCCTTCTTTGATGTGAAGAAGCTTACTGTTCCAAAGGCAGCAATGGCTGTCTTTCGGAGTCAGGCTAATTTCACCGACAGAATATAGCTTAGCACGCTTCATCTCGCGGTGCAGAGCCAGGCACAGATGAACACTGAACACATCTACTGTGATGGCTGATAATGATGATGGGGCAGGTGAAGGAAGGTCACCTTTCTCTGGGCCAGGTACTTGGTAGGTGCTCATTGACAAATGGTGACAGCTACTAGATGCCACTCTAAAAGACACCTACTCTTGAAAAGATATGGAGGTCAATCCAAACTCACAGACGAAATGCCTGGGAGTATGCAACTATGTTTCTTTGGGTTGAGTTGTGGAAGTCTTTCTGAGGGCAAGCACGTCTGGAAGAGTAGGGAGGAATGTATAAGCAGCTGTTCTAGGTTTTCCCTGCCAAAGAAATACCACCTACCCAGGAGAGAAGACTAAGGCCATATCACTACGGGGCATCTAAACTCCTGTCTGGGCAGGGAGGCCACTACTATTGGTCTACTTTGTGTATGTGCTCTAGTACGAGCTCAACCGGTTACATAAGTTGCAGTGGCCAGTGCTAAATGAAACGCAGGCCCCTTGTGCATAAATCACGCATTTCAAAGTACTGACTGCAGACCTTAAACTAAGCATGGAGCCCTTCAAAGAGGGTCTGTGTGAAGGTACAAGTCCACTCCCGTGAAGCTGGGAGTATGTTAACAGAATCTTATGGTTGGTTATCCTTCTTGTTCCCTGGACCTGGGTTCTTAGAGTCCTAGAAGGCTCAGCAGGTGGGCAGGGCTAATAACATGAGCTAGGAAAGATGAGGCCCAACATTACATTGGCTCCACGTGAAACACTTTCCTCAAATTAGAAACGGAAAGTGAGCAAGACAACCCAAAGGGTTCCTAGATGCTCAAGGCTAAATGGTGACCTTGATAATCAAGGGAAAAGATGATATCGGAATTAACTTCATGGTGGGATATAAAGTTGTTCCCTCCTTGTAAACAGAGGCTTGGTGAAGAACTACTAACACTGTAGGGCTCGGGAATAATGATCCTGGGAGGCAGGCTCCACAGGCCACAGGACTGCAAAGCTGGAGACGGGCTGTCAACTGTAGAATCAGAAACCTGCAACTTTAAATTTATTGGGACTTGATTTAACTTCCTTTATAGGTAGGGTAAATACAGGATGCCCAGTGAAATTTGAATTTCAGATAAACAAGAAATAATATTCTGTGTAAGCATTTCCCAAATATTGCATGGGACATAATTATACTAAAAAAAAATCATTTGTTGTTTATCTGAAATTCAAACTTCACTGGGCATCTTGTATTTACTTACTGAATCTGGCAACATTGCTCTTAAAAAAAAAAAAAGATTTATTTATTTATTTTTGAGAGAAAGACAGAGTGTGTGGGGGGAGGGGAAGGGGCAGAGGGAGAGAAATCCTTAAGCAGACTCCCCACTGAGCACAGAGCCTGACGTGGGGATCGATCCCAGGACCCTGAGACCATGACCTGAGCCAAAATCAAGAGTCAGACGTTTAACTGACTGAGCCACCCCGGTGCCCTGGCAACATTACTCTTGATGGGTTCTTGATAGGTTCCCCCTCCGTATTTTGTCAAGTTCTATAAGAAAATGTTAACTTCTCCCAACTGAGCTAGAATTCTGGGGCGGTGACAGTATAACGCCGTGGACAGAAGTGGTCATGGAGATGCCGCAAGCCGCCTGAGAGGAAGGGAAACTCAAAGGAACCAGACTGTGGAGACACCTGTGTGCACGTCCTCACCCGGACCTTCTCCTGCTGTTCGCAACCCTCCCTGCACACTGGAATCACCTTAGGGTGGTTTAAAAACATCAATGCTGAGTTCCTGCCCCACAGACAGCCTTACTTAATTGGTCTGGGATGCAGGCGAGGCAGGTGGAGTTTTCAAAGTTCCCCAGATGAGAACAACTGCACCAAACCTCAATGTCAAAGCCCCAAATACATATATATCCTCAAAATCCAAGGGTAAGAAATGGATTGGATGTTCCACTTTAATACCTGCGGGCATGATCGTCTTTCTTTTTTCACGGAAAGCACTAAAAGCATGAGGCTAGTTATCCCACCCCGTTGTTCTTGGACCTGGCTGCACATGAGAATCACCTGACTCCCAGCCCTGTGTCCCCAGAGACTCCTATTTCCTGAAGCTAGTGTGGGTCCCAAGAGTTAGAACAGTGGCCCTAAACTTTAGTGTGCATTAGAACCACGTGGAGAGCTTTTTGAGCAGGCAGATTCCTGTCCCACCACAAGCCACATCCCCACCATGCGAGGCCCAGCACAGGAGTAGGCACGGGGACACGGTGGTTCTGACGCGGAGCGGCACTGGCGATCAGCAGCTTGGGCTACGGGCTCCTTTGCCACCAGCATCCTCCTCCAGCCAGCTCTGCCTTTGTAGGGCTGAACAGAGAGGTGAGCTCCACTCTGGGGCTGGAACAGTCACTAATGGTTACTTTATGGTCCCAACAAGAAAACCAAGGACCGGGGCCAATTCAACTGCATCCTTCAATGAAGCTGGAGCCGTGGTTAATAATGTGATATTTCTAACGCATGCTAGAACAGTCGCTCATCACAGGACACGGTGGGCCTTGGCTGCTTCTTGCTTCTCCCCCCTTCCTGGTATGTCCACCCAGGTTGCCCCTCACCTCCATCATTTACACATTTTACCCACCCTCCCAGGGCTAACAGAAATGCCCCCAGCTTCCCCACGAGTCCCTCTCTTGATCTCCACAAAGCAAGAAATCACTATAGCCCCATGCTTCTTTGAATCTCTTTAATGGTGTCTATCTTATTCTCCCTTGCTCTATCTGTTTTGTAAACTTAAAACTCCCTGTGAGATTATAAACCCCTCGAAGGTATGTCTCATGTCTCTGTATCCGTTTAATATGCCCAGCATCATTGGGTGGATGTCAAAAGCTTATGTCCTGAATGAAACTGGGATCATTAATACGGCATCTCAAGCCTATAACCAAGAATCAATGAAACCCACTGTTGTAAGTTAAAGGGAGCACTACAGAGGTAACAAGAAGAATACAGGAATATAAGGTCATTGAATTCATGTTCTGAAGATCGGCGTGACAGGAAAATGTGAACAACTTTGCATTTCCAAAACAACTGTGTTTTCTGGACATAACAACGAATGCAATTTCTGAAGGTTTTAGCACCAATTTCGGCCTTATTATGAAGAATAATGTACAAATTCTGTTTTCTGAGACAACAAAATATTTTCGTGTTTGAGCTAAAATATCTTGCTTTCCCGGAAGTATCTGTTACTTTGAGTCTGGGACCTGCACCAACTCTCCCATTCACGAAGAAAAAAGAACCATGAAAATCTGCGAGGTTTACTTCTGTCCCGTGAGCAACTGTGTTGACCAGACATTGTTTCTTATCCATTGCCTGGCCTAGGCCCTGAGGGCTCTTTTTCTCCCTCACAGTAGCAGGAAGCTCTCCAGGGAATGGTTAAGAGTATAGTCTCTGGAGATAGAAGTCCCAGATTGAATCCTGACTGTGACAATTATTAGCTCTATGATCTCAGGAAAGCCATGAAGCCTCCTTGGGCCTCAGCTTCCATCTTGGAAACTGGGAGTAATAACAGTATCTACTATTAGTGCTATCTACTACTCTCCTACCCCATAGGAGTGTTAAGAAGGTCACGGGAGTTGGCCTACCCAAAGCACTTGCAGTCCTGTTTGGTACATGGTAAAGGCCTCTCTTCGGGAACCTCCAACATACCACAGCCCTAGGAGACTGGACACATTGTTCTTTCTTACTGGCAGTGAACACGCACACACACTCAACCACAGGTGGACATGTATACAAAACATCATATAAATACTAAAGCCAAGATTAGGGGAAAAAAATCAACAAAACTCAGTGTTAGCAAGGGTACTAAGAGATGGGCATTCTTCAACATTTCTGGTATGATTGCAAATTAGCCAATATTTCAGAAAGTAAACTGGCCATGTATTACAAGGGTCTTAAAAATATTAAAAACCTCATGAGAAACTTTATGTCTGAAATTAGTGCTAAGGGGAACAAAAAGAGAGATGGACAAAGATGCCCATTATGCTGTTATTTTTAATAATGAAATTGGAATTTTTTTTTAACGTCCAATGTGGTTTATTCACAGGGTGAATATTACAATGCCACAAAGAGATTAAGTTACGAGAAATGGTAATTCCATAAAGAAATCTTTATCATATACTGTTCAGTACCTATACTAGGGGCACCATTTATTTCAACCATGTAACAATTATACACATAGAAAGGTACTGGGGGAAAAAGGTAAGATATTTCTGGGTTGGCAGCATTACAGGAAATTTTTACTTCTTTCTTCGTACTTTATATATTTGTTAAAAACACACTGCCGGTATAATCTGTTAAATCTCTTGGGAAAAGAAATAAACACAGAATAAGGGCACCAGAATTAGTTCATTACCACTGGATAGCCATTTAAAAACTTTATCTTATAATACTGAGAACAGCTTTAAAGATTAAACAGCGTCTGCGCATATTTGCAGGAGACTCTACCTTAATTATAGCACATTCTTTCTCTCTTGTTCACTAAGAACAGCTCAAAGAAGGATGAAAACAAAACAACCCGAAAAACCCTTAGGCTGCTCAAGAAAGCATGATAGGGGCAAGGAGCTCCTATCTGGAGCCAGCTTCTCAGAGTTACTTTTTTGGGGCTTGGGTCTGCCACACTTCTAACCAACATCTCTAAAGCTTAAACACTCGTAAGGACCCCATAAAACCCTGTCTAGGTATAAACAAGATGAGATGGCAAATAACTTTCCAGGTATAGGATGCTACACAAGAGCATGAAGGTAACTGGGGAAGGGCAGGGGCTCTTGGTGGGGCTTGAGCCCAGGGGCCATGGAAGGCAGTGCAGGAGGGGCTGGAAAAGGCCAGAAAGACCAGATCACAGTGGGGTCTGAAGGGCACAAAGCACCTGCCAACCAGCAGCTGTTGCCAGTCACTCTGAGTTTCCATGTTCAGCATAATTTTACACGAAGCCCATAATGTCTTAAATGTAACTGCATGCGGGCTTGGTAGAGTGTCCCCCAAACCACTCCTATTCTGGAGCAGTGACAACCAGAGAGCAGCTTTGTCCCCAGATGTTGTTGATGGCATATTCTTAAGAAGTATTCGTGTTTTCCCCTCTGATAGATGGGAAACAAAACACTCTCAAATTCAGCGAGAAAAAAACTCTTTGCTATCTGTTGTGGATAGGCAGGTGGCCACCCAGGAGTTCCCAATACAAAAGAAAAATACTGGTCCTAGCCACTAGGATTAAACTACCCCATCCATCAAAGGCAAAAAGAGAGATTCATAAATCCGTTAACAATCCCAGAAGGTATCTGATGGCTCCCATCATGTATTGGAATGTCAGAGAGAAGCGTATGTGGGTCTTTGAGATGCATCTACCATCAGCTTCTTCTTACACCAGGTACAGAGCCCAAGAGAGACCCAACATGGAAAGGGCTGGAACATCACCTCCAGTGAGGCCAATGGAAGGAATATTTTTAACAAGTCAAATCCCAAGAAAAACATGGAAAAAAAACTGGTTTACAAATTGTTCAATTTATAGGAAACAAAGCCATTCTCAGCTGTTGGGTGGCATGGCCTGGGGCAGAAATCCCACCTTGTGGGGGCGGGTCCATGGAGTGAACTTGCCCTCAGATCTGCTTTGACTACTACATTGTTTAAAAAGAAAAAACAAGGGGCACCTGGGTGGCGCAGTCAGTTGAGTATCCGACTCTCGGTTTCAGTTCAGGTCGTGATCTCAGGGTTGTGAGATGGAGCCCCCATCGGGCTCTGCGCTCAGCATGGAGTATGCTTGAGATTCTCTCTCCTTCTCCCTCTGCCCCTCCCACTTGTGCTCTTACTCTCTACCTCTCTCTCAAATAAATGAATAAATCTTTAAAAAGAGAGAGAAAACAAAAAGAAAAAACCATACATGATCTGCCAGCATTTTAAAAATTAGGGAATTTCATATAAAAATACTGAACTCTGACTTCTCTTTAAAAAAAATAAAATGAAATAGACAATCCTGTAGAATAGCCCACGTTCTGTCACCAGAAAGAAAGAAGTAACCCCCTTTGGGCTGGCTATGCAAGGCCCCCAGAGCCCACTACACTGACTGATACATTTCCTGACCCTGAGTTTGCAGTCCCCAAATCACAGATCACACAAGTAAATATAATAACTAAATATCTTACTCTTCTCCAGCATGTAGGAGAGATTGACAGACATGTTCTTTCTTCTCTATCTTTGAACTTTGCTAGCCAAAAAAAAAAAGTCACCCAATAAAAAAAATTGTACTTCAATTTTTTTAAGGAAACAAAAATCATATTGAGATAGAGACACAAGGGGGATAATTCTACTTTGAGGAGGGTACTAATGAGTGCATTAGAGTTCTCTTTGGAATGGCTAAGAGAATTCATCTGTTTGGAAGGGTAGGGTGGTAAGAGATTTGTCTTATTCTCTAGAAAAATCTTCCCCTGAAGCCTGAATCTCCCTAACTGCAAGCAGAATTAGGGGAAGAAGCAGATCTATGGAAATACAAAATTTCCCTGTCATAAAAATAAATCCTAAGAGATAAATTTTTAGCTTCAACATCGAATGAAGTTATAGCTCTTTGACAAATGATGTTCTGGGTTGCCATGACAACTGGGCCCGCTAGAGGTGTGCGTAAAGAGGCCTGCCCATAAATCAGAACGTTTTAGGAAGGGGTTAAAACAAACACTTCTAGACTATTCCCAAGATTTAGTGCCAAAAATGTAATTATAGACATTTGTATCAGTCTGCCATAAAGCATGACGGCTCCAATATTACAAAATGTTAATTAAAAAAATCTATTAAGCCCATGTCCCTCTGAAAGAAATTAATATCACACCTAAGGATGGGAGTCAGTGCAACTCAGAGGCTGGGAAAATTGGATGGCCAAGTAGAAAGGGAAGCTTAAAAGCAGACTAAACCAGGAGCAGTTTAGTTAAGAGTTCCGGCTAGATTCTGACCCTCAGGACGAGAGCTGAGGGCCAGACAACATGCTCAGAGCCTTTCCGGAAGCCTGAGAGAGCATAAAGAGTAATCAAAGATTTGGAGATGGAATTAGAAAGAAAAATCTGATAGACAGAGGTTAGCTCACCTGAAAATACAAGGACGAAGCACCAAAGAATCATTCAATCCGGGAGGATGTAAACAACATGCGGTAACCATTAGCAACTTCCAACGAGGGCAAGAGAAATGAGAATTAGCTTAAAATCCGACACTGGAAAAATGCTTTGTAAGGTAAAGGTCATGATATTCCACTCCAAGGGTCACAAATGAGCAGCCTGCAGGCTAAACTGAGTCGAGAGATAAATTCTGTCTGGCCTGTATGGGGTTCTTTTAAAAAATGTACAGTGCTTGCCAACATTTAAGAAGCAGGCTATTGCACATAAAATTCTGGCTTCTTCTCTTTCACATGCTGATCCAGGGATAGGCCTGGATTCCCATGTGGCAACTGGAGCTGGGTTCACGGAACAGAAGCTCCTTGAAGACAAGGGGTTTGCCTTGCTCAACCCCGTGTCCTCAGCACCAAGAATAGCGCAGGGCACGAAGAGCACATTCACCCCTTCTGAGCGGAATGAATGGAGTACCTGGCTGAATTAATGAATGAGGAGCAGCTGCCCTCTTTAAATAAAGACACACTCTCCAGGGGGCTCCCCCTCCCGGACTGTCCGGCCTGCCTGGACCCTAAAGGCATTTGAATTTCCACCTCGCTCTGTGCAGTAAGCTCTTCCTTCTTTGAGACACTCTGTTGTCTTTGACGTGAATCCCCCCCATAGAACCCATTTTAACGGCCACATATGCAGGCCGCTGAAGCAAAATGACAATGTGGTAATATCCGTTAAGGATTTTAAAGAACAGCCCAAAAAATGATCTTCCTTTAAAGGTCTGGCATCATCGTTCATCCTGCGGGCAGAAAGCTATATCAAAAAACTTGCCCAAGTCTCTTCCAGTGCTTGAACAAAGCAAGTACTTCTGATCACTTGTTTATTCATTCAACAAACATGGAACCTTTTCTGAGTGCTAGTATGACTAAAGGCCATGTGATATGTCTCTTTTACCTGGATGGCCCGAGATTTAAAGTTTTATTAAATGACTGGGATTCACTATAAACAGTAACCACATCATGAATCTACTATATGCAGATGAATCCATTCTTAACTCATCCTCGCAACCTATGCGTTAGAAGTTATTAGCCCTATTTTATAGAAAGGGAAACTGAGTCTTAGAGAGGTTAAGAACCAGGTTCACAGCATGGGCCAAAGGGGCTGGAGGGATTTGGCACGTACACCATGTGTGTGATAGGACATGCCACCCACCTCTCAAATAAACTCTATCCTCAAGTGTAGCGGGTTCAGTAGTAGCCTCCAAAAAAAAGATGTTTCCAGTTATATCCCCTGGAACCAGCGAAGGGGGTCTTATTTGGAAGAAAGAGTCTTTGCAGAAGTAAGTAAGGATCTCAAGGTGAGAACATCCCAGACTTCTGGTGGGCCCTAAATCCGGTGATAATTATTCTTCTAAGAGGAGGTGAGGACATGGAGGCACAGAAAGAAGGCTATGTGAAGACGGGCAGAGGGGTAGCATGTCTACAAGCCCAGCAACGCCAAGAATTGTCAGCAGCCACCAGAAGCTAGAGAAGCCTGGAACGGATTTTCCCTCAGACTCTGCAGAAGGAACCAGCCCTGACAACACTTCAATTTCTGACTCCTGGCCTGTGAAAGGATACGTTTCTGCTGTTGTAAGCCACCAAGCATGTGGTGTTTTGTTATAGCAGCCCTGCAGACCTCATACATCAGAATACTCCTGGGCTGACAAACTGAAGTCCCCCAGAAAACTTAGCCTGTGCTGTTCATTGGGGCGATTGGGCTGCATTCAGGATCCTAACGTGAGGCTCCCTATTTCCAAACAAGACTGAGGCCTGAGCTTTGTTCAGAAAATTCTCCCATTGCAATAAAAGTGAACTCAACTAGGAATCATATACATTTCATTTCCTTCTTCGAAAGCACAGGTGTCCTCAAACAGGAATGGTGTGCGGCCCCATGCTTTGGAGCAACTCAATTTAATGCAGACATAGAGGACCCAGGCTTACCTCACTAGATGATCAAATACAGCACAACGCTATTACGGGAGTATAGGAAGGAAGGTGTCACTTCCATGTGGGCCATCTTGGGGAAGCTTCTCGAGGGGAGGAGGAGTGCAGCTAGGCTTTGGAAAGGGACAGCAGTAATGACAATCCTCATAATGTTATTGTTTACTGAACACCTACAACACATCACGTCCTGCTGACCTGCCATACTTTTCCCATTAAATTCCCCCCGTCACCCCACTAGCTAGATATCTGCCACCCTCGTCTCTCTGAGGAGGAATCTGGGACTTGCAGAGTGAAGTGCCAAATCCAAGGTCACCCAATCAGTAAGTGACAGGACTCTGACACATGAATGCCCCAGGTGGTGGGAGGAAGAGGGTCAAACTAGAGTCTTGAGGAAGTACAGAAGTGGTGGTGGATGGGAAGGCGTGGTAGAAAAGACAGGCTGGAGGAAGAATGTTCCGGAGTTTGATGCCCCATTTTGAGGAGCATGGACTTTATCTACTTAGCTTTGTGAGTTGCCAGAGCAGTGTGAGTCCAGGGCTGACTAGCTCAAGTCTGTGTTTTAGGTGGAAAATGTTGGACGCACAAAGTTGGGGAGCATGGTGAGAAGAGTGAAACCAGTCTGCCCCAGACAAATACAGAGAGCCTAAAGGAAGGCAGAAGGGGTGGGAGTGGAGAATACCAGGCAGGTCTGAAAGACAACAGGGAGAGGGGACGCCTGGGTGGTTCAGTCGGTTAAGCGTCTGACTCTTGGTTTTGGCTCAAGTCACGATCTGGCAGCTGTGGGACTGAGCCCCAAATCGGGCTCTGTGCCCAGTGCAGAGTCTGCTTCAGATTCTCTCTCCCTCTCATTCTCTCTCAAATAAATAAATAAAATTTAAAGAAAAGAAAAATAGCTGGGAGAAAGACGTAGCTTGATTTCCAGACAGTATTCAGGAGGTAAAGACAAGGAAGGTGTCCTGGCTAGCCCAGACGTTTGGAAGGATGGACAAGGTGTGAGTCATAGCACAGGACACAGGACAAGGGCTGTGTGGGCACATGTGGTGGGTTCAGTTTAAAAAACAAAACAAACTGATCTTTTTTGTTTCTGGGACCCTCAAACTCCAGGCATGGCCATTAGCAGATGGTGCTGTAACTTCTGCCTTCTCTCCCTACCTGATAGGTTTCCTTCAAGGGGTCTGGTTGGAGTGAGAGGGTATTTAAATTAAACACATGAATAGTTTAAACTCTCCAAAGGAAATTGTGCACTCTAGGTTTGAATCAAGCATGATGTACAAACCACTGGCCTACTTCCCAGAGAAGCACCCCCCCGCCCCGCCGCGCCCAGCCAGCACCAGGATGGCCACGTGTCACAGGCCTAGAACTCAGCATGACAGTACAGAGCACCCCAAACTCCGCCTGCATCTCAGATGTACAACCGGCAAACTGAGTGAAGAGAAAGAACTCAGAGCAGGGAGCTGCCACAGGCTTTCAGGAGCCCATGCACAGCTGTCTAGAATGTTGCTGGTTCCAGAGCTCCTTCTTAGCTCCTGTCCACCTGCCCTGCCCTCTCTAGAAAGCCATGCAGTCCTAGAAGAAAGATGAGCTAGGAGTCCGAGGCCGACACACAGCTAGTCAGGGTCTAAAATAATCTGAATTCTGCACATTGATCTCATCCAGCAGCACCTGGGAAGCGTGTCAGTAAGCACTGGACTTGACTGGAGTCAGAAGGGCAAGGTTCGAGTTCTGCCTTGACATGTGGCTCTTATTACCCGTGGACTTGGGTAAGCCCAGCACTCTGGAGGTAGGCTGTGCTGGGCTCTGTGGGGTCCGCTGCTGCCCCTGCAGCGGTCAGCACCTGTGTCTCCTTCCTGGAGGACTGTCCTTGAACTACTGGAGCCCGCTTTGGCCAGTTTTGACCCTCATCCAATGACTGGTGGGTGCACGAATAGGAAAGCCCAACTCCCAGATTTCTGGGGGGCAGCTTACACTCCAGAGTTCCCCTGCCAGCAAGCTATGCCTGAAATCATCTTCCTGCTTAGCCCCTTGCCAGGCTTGCCTCTTCTGCTCCCTCCCCAGGGTGCCCTGCAGCACACCCTTGATAAATCCCTGCTCCATGAATCCTCATGTGCGTTTGCCTCCAGGAAGCCCGGCCGAGACCAGTATCTGCCCCAGGCTGCCGTGGAGGAGCTGTATCTTAACAGCGATGAGCAGAATCTCCAGCAGAGGGGTCACCAAAGGCAAAATCTGGCAATCTTTTGTTTAATTTGGCTCACGGAGACTTGAAAAAATGTGAAGGGCCCTGCCAACATGGAAAAAGTGGGAAATTTCACATAAAAACCCAGATCTCCACTTGCCTCAGAAAAATCAGACTCGGCTGCCCGGAGCCTACTTTCTGACTCAGCAGCGGTGGTGCGGCGTGGGGACAGCTCCGCCAGGGCACGAGCCGGTCCCCACGCCCCCACCGACCCACCTACTCCCACGGGACCTATCTGCTCTCTGCAGCCACTGGAGTTGCCAACCTAGGGTCAAGCACATGGAAAGTACTCAGTGAAGTCTGTTGAATCTGAACACGGCATCATCTTCCTTGAAAACAATGTAACCGCGGGAGAGCAGGGGTGAAAACCGTGTCGGCGGATGCATAGCTCTGCTCCCCTGTAAGCTCCGTCCTCTGACCTGGCAAGGGATGGATGGACGCTGTCACGAGCGCTCTCCTGAAAGCAAGGTGAACCAGCGATGAGAGCAGCCAGGACAGGACATTTGATGGGGAACACACAAGGAAAATGAAATTCAATCACTTGTGGTTTTAGTATGCAGGGGAGAAAAACAAAAACAGGTCTTCATTTCAGATGCTGTTTCATGTTGCCATAAATAAAAGGATGGCTACAGCTCAAAAACGACATTTTAAACAGTTCAAAATGTGGACCTGCCCTATCTGTGTATCTTTTTTTTTTTTTTTTTACAGGATGGAAATAGTCAAAGCCCTTTAAACCAATGTAACTGCTAAGTCATTTAGGGGAGCAGCAGTTCCCTTGAGCACTGGACTCCAGCCATCCAGTGGAGTGTCCAGGTCACGGTCAGGTGGGTCAGTATGCTTTGCAGGGAGATGACGAGCAACAACTATCAAGTACATCGGTTATGTGGAGGTCGGACAAGGTGGCGCTATTGTCCAAGAGCACCTTGCAGACCTTCAGCTTCAGGGAGCATAACTGACTAAGGGCCCCATGACACCCTGAAACCCGTCTGCGCTCTGAAATCCATCCCCTCACTTGCACATGGTCCATGCTCCCAGCCCACGGGGGGCTGCACCAGCACCGAGGACTGGGTGTGGCAGAGAATATCAAGGCAGACCCATCCTGGGAGCCAAGGAGCTCCTCTGATGGCTGACTTGGTTCCAAGGCTCCCCAGGAGCCTTGCTCATCCTTCCATAAGGCACATGGAGTCCAGGGGGCTTGACCTCTCCTCCCTCCCTCTCATTCACGGGAGGTGTACTTGCACCTCAGCCTGATGCTCTTACTGCCTTCCCTATCTCCTTCCCCATTTTCTCTCACACAAGAGTTTCTCCTGATTAGAATCCTGGCAGCTTCTGTCCTGTCTTGGCATCTGCTTCTCAGAGGACATGTTCTGCATTTGAAAATTCCTACTGCCTATATTCGGCAAAATCTGTCGACTCTACCCAATGATCGAGGCTCTCAACTTCTGTGTGGTTACATGAACCCGAAGAAGAAAGTACTTACAAAGAGAACTTAAAATGAGCAGGCTTTAAGGAACTGGGCAAAGAGTTAAGAGAAAGAGAAAAAGAAAAAGCAGGAGGAGGGGGAGGATGGAGAAGAAGGTGGAGACACGTTTTCAGTTGTTCTTCCATTTTGACAATGTTCCATTGAGAAATGGGCAGGGAGGTCCCCTGAAACACAACCTGCTCACACCTCTAGGAAGAACTCTCAGAGACGGTCTCTTTTACCTGTCTTGCTCCAGAATCCCAACTGTTCAAATGCCATGTGGGATGAGACATGGTGTCCCTTAGAGGATGGATGGCCAGGAAGCCCTTTGTGACCACGATGGAGACCACAAGGCTCTCATTCTCAACACCCCAAACCTCAACATCTCCGACTGTCATTTTGTGGAAAGGCAGGAAAAGGGAAGAACACTGCTTATATGAGATATGTAAAATGTGCCTCATAACGAAAAAAAGAAAGAACACAGTCACACACACACACACACACACTCACACTCATACTCTGCTATGAGGGTTAATGTTAAAAGGAAACCTTCAGGCTGGTTATTTCATAATTCACAGCAAAATAGAAAAAAAGAGACAAAATCAGCAGCATCGTTTATAAGCCCTGGAAAATGGAAGTTTCCAAGCTGTCATAAATAAGGATGGAAGGATTTGCCAAGTCAGAAATTTTGCCAAGTTTGAAATCCACTCAATCCTTACATTTTGGAGCTCAGAACGGAACACCAACCTTTTGGGATTTGTAATCATTTCTTCTCAGCGAAACTTCTTGCTATTTATAAGGAAGTAAAAACAAAAAGCAAAAAATACAATATGGAAAGTTTTTAAAAGGAGCTGGTTGGGAACGTTACAGCATGGTGTGCATCGGGAAGGCAATAATGGTACAGATGGTGTATGACTGGGATTAAATTCCTATTTAATCAAACAGGGCTTAAAGTATGCAATATTCCGTGTGCGCGTGTGTGTGTGTGTGTGTGACGGGGGAGGGGAATTGTGTCTTTCCTTGCTGGTACCTCTCTCTCTCTCTCTCTCACACACACACATACACACAATCTCTCTCCTGTGCAAATGCTCCACCCAACTGATTCTAAATTTTTAATGTGTGAAAATTAAAGAGAGGTCAAAGCATATTTCCGTGTGTGGTTTGGCTTCAGAAAGGGAACTTGAAAAAAAGGAGAGAATAATAATTAAAAAAAAAAAGAGAGAGAGAGAGAAAAGGGAAAGAGAAAATAGGTAACAAACGTGGAGATACTTTTCACCAATTTATACTGGGTCAAGAAGAATCCGAGCCACCCAAATGAAGAGCAGAGGCCTGATGGATTTCTCAGGGTCTGTAGCCGTGGGGTCCCCCAAGAGGCAAAGGGAAAGCTCCAACCTCAGAGCAGCAGGGCCAGACGCATGGATTTTATAGGCAGATGGATCTGATTTGCATGACTTTGGGCAAGTTACTTAACTTTCTGCGTCTTTGTTTTCTTATGCGTGAAGTATGGACAGTCACAGCATCAATATTACAGATACTACATCAGACCACGGCCCACGAGGCCAAAGATGGCATCTATCCCTCTTATTGTGGTGTCCCCAGTGTGCGGCTCACCGTCTGACCTATAATTGACACAACAAATATTTACTGGATTTTGAACAGACCTGACGTAAGATGAAAGAAGATAATGAAGAATTCAGTACATGTCTCAGTTGGGGTCGTGTCAAGGAAAAAGAACTCACCGCAAATGGTTTAAATGAGAAATGTGGGAACGCTGTGGAGAGCAACGGGCGGGTTAAAGGGACAAACAAGATACAGTGAGGCACTGGAGACTGACGGCAGTGGGAAGCCTTTCCCTCCGCTAGAATCGAGGGGAACAGATGGAGAAGAGGAGAAAAGGTGGAGCCTAGCCGCAGGGACCGTGCATGCGCGGGGATGAGCCCTGGCAGGGATGAACCTCCACGCGTGCGAAGGGAGCAGGCATAGGCCGACCCTTCTACTCCACCTGACACCTGCTAGTCACCCGGCTGGTCCAACACACTGGGGAGCCAGCACACTACCACCCCAGAAGTAGAACATTCAACCATGTTTAGTGAAGGAGGGTGATGGCGAGGTAACTGCCCCCCGCCCCCCACCAAATCCAGGAACCTAAGTGCAGAGAGAACACCTGTCAAGGGAGTCATCTTTGCAAAGCCTGAAGCACCCTAAATGCACTATCTCTTCGTTCATGTAAAAACCGAGAACATCCCCCTGTCATCCAGAGGTAAAACAGGGCTTGGTGACTCTACTTCCCCCCCCGGGGGGCCAATGCCCTTGCATGAACTTACCTGAAGCGGGGTCCTAATCCTTAAAGCAAGCAGCCACGGCCTACATTTTTATTTAGCGATTCAGCCAAGACTAAACACTGTATGATGAGAAATATTAACAAGAAATGAAAGGGTGTCAAATAAACACAAAAGAGGCTTTTCCTTTCCTCTTGGGAAACACAATCAATATTTTAAAAGGAGAGAGGGTGAGAATTTACTGTTCATTAGCCTATGGTTGGGCGGAGATTTTAATTCAGTAAACACAGGCCCCCAGCGTCCTATGCTGTGCCACATGGGGCCTGGACCAAATGACTGGGAGCTCAGTGCACGCCCTTGGCAGTCTCTTTCAGTCACCGGCTGCCAGACGGGATCTTCGGGGACAGGAGTGTCAACATGACTGAGTTACTCAGATGCTGCTCCGGCTCGTTGTGTTTCAGAGGCAAGAAGCTGCTCGGGCCGTCCCCACCGCCTTGTTCCAGTGTCTGGATGGTCTACACGGAGGTGGCAGGAGGTGTCCTCAGACAAACCCTCCGGCCTCACCCCCACCGAGGCGGCGTCCCTCACCAGAGAGTCAGGACTGCTCCAGACCGCTACAGATGAGCTGGAAGTACTCCGGTTCAAGAGCCATGAGGAAATTCATTTCAGAACAATCGAAACCAACAAATCTGTCTTCAGTTACAATGGGCAAAGCAAACATGTGCTGGGTTGTCATGAGCTAATCCGCAAGGAACCCATACTTGATCACAACTTCTGTGTTCCATAAAGTAACATTTAGAAAGCATGTGCCAATTCACTACTGTGCCACATACTTGGAAGTCGAGGTGTGCAAGGGCTTCGTCAATGGCACCTTTAAATAACCGGAGGCTTATTGGGGCGGCATGTACCTCCCCGGTAACAAAGGCTGACCTTACAATTCTGCTTTTCTACAGCAGTCATCTCTGCTCAACCTCTAGTGAGTGACCCCTGGGCACTTGCATGACCCTGAAGGTGCCCCAGGCACCTCGCTGGCCTCACCCCAGTTCCAGCCCTGCTCAAGAGTCCGTACGGGGTAGCTGTTTCAGTCTCCAGCTATCTAGCCAGCCTGCCAGAGTTCAAATCCCGGTGTAACCTGGATCAAGTTCCTCAATCCCTCTGTTCTTCAGTTTTCTAACGTTTAAAATGGGAGCAATATAGCATTGGCTAATTTTAAGAGGATCAGGAATTAATCCAGGAAGCACTTACCACAGTGCTGGGCATACAGTGAGAAAGCAATACGGTTAACTAGTACTACCATTTAGATATTGTAGTCAACCTCACTTTAAAATGCATTAGAAAAGGTGGTAACAACAGCAAAAGTGCCTTAAATTAGGTGCTGGTTTAAGAAGAGAAAAGCCCAAATGACAAAATATCTTTAAAGAAATGAAACTGCATTGCTTCAAACATAAAATAGCTCCAGCAAAGGCCAGCCATGCTTTGTCTACTACAGCTATTATGAGAAACTACCTCAGGAAGTAGAAAGGAATAATCTAGTTATTTGTAGCTCATTGCCTGCAAATACTTGTTTCTGAGGCTTGAGGGAACTTGAAACAAGTCTTTTCTTTCACACACTCTCTCAGCCAATTCGTTTATTTTTATTCGTAGCTGAAGATTTTCAAATGGATGATTTCAAAGTTAAAGATAATGTAGACCTCTTTCAAATGATCAAAAATTCTGAATTAATAAAGTGAGAAGAAAAGAAGGCAGACCACTTGCGGGATATGACCTCCAATGCTTTTTCCTCCAGAATCCTCAAACTATAGAGCGTCATTCGAACTCACTGAACTATCATAATATAGGTCCAAACAAATTGTACCCTCTTCTTTTATCAAAATCAAATCTGAAAGGAATCCATGTGCAAGAATTGCCTGGGCAGAGTGAGGGATCTAGAAGGGGAATCACTGTGACTTCCAAGACAGCTTCACAGCCTGGACCACATCCAGAATGACCCAGTGAGTGAAGTTCCCTTCCATCAGACTCCATTATTTGCACCCACACAGTGACCATATGGCCAATATATAAAAATGAGTCTGTGATTCCGGGGCACTTACTGAGGGATACTCAAGCATGAGTGCACACCCAAGTCCCTCAGAGTATTTTATTAGCAACACCAAGTGCCCCCCCACATGCACAGTCTCACTGAACTCTTGTATGCACGGTCTCACTGAACTCTCGTAAGAGCCTGGAGGGGGGAGGTGGGCAGGTACTATTAATATTATTGTCATCTCATGAGGAATGGAGCCATGAAATGTCTTTCCCGAGATCCTTTAGCTTGTGAGTATAACTGGGATTCCAGCCTGCACAGTCTGGGTTCAGTGCCTAGTGCCTCAAATTATGATGCAACCTCCAAATGGCCAGTGAAACCTGTTGAGAAGGGCGTTTAGAAAAAGTACAAGTCACCAGCACCAACCAGACTCTTAGAACAGATAAGTATACTTGGGTCGATGAGACAGCAGGTCACATTGGATCAGTTTTTCCTGTCCTTAGCCTTCAATTTGGTGCAAAACCCTTTCAAGGTTCCCAGAAGGTGAAAGCAGGCTCAAATGAATCTGGGGTCCTACAAACCTTGCTTTTTAGGTCTTATCCTAAAAGGAAAAAATTAAAAAGGGACAAGCCTGGGGGACGGAGACAAGAGGACTGTGAAGTGTGGGTACCATGTTAATGGTTATGGTTCAACACCATCCTATCTCTATGGTCCACTTGTCTTCCTCTCTCTCTCTCTTCCATGAAAGCACAAGTCATCATGTTCATTTGGCTACAAGTCACTTAGAATGGAGGGACAGAGCACTGAGTGTATCCTCTTGCTAGGACTTGGGTCATTCCAAGTTCTTAAAATACCAAAAGACTTTCCCACAGAACGTAGGTTGTTGGTTGTTGTTTTTGTTGTTTTTTTTTTAAATTCCCTTAAACTTTTGTTTTCTAGAATTGCTTTTTAGCCAATGAAAACATATCCGATGCAAGAATCAGTTAACCATAAATGTATAATTCACAATGATGGAAATTTTAAAAGTCCCTTTGAGGGGAGAGAAGATGTATTCCAGGATCTACGGTGAGTTTGGGACTTCCCCAAAACGCTCGGTGATGTTTCTCACACTCTTCCTTCTGACACCTTTAGTCTTGAGGACCGCCAATGCCACACGGGGTGATGGTATGTGTTTGAGGAAGGGAGGGGAGGTATACAAGGCCCTACACAGAATGCAAGACACATGGAGATGAATTATAAAACTTTATTGGCTTGTTAAAAAAATGAATGAATTCAGCAAGTACATTTATGGTCTATCCACATTGTTAAAACAGCACTTAAAAATAAAATAAAAATGATTATCCATTATTTACAGGAAACATGAAAAAATGACTTTAAAACCCTGGAACATTATGGAGAAAAACAGGACATGCTTATGATTCACAGACTGCCTATGGATTACAGCAAATGGATTTGAACAGGAAGTGAATGAAACCCAAGGATTTGTCTTTCTCTGGAAGCTCTTGCTAGTTTTTTTTCCCATTTTTTTCTTTTTAGCTTTATTGAGGTGTAATTAACAAATAAATGTGTAAGACAGTTAAAGGGTACAATGTGACGATTTGATATACCTAAACATTGTGAACAGAATCTCTCGCTCTTTTATATTTGATTATGCTCCATTCATAAATGGAAAAATAAAGGGGGTGAAAATCTCTGTTCTTTCCTTTGCTTCTCACACATTTTTTTTTTTCCGTGAAAACTAAGACACAGCCAATAGCATCCTATCTTGGTGCTCAGTAATGACCACCCCAAGACTGCACTGCAGCACTCACCTGAATGAAATCCAGAGTGATCTCACCGTCAGAATCAGATGGCTGGGGGGTTCCCTTGTCCCTGATGACCAAAACAAGGAAACGGACTAACCCGAGTGGAAAGCCGCCTTCTGTGACAACTGTTTTCATGTCACTCTCTGGGTTGGGAGTTCTGTTCACTTAATTCCATCTGGCAGCACCCCACGGAAAATTATATTCTTGCCCTGTCCGGAAGAGTCCTTAACCTCCCCAGGTGCCCTGGAATAAACCTGACATGGCTCGTGGGCACCGCAGGTGTGTGAACACAGCAGAACTCATTTAATGAAATGGTGGCCTCTGCCCAGTTGTCCTTGGAGTCCAGTCTGCGGGACCCCAGGGGGACCCCAGGGGGACCCCTGACCTTGGCTAGACAGGAAGGGCACAGCCCACATGGCTGGCCACAGCCGCCCTGTGAAGGCGCCAGATGACATGAGTCCTGTCTCTCCCTCTGCATCTGGTCTGGACAAGGCAAGGTGAAATGAGCATCTACTGTTGTGTGAGGGGATGAGATGAAAACCAGGGAGGAGTGCTAGACAGAAAGCACCAGAACAGTGCAAGAGGGCATCATCCACTCCACGGTGGCATGAGAGAGTTAGTTCAGGCTCCATTCGTGTTTGGTCCCATTTTGCAATGAACAACAACAACAACAAAAAAGCGTGTGCAAAGCAACCAAGAAAGCAAATGAAAACAAGCCCCCTGTTTGTCATGGAGTCAATTTAGATTGCTAGAGAGAAAGAGAGAAAAGTCAGGAATTCTAAGCAGATCGAGAGAAAAGGAGAGACGAAGCTGGAGCGCCTCCATCACGCGCGCGCCGGCACCTGGCAGCGAGCTGAATTCCTGCCTTGTTCTCCTTGAGCTGATTGCTCCTCGGACTGTCCAACAACCATGGCCTCTGCTCTGTCTGGGGGGAGCCTCGAGCCCCAACCACTCGGGGTGTCCTTCAGAAGAGTTGGAAGCAGGGGCCAACCCCCTCTGCGCCCTGTGTGGCAGGGTGGGGCTGAGACTGTTTCCTTCTCCTCTGTGCCCCCTACTTTTGGAAAGAACATTCGATGGGTCAAAAATGAAATGGGGGGGCGCCTGAGTGGCTTAGATGGTTAAGCATCTGCCTTCGGCTCGGGTCATGATCCCAGAGTCCTGGGATCGAGCCCCACGTCTGGCTCCTGGCTCAGCGGGGAGCCTGCTTCTCCCTCTGCCTCTCCCCCTGCTCATGCTCTCTCTCTCTCTCTGTATCTCTGTGTCTCGAATGAATAAATAAAATCTTAAAAAAAAAAAAAAGAAATGGGTCTGGGCTGGGAGACCAGGAGTGAAAAGCCAAGAATTTCTCCCATCGGGAGATGCACCTTCTTTGACCTCAAACCGGTGTCTCTGGGGATGCCAGTGGGAGATCCTTAGTCTGTCTCAGTGGCCTCGGAGGTCTCAATGGGACCCCATTCAAGACACAGGGCCTGAACCATACCTCTTGAGGTGGCAAGCCTGTTTCCCATTTACCAGCGGCCACACCAGTACATCAAGGACCCATGAACAGGCCTGTGTGCTCTCCCATCGAACCCCATCCAAGTGGGCCAGACGACAGGGACCCTGATGAAAGGAAGGTCCATGTCAGACAAAACAGGAGGAAGGACTTGCTAGGTGGTCTCCCGCCACTCAGAAGTGGGGCCCATTGGGGACGGAGGGAAAACAGTGACCGAGGGTGACGGAGCCAAGGCCCCGGCTAGCGGAAGTCACAGGAGAGCCCTGATGGGAAGGGACACACTGCAGATCCCTCAGGCACCAAACTCCACGGAGAAAAAGCTCTCAATGGCCATGCTGGGAAGTGCGTTTGCAAAGGAAAGATAGTAGGAAACAGAGAACAATGATGTTGCTTTAAGACAAAAGTAACAACCTGGCAGCCCACAGACATGTTTTGTTGGCCTACATAATGTTTTAAAAATAACCGAGCCAACTTTTTAAAAATAGGGACATTTCACATTTAAAAAAAAAAAAATCCAGGTTTCAAGTTTCTCTTAAAGAATCAGAAGATTTGGGAAACTGGGGCCCCATTCCCGGGAGGCAGGAGTTGGCTCTGCAGGGCTGGGTGTCCGCACGCCCAGCGCGCACCCTTTCCAAAGGGCACCTGCCTGGCACTGAGACGCCGGGTCCCAGTTGGGGGGCAATGGACTTGATTTCAGCAAAAATGCTGCCTGTCGTTTTCTAATGCTGAAAAAAATACATGATACGTGTCATTAGGAAGCTGTAAAAAGATGTCTTGTAGGGGACATAAAAAAGCAAAGGATGAAAGAGGGTGGTCTAGAGGATAGAAATGAGAAGATATGTCACTGACTGTGGTCTTCGGGGATTAAAGAAAAATGAAAAGCAAGGAACACAAGAACCATATGAAACAATTTTCTAATAGCCTGCTGTTTTCATCGTTCCCTAGGAGATGTCAACTGCTCTTTGATATATTAAATTGCCTTATCTGTCCACTTCTCTCCATTTTAAAACAAAAATCTACCCTGCAAGTCTTCTAGCTGTTGAATACAAATACTCTCTTTTTTTTTTCCTTTTGGGTCTGGGAAACGTAGAAAATAGTTCTTAAACAATTCATTGCCTTTTTCTGGTTCCATGGAATAAAATCTTAAAGGTTTAAAAAAAAAACAAAAAACAAACTTGCACCGAAAGGCTGATATTTAAGAATGCTTGGGGTGCTGATCACCTCTGGTCCACCCTCTGTGTGAATTTCCTTTTCCTTTCAGGGTTCAAGGTTTTTGCAATTAGCTGGCCTCTTTGTAAATCAACAACTTTGGGAGAGATCAAAATCTAAGTAGTGACAGGACCTGTCATTTAGCAGTGAGCAAGCAAATGGGAATCCAGGGAATATTCAGACCCCCCCACACCAAAGGCCCGTTGCTCTCCCCACTCAAATGTGTCTTTGGAAAGCACATGTTTGAGAACAAGCAGTCTGTGTATGCTTCAGAGAAACTGCCCCTCTCTGAGGCAGGGGTATGGAGTGGCCAAGGTCAGTGCTGTAATCCATAGGACCCTGTGAAATGTCTGTATCAAGTAATAACATATTTAGTGGCTAATGTAAAAGATACAGTATAAAATATTCATCATGGATAATCCTTTTATATCAAGTGGTGCCTAAGTGGATCCTGGTTTATTAAGATTAATGCCTCAGTTACACACGACGCAAAACAATGTTTCCAAACATGCGGACTAGTAAAAAAATCTAGAAATCCTTAAAGCTGAACTGCAAAACTTAAGTAACTATTTCAAAAAAAAAAAAAAAATTTTTTTCAAACGTCTTTAAGTTTCCAATCCAGCCATGGCGTCTCTGAGCATGCCTTCACGGTTAGAGCTGATCGTGCTTTCAAGCGAAATGCTCCAGGCCTGGCTCTGTCGCCCCCCTCCCGAGGAAAGTGTGAGGTGAGCTGGGGCGAGGGCAGCTGAACCTGTCTGCAGGACAGGGATCCTACGTGGCACAGGCTGAGCAAAGCGGACAAAGGTCACTGCAATGGCCAAGTGAGCGAAACAGGTGTCCGTGACAGGACTAAGGCAGGGACGCAGGATTCTGTAGCTCCCGGGCTACCCTCTCGGCAATGAGGCTGGACCTGATAAAGCGCACGCTCATTACCTCTGTGCCGCTGGGGTCAGGAGGAGCCTTCCTGCCCATGAAAACCAGCAGTACTGTAGTATATAGTATCTATCCTTCTTAGAATATGGTCTCCTGCTCCCAGCAGGCCAGCCATTCTGCCCGCAGACCTTTTCAGAGTAGAAAAGCTGCAGTTCTGTCATGGGAACAGCATGAGATACTGCGGCCTTCTCACTAGGAAACTTCTAAAAAGCAGGTGGATCGCAGGGGGCAAATAAAAGGACATGCGCGCCATGTGTGTCTATTTCACTCTTGTAGTTATTCTGAAACTGACTACGCGTAACCTAAATCTAGAGCCCCTGACCACAGAGCTGCTTTTATTTTTCACCTGCTAACAAACTTTAGAAAAATCATTAGCGTTGATTGCATGACTCTGGACCTTTATCACCAGCGAAGGAGAGAACCTCTCGGTGGCCTGGCCAAGTCCCCACAGCGATGCCCTTAACTTTCTCAGTCGATGTGTTGTAGACGGGAAAGAGAGACTTTCTGAATTCAGTCTTCATTAAACATCAACAGAAAATAATGCTAAACTACGTGTTACGTGGAGGTTAGGCTGTTTAGTGTGTTCTTATAGCTGTCCCTAAACTTAGATTTTTTTTTTTTTTTTAAACTTTGTACTTCACCTTTAATGAACAGAAACAGTAAGAATCATTACATTTCCAGTATGGTCAAAGAGCACTCCTTTCAGAAGAGAAGCATAAGCCAATGGAATCCCATGTCAATTTCGTATTTGAACAATTGCAAGAACAAAAGAGAAGCATTAATTTAAGATGTTTTCTTGAGTGTTTGCTTAGCAGCCTGGGAGCTGCCTCTGCAGCGGTGCTCCCCAAACACAGCTCAGGACAGCCGCAGGCTTCACACAGGACGTCCTGCAAACACCACCCACAGCTACCAGAAAACCCCCAGCTAAGCGGCACCTCCCGGGAGAAGCCAGCGCCCGTCCCCAGAGTCCGGCTTACAAGGCAGCATCAACCAACAAGCACCACAGCCCCCTTCTCTGTCTTTGCCTTTATTTCAGCTACCCATCCAGTGGGATCTTATGAAACAAAACAAAACCTAAAAGAAACACAAAATAAAACATAAGTCATGCTCAAAACAAAAAATCAATGAAAATTAACATACAAGTATAATCACTTTTAAAAAGAACATAATAAATAATCAAAATCAAGACACAACATAGAATATGCTTTAAAACATAAAGGAATAGATAATCACAGAAAGAAAATTGGGAGAAAAACGTGCATCTCATTGTCAAGCCACTTAGTTTTAAACTTCAAACCGATCTTACGTGGCCCAGGAAACCCTGGAAAGATGTGCAAGGGATTTCTGCACATAGCTCTGCACAACAGTCTCAGATGTTAACATCTTAATCTAAGGAGGAGAAATCTGTGTTCAATAGAGATGAGTCCTGGAGAATTTTTATGCACAGTGAAAAAAAAAAATAAAACTCAACAACAAATATCTATCCAAATCCTGATTTTTCTTTCCCCACTTAATTTCATCAAATTATTTCTAAAATAACAGATCAGAAAACTGGCTAGCTTTAACTGTGAAATACTGGACCACACGAAGATTTAGATTCTTTTCCAGGAATCCTAGTATTAAATAATTAATTGCCTTAAATCACTTAAGTATCATACCATATACATGACATGCACACATAGATAGATGGAATATCTATTATATAACACACAGTATATACATACAACATGTGGTATATTGCCTGTATGTGTGTATATATATATATATATATAGTATATATAAGACATATAGTGTATGTTAATTAATGTTAATTAATCCTGCAAACATTAATTGAGCAGTGACCAAATAGTAGACACTACAGTAGATGATACAAAAATAAAGAAAATGAAATTCCTTGGCCTAAAATACTGAGCCATCCCACAGATGGAGAAAGATGAGCACACCACTTGCACAATAAACAACAGCTAATCCACTTGGTACTAGGCTTTCTTCTAAGCTCTTTGTCCAAATTAGCCCTCTTAAGTTCACAATAACCCTATGAGGACGGTGCTATTATTGCTCCCACTTTTTTGGTGAGAAAACTGAGGCCCTATGAGCAAAGCAGCTTGCCGGAGGCCCGACAAAGCATGGGCCAGAGCTCAAATTCTGACCCAGGAGCTTGTATTCTGCGGCCACCCTGCCCTGTCACTGCCGGAAGGACAAAATCCCTTCAACTTCACTAGGAAAACCCAGCGAGAACAGGGGAGATTCATCACATGTAGTTCTGTGTGTGTAATCTGCATGAAGCTTCCTCAGATCCCTAAGTGACAAAATCGATGACGTCGTGGTAGAAACCCCCAAGACATGTTCAGTTCAGCTTCGGAAGGCACTTCTAAACCCAGCCCTCCAGACTCTGGATCTTCCTCAACCTGGCGTCTGGTCTGCCAAGCACTGGTGTCATCTGCCTCCAGAGCTGTAATTACCACCACCAATCTGTATCATCATTTACAACAGCACTCGAAGAGTCTACGGAGCTGAATTTCCATGGCTCTTCTCTCTCCCGCCCTTCCAAGTCTCAGGAAAAGCACTCGGTACGGACGCCAAACATCACTTATGGATTTAATCACCCACAAAGCACTGAGCATGCAGGATGCACACAGTGGTGCCGATGAAGACTCCTTCGTTTCTGACTTTAGTCTCTTTTCTCGAAGTTCAGCCTCCAGGCAAGCATAAGCCACACTGGTTTCAGAGTGCACTCTGACACGTAGAACAAGCCTGCCAAATTAACTAACCAAACACCTTCAGGCTCTAAGAGGGTGGGTCTCAAATTCCTTCCCACTGAAACAATAGGATTAATATTAGGATATCAAGTTTGCCAATAAAAACAGGAGGAACTTGGTGATACAAAGAGAAAACATCATCCCCAAAACAAAAGACTGGCTGATTTCAATATACCACTCTCTCTGCACATTCAATTTTGAAAAGCATTTGATATTAAAATACTAATAATAACAGAACGGACTAAACTGTTAAAGTGAGCCTTATTTCCTTCCAATGGGTTTATGGCACAGGAACTCTTAAGAGTTTACTCGTCTCAGAGTGTTTACAGCAGGCCCCAAGCCACCCTTCCTCTGCTTCGATTTGCCATTTTCCTCCCCGAGACCTACCCAAGCTCGTTATTACAGTTTGGGAAACAATTTGCTTTGCTAGATGCGAGCTCTCTGGGCTGCCATTCACTCAGGCTGCAACTGCATCCAGCCCTACTTAAACGGATGTCAAGTGTCCCTCTTGAACCTCCTTCTGCTTTGCCTTTCGTGATGCATCCTTCTCCAAGAACCGTACCTCAGCACCACACACCCACGCCACGAGGGGAGTAAAGCCAACCAGAATAACACATGCGACGTCTTCCTTGGGAGGAAAAGCCAGGCTGTTGCACTGATAAGCCATGTGCCGTGTCTGCATTCCAACTGCTACTACGGCCACCCTCCGCCTCCAGGAAGGCAAGTCAGACTCCTCTCCGATACCCTTGATCTTCACAAAACAGTTGACACACTAAAGATACGCCACCAGATAGTGAAAAACCAGTCTGATTTCAAGACTTGACTCTTTTATACGGAAATGTACCTGGTGCTTCATATTTCTAAGGAGCTGAGAGGAAGATTCCATCAGGGCCCCAATTTACCTACCAAGACCTCCTGACTTGCCCACTCATGTTACCAGAAACTCAAGAAAGGGGCCACAAAATGATATCAAACAATAGATCATTATTTTCTCCTAGTGAGGGGGAAAGTTTTTAGACCACAACAAATGGCTGAACATCTTGAGGGTTTAGCAGCCAAACGAGCTGTCTAGCTTCTGAGCCTGAAATATAGATATTTTGACAACGTGACATTCTGAAGGATTTGCAGCATTCCGATGGTGCATGGTAGTTATCATGAGAATGGCTCTTTTATCAAAAAAAAAAAAAAAAAAAAACCAAGAACAAGGATAAAGCAGGCAGTCAGAAATGGGATGTAAAGTCAAAAGCAGAGAGAAACCCAGGATGTGTCCTAAAACTCTGTCTCTGCTACTTGCTGATTTCGGATCTGCTCATTGACCTCTTCAAAGGGATGGGCGGGGCGGGGGAGGTGAAGGTCAGCGAAGCACTGTGCTTTCTTTACCACCGGCTTCGGACCCATTTAGATTTATTTACATTCAAACGTGCACACATTTCCCTCCTATAACTCAGAAGCAATCAGCCATAAAATGGCAAGGATCTGCAGTACATTTAAATTAGCAGCAATTTATCTGGAGCAAAAAGGAAAACTGCTGAGTGGAAAGGAAGCGAAAGGAACGGAAGAAAGACGCAGCTGTTTGTCTAAAAAAGCAAGTCTTAACTCATTTGGAGAATTCAAGTAGCGAACTGCCGACTTGGGCGTCCGCGTGGCATGGTGCCACTTTGGAGACCGGATGGTGGCCAGGGTGCCAGTACAGCAGTCGGCTCACCTTCATCAGAGAGCAAAGCAAAGGCTTCTTGAACCTTCCGGAAGATGTCTACTAAGTAAAATCAAAGGATAAATTCCTATGTTCTCATAACATTAGGTGCCTAGAACCCAGCGGGTGCAAAGAGCTTTCCATCGCCCTTTAGACTTGAGCTGGGTGCAATCCTGCTTTATTTCAGCACCAGGGCTTAAACACCCACTGTCCTAATTTGATATTTGTGGAGCATCTAATATAGGTTTGTTGTTACACCAACTATCCCTTGCCATTTGCCTTTTCTATTTTATAGGTGACTCACTCGACCCGCATGGCCAATGTGATGTGTCCAAGGTCACCCAGGAATGGAGTGAGACAGCCGAAATCTAAACGTGGATTCTCTGGGCCATCGGTCTATCTTGTACAGTGGCATCACCTCTTGCAGAAATGTCCCAACACATAAGCCAGGTCCTGGCGTGTCCTTCTCTGAGCTCATTCCAGAAGTTGCTTCACCATCCTTTAGACCCCTCTTTCCCTTCCCGGGGACGTGCTTTGTCCACGTGCTATCTCTTGCCCTAAGATCCCCTTCTACCCAGCAAGCTCTCCTTATAGAAGCCTTGACCATGCTTGAAGGTCCACGCAAAAGCCATTTCTATGAGCATTTAGCTGACTGGCCTCTTAACCTCTATGACATTCAATTCCATTCATTCACATAGCCTACGTTTGTACCTTTTTAAACTTGCATTTCTTTTCTGTCTTCTTCCCTGCATCCCGGATTATAGGGCGCAGGAGGGCAGAGAGAGCACGTCCAGCCATCCTTTGGGCCAACAATGCCTTGAACGATACCAAGGGCTGAATGCATTTTGAGTTTGAGAATAGCGATGACTAAACTTTGAGTTTTATGGAAGGACTTTGCTGTACTTGGTAACAGAACCAAAATGGAGGGGGGTGGAGTGCACAACACAAGGTAGGATCTACTATTTCTCCCTGGTAACTGGGCTAATCAACACACTTCAAAGCTTCCTGCAAAAAATCCCGTATTTGCTCAGAAGTATAGTGAAGGTTACCATCAGGCACGTGGACACCCAGTAAGTGCCTCCTGAAGCATTTTAAGCTCCTGGGGAAAAGATGCTAGACTTATTTTCATTCTTGTGATGATCAAAACCACTGTGGGCATTGGACGAAGTAAACCGTTGTCCATTTGTTCACTGAAGATGAACAACTAAAAATAAGGATGATCAGCGAGACTTTTAAAGCTCTAGTTTGACTTTACAACATGAAGTTTAGTTATGAGCTGAAAGTTAACGCAGGAAACACAAAGTTCTTGGCAAAACTCGAAGGTGTAAGGAAAGCCAAAACTATTGCACAACTAAAACTCAGTGATTCTAAGGAGGATGTGGTCTGATCAGCAGGGCCTGATGACAAGTGTCCCAGGGCTCAAGTGCTCCCATGTCAGGGACTTCACATGGGATGAGGAACACATCCAAAAAAGATCAATGATATGGCCTCTATCTGTGGAATCACCTAAAAACACTACGAGTAGGAAAAAAAAAAAAAGATTGAGTTCATGGGTTGAGGGGCATTAAGATTTAAGCAACCACACTGAGACACCCAAATCAATCTGCTGTTCCCCTGAGGGGTGTGTCTAGCCCTCTGGCTCACTTCAATAAGCATATATTGCAAAATCCATAGGGTAGCTCTTTGTAATAGGAAATGACATCTTCTTAAAGCCATTGTTCCACAATTCTCGGACCAGAGAGGCTTGCCAGTGACTCGAACATTCAGTGCACATGGGCATGGCCCTATAAATCTCCACACCGAATACCACGTGCTCACTGCTGCCAATACACATTTGTGTCCAGATTTGTTTTTGCCAAAACACTCTAGCCAGCAATTCTTCCGAGTCCATGAAGCCAGAGTACTAGAACCTACCATGTCCAAATAGGAGACAAATGCCCTAAAACCTATAACTTAATTAACCTGTAACGACGTCAAACTTGCAAGAACCTCAAACATACCCAGTGGAGGCTACTTGGCTCTGCTCAAGTGTGGCCGAAACCATGACACACAGACCACGAATACATTTCTAGAAAAGTAAAGTATGCATAGAATAAGCAAGAGGGAACAAGTGTGGTGGGCCGGCCTGAGCTTGTCTGATGATGATGAGGATGATGGTGGTGGTGGTGGTGAACCTAAGCAGGGGATGGAAGGAAGAGGAGCAGGAAGAGGAGAAGGACTTCAAACCAAAGGAGTTGCTGTCAATGCAGACAGGAGACCTCAAGCTCGTAAAGGGGGTGGTCACGATTATTGGGGAGTGCAAAGAGAGATCAAAAAGCCGCAGAGCAGGACTCAGAGTGCAAGTCCAAGGTTAAGCTGACCCACAAAGGAAGAGAGTAAGTCAACATCCAATCTGTCCTTTTTTTTCATGAGGCACTCCAAGCACTACTTCAGAGACAAAGTCTGAAGATTGCTCACATGGAGGATGCTCGCTAAGAAGGCAACGCTAAGAAGCCATGGCCTTTCGTGTGCAGTGTGTCTGCCTAGTGTCACAAAGCCTGGAGGTCAGAGCCACGAATGCTTGCAATTAAGCAGAGAAGATCAAATGAATTATCTTCACTTGAATAGAGGTACCTTATAAATCTCATCTGCATTTAAATGAGCTCAGGGCACAAGATAATGAAACCCTAAACACCACATGTTCCAGAATGCCAAACAAAGAGAGGTGGGGTTGATAATCCCCACAAACTGACTACACTAAACTGTGAATTACCCAAACCCACCCCAGGGCAGGAAATGAGCAAGGCCTTTGTTCTGTCTGGTCATGGACCATGGACAAGAGTCTTGGAAGACTGGCTGACATCGGAGAAGCTGCCAAGTGCATTCTGGGAACAGAGTCCTGCTTTGCAAGGAGTCTGGCCCAGGTGGTCACTCCCCAGCCCTGTGATGGCTCCCTCTGTGTGTTGCTGCCCATCACCTCCTCCTCACTGTCCCCTGGCCCCACACAATGACATCACCTCCCACCACCCAGGGTCCTGCTCCCAGGCCACAGATCTGTTTCTCCACACAGAAAGCTTCAAAGAGATTTATCTGGACTCAGCCTTTTCTCCAGAGAAGTCGAGGTGCCCCACCTCAGAGACAAATACAGATTATGGGGTGGGAAGGAGGCCCTTCCCCCAAACATAACTTTTTGCTCTACTGCCTTTTCCCCAGCACACCATTAGCAGAACAACTTCTATCATCTCGTTACTTTGTTAGGACAAGCACTAAAACATGCTTCTCCTCCAAGAGGGGCAATGTTGGGTTGGAAAGAAGATTCGTCCTTGCCATTGGCCAGACTACCTGGGACGTTACTTGACACTTACTCTGTAAGACCAAATTTAAAATCCCATATTGGACCCTGCAAAAGCGTAGGTTATCCTGCACCCTAGCAAAAGTTATAAGGGAATATCCCGGACCTCCTCATCAGTCTGAACGAGTACCAGCCCATTCACCTCACCAAGAACAGGATTCACCATCCTTCCTCAACAGGGGGAATCCTCAGGGTCTGGTACCTCAGCTGGTGGCTCTGCACAGCCCTTACAAGTAGCACGGAACCCATGTCGAGCAGCCTCAGTAAAATGGACAACTCTTACTTTATTCTCAGTAGGAAGCTGGAGAAATGCCAAGTCAACCCTTGTGTCACCCTTGGATGCATCAGACTGAGGCAGCCCACAGAGCCCCCAACTTGACCTAAGTTAACCCTGCGTTCTAGAAGCCTCTACAGTTCCTGACATTTTGATCTACTCAAAGAGCTCATTTTGGGACAAGTCCATGCTGTGATGCCATCCAACTATCCTCAGTCACACCCCAGAACATCTTACAGCAGCTGGACACGTGCCGACCTCCGTAGTTTTCTACCTGGCAACACCCTTTTCTGAAAGACGAGGAAGATTCTACTCCAAGTCCCTTCAGAAGCGTCTGGTTTGGGTATAATTTCTCCATGGAGAAAACTCTGGGTTTTAAAGAGAGTGCATTTTTACACACACCAGATTTCACAGTTTATTTTCCTTTTTAAATAAAGTATGCGTGGCCTATATGGCTTACCATATATAACAGCTTGGTTCAGAATTACAGCAACCACACCAAGAATCAACCAGAACCAAGACACTGGGAAAACAGTGTATTCTGGTTGTTGTTGTTTTTAATAAAAATTTAATGTATCCAAACATCTGACATTATTTTAAGAAATGCTTTCCAAATTTACAGGAAGTTCTTCGCTAAATCAAAGTGATTAAAAGGGAAAGGCTATTTACCTTGTAACTCTACACACATTCTTAGTTTAAAACAGAAATCAGCATCTACGTGAGCATAAGGGGCATTCAAACACATGTGATGGACCAATGCACTGCCTTATGTGAAAGCAGTAAACATTTTTCAATGTCACACAGATGAAAGGACACAGTATAATTACATGTGCATAGCAGGGAAGGCTGGATTATAAATTAGTCTTTTTTGTTTTTTTCATTCTTCATAATGATGGCCTTTTACCATCCACCATTTAACTATACAAGATCCTGGATCTTTACTTCCAGCTACCATTGGAACAAGAATTTTAATAAGTACGGTTACCCCACATGTTTATCTTCTTTGGCAATTGTGTGCTAGCGGATTCATTTCCACAGTGAAGCCTGAAAGGAAGCTGGCTTGGCTGGTTAGACAGCAAGAAGCAGCCTAAAGCCAGACAGACCTGAGTTTGGATCCTGCCCCTCCCCTTCCTGAGCTGTGCAACTCTGGCCAAGTCAGGAGACTTCTCTGAATCTCAGTTACCCAACACTAGTTGCAGATGAAATAATTCTAACATAGTGGGACGACTAGAATATGAGTACCTAATACTGTCCGTGCCACATACAAGTTCCTCAGCTCAGGGTAGTTGCTCAAATTATGACTCTTAACATCTAGACAAAGTGCCAAGACTTAGAATTTCCAAAGTATCCTACTGGCTTAAAAAAAAAAACTACAGTTGGAATGACCCTCTCATTGAAGACAGTCCTAGGTTTTATCAAGTATGTATTATTTACCAAAAATATGTTCGGGATGATAGACTGCTAACCCAAAATGTTCTAGATTTGAATATGACATGTTTCCCCTTTAAAAGCCCAGTTGGTGTACTTTACTGATTGCAAGTTATGCCCCCAATCTGTGTGGCTGTGATTTGTTTTTGTTTGTTTCTTTTCGGTTTTGGTTTTTCAGTCTGCTACAGCAGAATTGGGGGCAAAGAACATTAAAGCTAAGTGCCAACCAGAAATGAAGAGACACCGTTTCCTAAAATATTATTAAATAACATAAGCAAGAGAAATAGGACAATTTATAAAAATCTGGTTTCCGTATACCTTTCCAGGTATATATAAGTCATATTTCACACGCTTCTTTTGGGAAGGAGGCTATCATTTGCTTATTGTGAAGTGAAAAGGAGGCTAGTGCTTCCATTTTACAGATGAAACATTTAGGTAGAAGGGGGTTAAGTGATCCTATTTTGTTTGACTTAAATACATGTTTCATTCATTCATCAATCACACAGTAATAAACCAACTCCCATCATGATGACAGGACACCAAATGTCTTTTTAAAAATTATCTCATGTAATTCAGCTTAGCAGTCTAGGACAAAAAATTCTCTGGCTTCCTTTCCAAAGCAAGGACTTCAGTTATCCACCAAGAAATAAATGGTTCAAAAACCAAAGGGACTTTAAAATAGATGACCCCTTGCTACCCCCACCACTGGGGTGTTGCTGGGATGCCCTCTCCCTACTCATTGGAATAATCCTGCCTTTGTGCTTTCCAGATTTCCAATCACGGGCCTGAGCAGTGAGCTCCAACCTTGCACACGGCTCAGCGGCCACGGCAGATCATTACCTTCAACTGTATTTTCAATGATAGGCCTAAATATACTCTTTTATGAGCTATGAGGTACAATCTCACAGAAGGAACTTTGTTCAAAAAGTCCATCTTCACATGCCTAGAATAGTGGGGTCCTCTCCATTGGAGCCCTGGGGGTGCTGGCCATGTGCCGGGTCATGCCCTTCCCAGCAGGAAAGATGTCGTTCCAGGCCAAAATGGTGGCCGGGGCCGGTGATACCACTCTGAGCCTGAAAGCTGGCCAGTGCCAGAGATTTCACAGCCACGGTAGAAGATGTCTGAGAAGCTTCAGTTCCCATGCCAGAACCACAAAGAAAGTTTTTACCTCCATCCACAGCTATAGGAATCTGCAGTTCCTAAGTGGGGAGTACACATAGATGATAAATATGAAGCCACATCCTGGATTGTCCTAGACACCCGAACTAGCTGCCCGGAGACCAGGAAGGAGCCTCTCAGCAACATGTTCTTCTAGACCCAGCATTACTTCGGAGACGTTGCCTAGTTTCCTCCTTTCTAGCATCTTCCAGCAGCAGCTAAATGAACCAAACCCTAACTAAATTTAACAGGCTAATTGCACCTAAATTACAGTCACAAAGCCCCTTCAGAAGATTCAGTCAATTTCTTGAGGGAGAAAGTAAATGTTTTACTATATAATTATAAACTTAATTAACATAAAATAAATTAATTAGGGACTTGTGCTGGTAATGAACACCATGGTTTAGCTGTTTATTGCTGTAGTTTCCAGGGGAAGATAAACCTTGAGAAGAGGACTAACTTTGACCTCAAACCTAATTCCATCTCACCTCTCCCACCCCACTGAACTTCCAGGTTAGCCTCAGTGGCATGGCATCTAAAATCCTACAGAATTCCAACGGAGATGGTTTCTGGGCTAATCTCTAGGAAAAAACAAAAAACAACAAAAAAAAACCCATCCCATCCCAAACCATCACAGCTACAATAGTTCTGAGCTGGCAGCTCACGAAAATAACAGATGATTTTCCAAAGCAATGGTTTTCTGTCCCGGAGTCTAATGACAAAACTCACCTAGAGCCGAAACAACCATCTGCCACACACTGTTCCACATGGTTTGTTTGCTTGTTTTTTTTTTTTTTTTAATTCTGAGAAAGAATTCAAAATTGGTACTGGCAAAGAAGGATGATTTCACAAAAATGACCCAGTTTCCAACCTGTATTTTCTCAACTGTTGTCCTACATTTTTTTTTTTTAATCCAACAAAGGAGAGGAAGCTGAGAAAAGGAGCCTCTGAGGATGATCTCAATGGCATGGAGTAGGTTTGGGGTAAATGAAAAAAGTCTTGTGGTAATTTCCGGAAGTGTCCATCATTTCTAGGAACCACAATGTATCTCTCTCATACTTGTTTTCCCCTACACTGCAGTGTGGCTGGAGGCCAGTCATACCCACTGGGAGGTAGAAAGAAGAGCGGTCGAGAGCATGGGCTCTGATGCTAGAATGTGCCATGACTGTGTGAGGTCGGGCAAGCTGCCTCAGCATCCTCATCTGTGAAATGGGGCTAATGATAGTACTTAATTCAGGGCTTCTGTGCAGAGTAAATAAGCTAATATATATCACGTGTTTAGAGGTATGTCTGGCACACAACACATGTTCAATAAATATTCGTTACTTCCATTATCTTCAGATGCTAGCACTCAGCTTTTGTCCCTTTGAAATAGCTCATGTTTTATGTTCAAAAAGAGTTGTAAATGTTTAACGTACAGGTCTAATTTGTTGGACACACTGGTCCACACGTACACCAAATGGGAAAGAATTCAGGGCCGAGGCTGTGAATACAGAGAATCCTCTTGTTCTGATAAGACATGATCTCTCTCACCACTGAATCAACAACTTTGGTGAAGAAAGGAAACTCTAAGACCCTAACCCTGGACCACGTACCCAGCCAGTCTCAACCTCTCACTGAGAAACAAGGAAGATAAGTTTCTGAGAGCTTGAGGAGCTTGCTCACGGCACAGAGCCAGCAAAGGGCAAACTCGAGACCCTTGTTAGTGTGTTGGCTACAGACTCCGAGCTGGAACGAAACGTCAACATGGCAAGAGTTCTCTCGTGACAGGCGGAAGCCAAAGACAGAAATGGAACCAGTTGTTTTTTTTGATACGAAAATAACCATCCTGATGCCTCTGGTCTGGGAGTTCTGAATTCACATCTGCTAAATTATCCACATATTTTACTTTCTTGTATTTTTACCTGAAACTTGACTTCCACATGGTGGAGGGCAGTGGAACCCGGTCCCTGTGTTCAGCTATCATGGAATCACCCAGGACTGATTTCTACAGGGGCTGGCAAACGTTTCCTATGAAGGGCTGAACAGTAAATATTTTTGACTTAGCAGACCATACGGTCTCTGTCACAACTACTCACTCCACCACTGTAACATGAAAGCAGCCGTACAGTATGTAAAGAACGAGAGCTGGCTGTGTTCCAATAAAACTTTATTTATAAAAACAGAAAGCAGGTCACACTTGGGCTGTAGTATACTGACCTCCGATTAATGCAAACACCTGCCTGATGTTATTTTTACCTTATCTCCCTTACTTTTTCCCACCTTAAGCTACCTCCTTAAAATGAACATTCATACTGTTTCAGTATTCTTACGAGGATATGATCAACACGCAATAGAATCTAATTTATTGTATACTAGGAAGAAAAGCCAGCATGAATTTATGAAAACTCTAAATTATGAAATATGTTTAAAGAAATACACTTTTATTACTTTCATATACATATAGGAGTCGAAATTAAGCTAATAAAACATTTCCAGCATGTTTTGGCAAGTAGGGGGTAATTCAGCCTTACCCAAAAGAAAAGAAGAAATTTAAATTATATAATTCATCAACTGTTTTCATGAGATTTCTTCTAAAGGACTTCAAAAGTTTGTTCCCTAAGACGATGGAATAGGATTCCTACTGCCTCCATGTTGTTTCCACTATTAATTGATTTGGGAATTCCTTTGTTCAGAGAAGATGCCCAAATACTCCACCAAACCAATTCCTCAGTAAATTAATTATTTGAATCAGCAAGAGTTTTTAACTTCCAGAAAAGCTGGATAAATTGTAATCCTATGACATCATAGACTCATACCATCTATGAAACACTGAATTACTGCTCTCTCTTTAAGGGCCTCTATCTGACCATTAGTAGACTGTGGTTTGTGTATTCAAAATCCATTCCCAAACCCCTTTTCCCTTGCTTTCCACTACTTTGAGGGGGAAAAGCCAGTATACGTGATTTCCCAGTATCCCTCGAAGCTAAAGATGGCCATAATTCTTTGCCACTGAGTTATAGCTAGCAGTCCAGGGCAGGCGGGGTCCTCTCTTCCCGAATTAAAAGGCAAAGCTTCATTAGAAGAAACCTCATGGCCCTTCTTCCTTCTAGCTACTTGGAATATAGATGTGACATCTGGAAGACATGCAGCCATCTTGAGACCACAGAGTCATGAACATGAGGAAGAGGCCTACCTGCTAGGGACAGCAGAAGGGCAAGGTGGAAAGAGCCAGAGTGTCCCTGTCCCCATCATTAATCCGCCATAAGCCTTGGACCCAGAACTCTCGCTGTGGGAAACAAACTTATGTTTCAGTGATTGTTTCTGTTGGTTACGTGTAGCCAATGCAGTCCTAAGTGACACAATTCAAGGAGGCTTTGGGCTTCCATCTGTTATTCTGGGGGCAGGAGAGAGGGAGAGAGGAAGGAAGAGAGGGAGAGGGTGAGGGCTAGAATGGCTCTCAACTACCACCAAAGAAAAGGAATCAGCTCTCAAGTGACACTGTGGCATCTGTGTGCACGTGGAACTCTGAAACAGCCCAGGTTACAATAATGGGCTGGGTAGGGGGCCAGCGCAGAAACGCACTGAGGATGGCCATGCTGTTGCTCCACCTTTACCATGCCTTTGAGAGGGTCACAGAAGTGACCCCAAGAGAGGGAAGGTGCACTCGGTTGCATGAGCGAGGAACTAAAGAGACTCTGAGGGTCCAGAAGAAGAGACCCAAGCAGAGAAAAGATGGAGCCTGAGTATATCACTCAGGGAATCAGACACGAGGAGGAGGCACCATGGCCAAACAGCCTTGAGGTGGAACCCCAAGGGTTAGGGAGAACCAATAGAACCCCCCTGACATCTGAGGACCTGAGAGTTGGGCTGTAGCTGCTTCCACCAAAACCTTCAGGAAGCAGCTGCACCACCTATGTCCCATCTTCTCAGAGAGCTTGACCGGACCCTCATGCACAATGGCCTCACAGGACCCTCGGGTTTTCCAAGAGCCCAGAGCATGGAGCGAGAACACCCCCAAGTGCCTCTGTGCTCAAGAGGGACACAGAAGGGGCCAAGACCGTCACTGGGCATGAAGGCAGCTGTTGAAACAAGGGGGACACAGAATGAACCCTGTGGACTTGATGCCGGGAGCCCCAGCAGGCCTGAGAACATCAGCAGCGGAGACACACAATGGGGGCCGACTCCCAAGACCAAAGGGCAGATCCCTACACTTGCAGAGTTTACCGGAAGTGACAACATTGAGAGGAAAGTAGAGACCGTATGTGTTAGACTAGGTAAGAGTTTTAACGTTTCCTCCAAGTTTCACCAGATTGTGCTTCTATCTACCCATATTCCCTTACTGAGACACAGCAAGATGGAAACATGCCCAATAAAGGGGAGAGGTCCGTGTTTCAGATCCAGACATGGAGAAAAGGAATCCAAGCCCATGTAACACTAGAGTCAATCTCTAAAGTCTCTTCATAGCCAAGAACTTCCCTCCCTGGATGATACTGGCCACTGCCATAATTTCAATTTGTGAAAGAGGGAAGACAGAGAGTAACTCACCTCTTCCCCTGTCCAATTGTGTAAGGCCCTTTGTGTACATTAACACATGTAAAGCGTGACTTATCCTCATAGCAAAAATGAGAAAACCGGGAAGATAAGTAACTTCCCCAACAGCCAATAAAACAGAGTTATATCCAGCCTCAAGGAGTACTGCATTGTTTTGTTGGTTTGGGGGTTTATTTTTGCTGTGTAATTCTGATCACCAGTCTGAACTGCCTTGTTGACCTGTTTACTCTCTCTCCTCCTCCCAGAGAGGAAATGAAAGAGCCATCAGTGGCCTTCGCCCCGTCCCATAAACAAAGGCACCAATGGCAACGTTCAAGGGTACCCCCATTTTCAGGCGATGCCTCATTCTCATTTCTAGACAACTCCTCCCTAACCTCCGTTCTTGTAATTTGATATTTTCACAGATACAATGTCCTCTCTAAACATGTGGTGTATCTACTGCCAAATGCTATAGACGAAGGCTGAAGTATTCCTACACGTAGACACTGTCAGCCCCCTGACAGACACACGCATCAACACCCGAGACCCCAAGTCTCCCTGCTGAATCTGCATCACTGGACACAAAAAGAAGATGGCATGCGCTTGGGTGGAGTCAACTGGCTTGTCTGGAACGTCCTCATGTTCCAAAGCAGGGACCAGCACAATCTTTCGGTAAAGGACCAGGTAGTAAAGATTCCCAGCGCTGCCATCTACACAGTCTCCCTCCAAAGCAACCACTCCCGACCCTGCTCTTTCATTGGGAGAGCAGCCACGGACAATGCCAGACAAATGAGGTGGCTATAATCCAATCAAACTTTATTAAGAAAACCAGATTTGGCGCACAGGTTCGTGGACCCCTATTCTGTAGTCGTTGTTATGAGAGGTAACATGAGGGCTAGTTGTTCTTCCCTCCTTCTGAAACAGAACAAAACAGAAACTCCTTCCCATTGAAAGATCTCAAAATATAGGATAAGCTTATCCATGCTGCACATCAAACGCCTTGTGGGGGGAAAAATGCAAAACCCTGTTTCATAAAATTATCATCTGTGTTTGCGACTGGGGGAACCAATGCTGAGGGCAGGCAGATGTGCCTGAGGCAGCACAGAGTTTACGGGACGCAGCTGGGAGAAGCTTGCTGGTGGCCACATTCACCATCCCCAACCTCACCGGAGGAGAAATGCTGCCTCTCCATTAGTAATGCAGAATAGTAGTATTTTCATTATGACTCACGCTCTGCAATTTGGGTCATGCCTACGGCAATCAATAAAATCCTCCACTTAGATTCTCCATGGCTAATTTGATGCCCCGCCGCCCCTAAACTGGGGGATTTTTTTTTTTTAAGTTGTTTTCAATTAAGCCAATTTGTCGCAGACACCCTCTTCTCGATAGGGTATTTTCGCCCAATATCTCCTTTGTTTTGAAAATAGCAAAGTGGGTGAAACGCATGCACAAGTATTAGGCTCAAACCACTACAGTTCGTGCAAGGAGTGACTGTCAATAGAAAAGAGACCTCTCAGCAATCTCTCTCTCTCTCTCTCTCTCTCTCTCACACACACACACACACACACACACCCCAGCTGTCTGCCTTCACTGTCTCACTGTGTGTATTCTGCTCACACCCTCGAGGGACTGAAATGTTAGACACTCATGGGGGTGTGCTCACAGGGACAACATCACACACTATTAAGTGTCCACGACATGATGGCCACTGTGGGAAGCATCCTCGTGACGTTTCTTTTTTTTTTTTTAAGATTTTATTTATTTATTTATTTGACAGAGAGATAGAGAAAGAGCACAAGTAGGCACAGCAGCAGGGAGAGGGAGAAGCAGACTCTCTGCTGAGCCGGGAGCCCGACGCGGAGCTCAATCCCAGGACCCTGGGATCATGACCTGAGCCGAAGGCAGCCACTTAACCAAGTGAGCCACCCAGGCGCCCCCCTCATGACATTTCTGCTCCCCCAGTTTACAGATGAGGAAATGGAGGCTCAGGGGAGTTATCTGCTATCTATTTTACAGGGAGGCTGTGGAACACTGAGGTCAAAGATAGCTCAGAGTTTAAATCTCCACCCTACTAACTTGTGACCTTGAACAACTTTCTTAACCCTGGGTAAGGTTAGATGTTCTCATTTGTAAATAGTGATAATTAGGTCTTCTTTAAAACTGTGTTGAAAGAATCACAACGAGATAACATCTGTAAAACTCTAACGTGATGCCTTAGTACCTGGATTAGTCCGAACCATAGGAAAACGCCTGTATTTAACCACTGTCTTAGCCTAGAAAAACCATCATTTCACATGGCTCAAACTAATAATTACTCAGCAAATGATACTGTTAGTAGTGCTGTTATCATTGCCCACGGACAGTAGTAAGTGACAAGGAGGAGATTTTAATCTGAATTTAACTGACGGCAAAAGCCAGTGTTTTTTCTACTGAATTAGTGACCTTCAAAGAAATCCAATGGTATTTTTTACTTAGAGTTCCCATAATAAACTGAAACTGACATCAGGGAGCGAGTAAATGACAAGAACAACACCAGTATTTTTTTTTTTTCTTATTTTACTAGCAGCATTTTATGAACAGGACAAAATCCATCTCATAATCAGCGCAGCGTATCCAAAATTTGTTTGAAGTGTATTAACCAAATGTCAGTTGAATAAAAATGTGAACTGTCTCTCTTCTTTAATGTATGAAGGGTCATGATCTACTGAAAACTGGGACCTGCCTCATTAAACAGTTATAATTAACTCTGCTCATGATATTCCACCACGGAATTGCTGTTGTGGTTCATAGTTAAAATGAGGAAGGTAAGCCAGCAGCATTCGATGAAAGAACAATCAGGTTTTCTCTTTCAAATTCCATCATGGGAACTGGGAGTAAAAATAACTTTTCTCTTCCCAGGCTGGGGAATTGTAGGGTAAAGAGACTTCCCTTCAAATGCCTGTCTGCTCATTGACAAGCCTAAAAGGAAGAAATTCCCATCTGAACCTAAACCAGTTCTTGTTGTTTTACCATGTTCCCAATGGCTACGTATGGTGAAAGAATCTAGACATTTTTCAAGCTTGAGTTGCATTTTAGACAGCGTCTTTCAAACTCCAATATAATTCTAAAAAAGCCTTTCTCTCTAAAATATGAGATACTAATCTCCAGGGTGTTTCCTCATAGGATTGTAAAATCCAATTAGAAAAAGGAATTTCTCCACTTGCTTTTACTGAATAAATAACAAAACATCATTCTACAGGCAGTATACAGAGAGGAAGTTACCATGGTCAAGAAAACTTCTGAAAATATTTCCATGGTATTTTGACTGGAAACCACATGTGTTCTCTGGAACTTTTCAGGGTATCTACCCCTGATGTGTCCACATCACAGAGAACTCTCTGCAGATCAGCTTTTTAAGATGACTGATATCACCATGGACAAGATCTCTTGGCCTATGAGTTTGCTTTGGAATGCTGCAGAGACAACTGTCAGTTACTTGGTTCCTTTTTATTAATTACTTTTTCCTTTTTGACTGATGGAGACATAAGCAACTATAAGTAAATATTAGGGCAAAGGCATTTAAGTCCAAGATTTAATCTAGTTATTCTGGTCAAAGTCTGCAAATAATGAGATGACCAAAGGAAGCACATCTTTTGGAGGGACAGGGGTCATGGGACAGGCCCCCCTTCATCTCTCAGGCACCAGTTTGAACGTTGGACTGTGCAGTCCTCAATGCTCTTTTCATAAGGTGCCAACCGAACACTACACTCATCCTGGTCAGCAGAAGAGGCAGGAAGCTCACATTTCTGTAACACAAGTAAGTCAGAGGATCTTCATTCTAAAAAAGCTCAACCTAACAAGTAAATAAACAGAATGGGGTATGACACGACTAGGCAAATCCCAAGGGGGCACTGTTACTTTTGAAACGAAAGGGCTAACTAAAACATGACAGAAATAATTGAAGACCAAATACACTGATAAAAACCACCTTACACCCAGGGTTCATTTTAGTAATAATAATTCACTTATCAATGCAGATTAGCAGTCATGGGGTGGTGGTTCTCTGTCAATTCCCTAGAGTCTATCTCAAACTAAATTAGTCTTTCAACTCTTCAAAACTCTACTGTAGATTTCCCTTCATACCCCCACCACATATACCCACACTCCCTCCTTCAACATCTCATTGGGCCTACATGGAAAACCCTATCTCAATGCATTAACTCTATGTAATTCTATCAGGGTGGATGCATGGGATGGTTTTCAAAACTCTAAAAAAGACTAGCTGACAGAGGAAATATCAACAGTGACCTTGAGCGTATTGATCAAGCTCTGTTTCTCTGTTACAGAGGTAGGAAATTAAGCAGTCTTCTAAATCATTCATGGATTCCTTTTATGTTCTTCTCTTCAGCTCCCCCGTCCCTCACCCAAGCCAGGAATCTGTGTCCTTACATCTTTGGGGGGAAACGGTAAAATTTCTTCTATCAAAATGTTCATAAAGAAGACTCAATTTTCTTTCACCTACTGCTTAAGAATAGCCAGGGAAAATTTTATCCACAATCAACTAAATGACTGCTTTGGAAAGATACATGATTTTTGCTTCTTTTGTGGGGCTGATGGTTGAGTCTCCCTCAGAAACATATTTAAAAGATAATGAAAAGGAGAAGGCTTTAAGCACTTAATTTGTAACCAAAAGTTTGCTTGACTTCATTTTTCTAGCTAAAAGTTTTCTCTTATAGAGAATTTGAGATTGGCATATAGACCATTTAGACTGATAGACTGAGAGTCTGCCTCTGTACTGGGGAGAGACCCATATTAAAAATGCAACCGTAAAAAAAAAATGCATGGAAGAAATAGAAATATCCACTGCCTCCATCGCCTAACACCCTAACATTTAAGCTGTCTGTGAACCAACCACCTAATGAGACCCTGGGAGGAGAGGAACAAGGGCTGTTACAGGTAGAAAGATAGAAAGGGGTTAAGAAAGCTGAGGGTTGGGATGAGCTTGATTGATAATCTCTGTGGCCAGAGGGCAAGAAAGGGCACAGGGCAAGAGAGGAGGGGAGAAGGCTGCAGGGAGGTGTGCGGTGGACCATGTGCATGGACAAGAAAGTCCTCCCGGATTTAAGTCTGCCACTAACTCCAGGCTGACCCTCACAAGTCCAAGAGTCATCTGGGCCTCGGTTTCCCCAGGGAGGCTGCACTGACTGTGTGCCCCACCTTTCCAGGTCTAACACCCAGAGGTTCTAGCACCCAAGCCTGTCTTTCCTCACAACTCTACACCAAACTCTGGGTCTCCATGTTTTCAGTCGGTGGATGCGCAGACAGCTGCCTCTGCGGTCCAGGTGAGCAAAGCAGCCTGCGCCCTTCCTCTGTGAGGCCAAGGCTCTGGACACAGCTCTGGGTTCTCAAGACCTGGCACCGATACCGTGAATTCAGTTCTCCTCACTCACTTCTGGCTGCTCCCAGCAGCTCCGCCATTTCACAAGCTGCTCTGGCTGTAGCTGGTCGGCCTAGTGGCCATTTCTTCAGGCCACACCTAAGGACAGGTAGCAGCCATTCTCTGCGTCCCTCAATTAGCCTTCCTGCTTCTTCTCTCCCCTTCCTGTGGCTAATGAGAGGCGGATATCTCAGCTCTGGCCACATCAGAACATAAGCTTCCCAGGAGCCCCTTCTCCACCTCCAGCCTCTTCCATCAGACTAAGCTGAGGCCGTTGGCACTGGTGAGCACACTCTACTTCTAAATTCCTCCACTCCCTTGATTTCCCTACCACCGTATCGAGGCCTCTCTGTCCTCAATCTGGCCATTTCTCCTCCTCCTCCAGCTTTGGTTGTCCCCAAGGCTCTCTGCTCTGCACTCTCTGGCAGCCCATCCACACTCCAGGCTCTCACCTGGAGTTAGACTACCGCTTCCCAATTGATGGTCTCTGGCCTGTGTTCTAATTCCCTATTTCTCACTGCTGGGAAACAGACACCTGTTCCAGGGAGGACCGCAGCCCTGCATTCAACTCACGGTAGCTCACAAAGTGGATGCAGCCCCTATCCTACCTAATGTCCTCTCCAAGTTCCCTACAGGAACACGGCCATCCCAGGCCACCCTGATAGCCTTCTCCCTCTCTGTCTTCTCCCTTCTCTGTCAGTCCACCAGGACTTGATTGGATACTTCTCTTTCCTCATGCATCTGTGTCTCAGGCACATAAGACCCCCCCACCCCCCCAGAACACCGCACCCTGCTCTCATCCCACAAACCCAAACTTCTGCACGGAATTCCCTTTGCCACTTCCCTGCCTGGGGGACTCTTACCTTCAACAGCCAAGCTCAAGTGCCTTCTTCTACATAAAGTCAGCTCTGGGTCTCTGAGGCCGGGGCGCCATCTGAGCCCCCATCAGAGACATTCATGGCAGAACATATCACTTTGCTCTCTGGGACTGGCTTTTCAGCAAATACATTGAGCAAATACTCCTCGAGGGTGAATCTCCCTCTCTACAGCCCCAGCATATTAAACACTCAACCACACATCTTAAAAATTGGCAAACTGACTCAATGAATCTGATCCATTTCCCCAATTTTTAAAAATTTAATTTTCAGTTCTTACTAAGTATTGCTGCACCTTGAACAAACAGGGGTCATGGGGGAGCTACACCCCCACACAACTGAAAGTCCACATGTTAATTTTTGACTTCCTAAAAACATAACTACTAATAGTCTGTCTACTACTAGTAATTACTGTTGACTAGAAGCCTTACCGATAATATAAGCAATTAACACTTACTTTGTATATGTATTATGTACTGTATTCTTACAATAAAGTGAGCTAGAGAAAAGAAAATGTTTTGAAGAAAATTATAAGGAAGAGGAAATACATTTACTGTACTGTATCTGTCAGAGAAAATCCACATAGAAGTGGACCCACGCAGTTCAAACCCGTGTTGTTCAAGGATCAGCTGTATATTACTACTGGTTTCTATAAAATATTTTAATTCCCAAAGATCATATTATATTATGATATAATAACTATTGTAATAACTAAAATTAACCATTAAAGTAACACTTGTTGATACTATATACAATAATAGTAGCTAATACATGACATTAACTACATGCCAAGCTTTCTTCTAATTGTCTTCACATGTATTAATCCATTTAATCTTCAAACAGCCCTATAGGTACTAAGATTATCTCCTTTTAAGGGGAGAGAAAACTGAGGCACAGAAAGGGTGACTTAGTAAATGGGGCGCCTGAGTGGCTCAGTTGGTTAAACATCTGACTTCGGCTCAGGTCATGATCCCAGGGTCCTGGGATGGAACCTTGTGGAACGGAGAGCCCGCTTCTCCCTCTCCCTCTGCCCCTCCCCGTCCCTCTGCTCATGTGCCCTCTCTCTCTCAAATAAATAAATAAAATCTCAAAAAAAAAAAGAAAAAAATGAAAGGTTGAATAACACCGCCAAAGTCACCAAGTTGGTAAGTGCTGGAGTTTGGGTTCAAACCCAAGAAATCTGGCTCAACAGCCCACTAGTGAGCCAGACTGACCACTTCTCTGTACACCATGCCGCCCACCGTACTAAAGGCTTTATAGATCTTCTCTTATTTAATCCCCACAATTGCTCTATCAAGTAGGGTCATTATTATCACCACTTTTTGCAATTAAGAAAAACAGAGGCTTTGGGGGGTTAAGAAATTCACCAAAGGGGTGCCTGGGTAGCTCAGTTGGTTAAGCATGTGCCTTCAGCTCGGGTCGTGATCTGGGGGTCCTGGGATCAAGTTCCATGTTGGGCTTCCTGCTCAGGGGGAGTCTGCTTCTCCTTCCCTCTACACCCCCCCCCCATTCTCTCTCTCTCTCTCTCAGATAAATAAATACAATCTTAAGAAAAAAAAGAAATTCACCAAAGGTCACATAGCTAATAAAGGGTAGACGCTGGAATTGAAAATCCCGTGTTTTGCTTAACTTTTCACATTAGAGAAGATGAGATGAGGAACGACCATACAGAGGTTATTAAAACACATCCACCCACACAGTCAACACTGTTCATGCAGCAGGATTGCACCATGACCCAACACCCCAAATAACTGGGGGATCTGTTCACATCATCCTAATTTTGCAGCAGAGTAGAGAGCCAGTGACTAGCTCAATCTCAAAGCCATTTCCCCTGGGTCCTGAGACTCCTGAGCTAGCCCCGTTCTGTTGTCTCTGTCATTATTCATGAGATCATTTCGTGCCTGGTCATTATGAATACGCATTGGTTCTGGGAACATCATTTCAAGCTTCCAGAAATCTGACCAGCACAACATAGAATTGCTATTCCCTCGGTTCAAGGACAATGAAAGGTCAATAAAAGGGATTAAAATTAAGAGTGGGTTTTAGCAGGTTTTTCCAGAAGCCTCCGGATTGCCCGTTGGAGAGCCACCGCCAGCAGAGCCTGGCGCGTCTGCAGTTCCTTAAAGCAGACAAGGTGTCTGCGACCACAAACATGTGATGATCTCTGGGAACTTCGTCTCTTGGAATTCAAACATCATGCAACCTAAAATCCTCCTCAAAAACAAGCTTTTCTCCCCCTTCTTAGTTTTGAGATAGCTCCTCCCTTTGCACTGCACTTTCATTTTCCTGGTTAGATACGATTATTAAGCCAAAATGATGAAAAGTTTAGCCTATAAAATAAAGAAAAAGCATATCCAATTTTGGAGAGAAACAGAAAAAGAAACCAGAAGTAGAGACAGATGGATCAAAATAACAAAAGGGAAAAAAGAGAGAGAAAAAAGAATAAGTGAAAGAAATAATAACACTGAACATCACTGAACATTTGCCCAGATGAGTGGTAGCTGCCCAGATTTGGATCCTGCTGTTGCCACACACCACATATGCGTAGGTGATGCCAGGCAGGTGACTTGATCTCCTTGGAGATCAGTGACTTCTTCTGATACATGAGGGAGTTGAGGGTTACATGAAATAATATATGCATGCGAAGTACAAAAACATGCTTGGAACAAAGAAAATGCTCAATAAATGATTGAGCTATGGTGGCGGCAGTGGTGATTTTAAGGAAGACATCAATTTTACCAGCCAACATGGCGGCTCCCAGGGGACTGTGGGAACGCGAGCCTCGGAGATGAGACAGGGTTGGCAAGGCACAAATGTAAGAGGCTGGAGCTTCACACTGCGACTCGATGTGCTCCGGTTTCCTTGGTTTTGTACAAAGGCATGTGCAACTTTTATAATTCCCAGGTCATGTTTCTGAAAGATTTCTCAGTTCCTTTCACACCAAAGTTGCAATAAATTCTGGCGCGCACTGCGAGGGGAGAGGCTCCAGGAGCATGGCACTTGTGTGTTCTAGTGTAGCTTAAGTCATTAAAGAAAGAATAAAAATCTTACAGCAAAAACAATAAGGTGCAACACCCAACTAAAAAGCAGATGCCACAAACACTGTGTAATTAGGGATTTGCCAAACTGGAAGGTTCTAGAGGCCAGTATTTTGGAGGCCCGACTGGAAACCAATTCTCTGATTTTTCGACAAAAGCCTCTTGATAGCATGAGCCAGAAGTAATCCTTCTCTCTGAACCCCCACAGCAATATCTGTGCCCCTCTTCTAGAAAATACAGAAGCCACTTGATTGCAAAGTACTACTTATTTAGCCTCAAAAGCACACTCCTTTCTCCAGGTACACACACACTAGGCCCTTCACACACATTCAATGAATCAGGGAATACATTCGAGAGATTCCCATCCCAGATCCTCAGTGTTCTATCCGGTGTGGATGACAAAGATGATGAAGACAGCTGGACTGGGGCAGCCAAACTTTCCAGGAAATGACTGGTTTTGACCTGTGCAGCATGACTCTGGTTTGGGGATTTGCCATTCTTATTGATTAAATGGGAGGGAAAGAAGCGGGAACAATCCTTTCTAAAACTTCTGCGATGTGATTTGCATTTTCAAATTGCTGCTAACGTCATCTGTTTAGAGGTCTCTGGAGAAATACAAAGAGAGGATTAAGAAGGGGCCTTCTTTCATGAAATGCATGAACTTGAATTAAATAGGATTTATGACTCCCTGGTTCCTCTCTCTACTTCTCCAACCTCCCAGAGAAAACAGATTCTACTACATAAATGGGTTTGCCAGAAACATTTTATAAACGTCCAGTCCTCAAAGTAACTAAATTGTGAGAAGGAAAAAAAATACTCAAATACTCAAAAAGATAGGAAAAAAACCCCAAAGGGCTGATTTTTCCCAATCGATCCAAACTAAAATGTTAATCACTCAGATGGATGGGGTTCTACTATTTTGATTTATACTGGGTATTGGACACTTTGTCATCGTATGTGAACCCTCTGGGGATATCACTCAGAAGAACACAGTCCTTGGCCCTGAACCCTGCACATGGTAACCACTAAAGAGAAGTAGTTGTTGACTATGTACCATGTCAATGAACCATCTGAAATAAGCACAGAGAAAACAGACATCTGAATGAATGAAGGTCTTCTCTCTCTCTCCACAGATACACCCAAATAAACACACATATTCACATACCTTCGAGGATAACCAACAAACTCTTCACACTTAACACAAATAATCTCACTCCACTCCCAGAGCACACACCATGAAGAATAAGCAACCTCTCACTATCTGGAAGCGGAAAAGCCGGCCAGGAGAGATGAGGAGGTAGTCCACCCAAGGTCACACAGCCAGAAGCCCACCCTACTGGGACTAGAACCCAGATCTGTCGGACTCGACCTTTGCCTTTCCATTGGGTCAGGCTGCTTCCTTCAGTCATGATGCCTTTGCCCACAATATTTATGGAATTCATTTTTAAATCTCACCTCCAACACCCAATACTATTAGCTTGAATTACTTGAACTCATCCTCATTGGCATTTCTACCCCAAACCACTCTCCTAGCTGCCCCCAAGTGTTCTTTCCACACATACAAATAATTAGGATGCTGCCCCTACACCAAAGTCCTTCAGGATAAATCCTATCCAAGGGGTGTCCAAGGGGCCTCCAGGGTGGTCCCCCCAACTCTCTCATCCCAATTCTCTGCACCCATTCCCCACTTGCCCAAACCGAAGTCCTTGCAAATGTATGGTTGCCATAGGTTTCTCATTTGTTCATGTCTTGGGACAGGAAATTCCTATCTCAGAGAAATAGTTGACAATTATTCAGAGTCAAGTGGAGCAAATAATGTGGGTGATCTAGCCAGGTCACACTGTTTAGGGTCCAAAACTATTGCAACAAAAATACATCAAGATAAAGACCACTGTTGAGGCGTGCAAGTCAATCCCTGTACGTACCAAATGTCCCTTCGTAGGCTGCTCAACAGTCCTGAGTAAACATCCCTGAGGGGAACTGTCATCGAGAGTATTTATTACATTATACTTCAGTGGTCTCTCCTACTGCAGATGCAGAGGCTGGGCGATGAGAGGATGTTCACAGGATGACAACAGCCCTGTACTTCTCATCTGAGAAACAAGCTCTCGAAGACCTTCCAGAAGCTTCCGCAAGCCTCAGAGGCTTCTTTGGGTCTCTCATGTATGATCAACCTTCTCACACGTGGGGAAGGGAAGCCCAGCACCCACACCCACTTCAAGACACAGGCCCACGGATAACGTAAGACGAGGCATCACAGCTTCATCAAAGGCGCCGGTTTAAGAAAAATCATTTCTGCAAAAGTCAATTCTCACCAAGCTGTTACCATATCTGGCAAGGTAACAGGACGACAAGTTAACAGACGACGTCAGGCTGGGCTGCTATACTCCAGAGTGCGGTCCCTTACAAATGCTGAGGCAAAGAAAACGTCACTCCCTCAGAAAATGTGGCACTTGGTGATATGACAAGTACAATGGTATTTATCATCCACATCCACAGCCTAATGGACACGAGCCATATCTGAAAAGGGAAAGGGTGATTCAGCCCATTAAGTATGCAGAACATCATCTTTCAACACAAGATGGTCCTTGATGATTTTTTTTTCTACATCCGCAGGCTCCCTCCAAGTGAGAAAAACGCAGAAGCAAAACAAGCCACAGATCTGCGAGAGTCACAGTCACATCAAAACTAGGGATCGCTGTGTGGGGAGCAGCCCCAGGGAATAGGCAGAAGGCTCTTCTCACAGTGCTGTTCCCTAGAGAGGGGCCACAAGCTCATCCCCAAACTGCTGCTTTTCCTTTCCTCGACTTCCCTAGAAATGCTTTGCCAAGCTTTCGGAGAGCTAGTTTTCAAGTGGGTTCAGATTAAAGATTTCCAAAAGAAAGCTTTCTGTAAAAACTTGAGTCCCGGCCAGCCTGCCTCCCTGGCTTGCTGAGCCCTCCCCGCTGAACTGAAGATGAATTGTCTGGCCCTTAATGTGATAGAAGACATAAAGTTGTCCTTTGGTGAGACTTTAATCGCCAACCCTGCTCCTCCCTCCCACCGACGTGTTTTCCGGGAGGCCATCTTACAATCCTTTCAACAATTCTCTCTTATGCAACTATTTAGTTTTAAAACACCCTCCGAGGTATTATCTAAAAGTCATCCATTAAGAAATCATTACAAATGGCCCGGCTATAAACGACTTTACCAGCTAAGAGATTCCCAAGTTAAAGTAAAAAAAAAAAAAAAAACAACGCTAAAGGAATTACCATAATAAGGGGTTAGTTAGCTCCTTGTTGAATCTTTTGCTCTCAGTCAATATAAAAAAGACTCTCATGACTCCATGTTGTTTTCAACCTACTGCGTTTAAATGGAGCGTATACTGACAGAACTAAAGAACTCTCTAAGCCGTGTCAATTCTATCCCTGCATTGTCCCATGAGGATACTTGATATAATTGTCCATGGGCCCCCCAAATCAGTGCAAATGTTTGCGACTCTTTCCACCAGGGGGCATTCGTCTCACTGAAAGTAAAGATTTTTTTCGACTGGCTAAATTCAGGGTACAAGAGAGTGTTAGTTCCACTGAAATGGCCAAAATGCAGATTTTGTTTATTAATCTGGAAATTCACACTTTCAATGGGATGCGAAAAGGCTGTCTTCAGTGGGTAGTTCTTGAATTAAATGCAAAGATATTACATGAGTAGGGAAAAATCATTATGTTCCAGACAGTAAGATATACTTGAGATTTTTGGAGCTCTATAGAAGTGTCAACAAAAAATACATGCAAAGAGCATCCAGCTGTAATGAGAGGTTAACTTCAGGGGCTAGAGTTAATTTTAGATTACTTTGGGGAACTCTAACTGCTAGTGTCTTAAGATCTTCTCCATCCTAGAAGTATTAAAAGACTCCCACCAAAACATTTTTTTTAAATGCCTGCTTCTAAAAGATCTATCACCTCTCTTCTGACTAGACCACCCAGTTACTTTGCACACATAGGTCGACACTAAAAGATAAAAACAGGACTGGCCTTCTTTGGAAAAGTTATGAAAAGAGGAAGAAAAGACAATGGAACACACAAAGGCCACACATTTACCATTTATACTGTTAATCCGGACAATCTTTTATAAAAAATAAAATCCATGTGAAGCTACAACAAGCACATCAAAGAGGACTCAAATGCAGAATTCCTGAGAGAATCTGTATCAGAACCAAACCACCTTTTTTTTTAAGATTTTATTTACTTATTTGGTGGGGCGGGGAGCACAAACGGGGGAGGAGCAGAGGGAGATGGACAAGCAGACTCTACGCTGAGGGCGGAGCCGGACGAGGTTCAGTTCCACAACCCTGAGGTCATGACCTAAGCCAAAATCAGGAGTCAGACACCTACCTGACTAAGCCACCCAGGCGCCCCAGAACCAAACCTCTTTTTGTTTACCTACCGAGAATATATCACACAAAGTTGGCCTTATCCCTGGAATTGGCACCCACCATATAAGTCAGAAAATCTTCCATTTCTTTTCTTTACAAAAAAGACAGAAAAGAACTATTCCAAGTATGATAGCTCATATTTCTACCTATAACCATCTGATACACTATTTCTTACCTAGGAATCAACAGATCAATAAGGACTGTTGATCAGTGAGGTCTAGCACCATCCCCCAAGCCTGAAGGCAACCTTGAACGTATCTCTTTCTCTTTATACACAGTCTCTCTGTTTTCATATATAAAATGGAAGCCTCCACAGTAGGAATCACAGACACTGAAGGCAAAATTTCACCGGAGTGTTCTCTCGAGCTAGAACTTCTTTCTGCACCCATCTCACTGCTTATGTACCTGCCTAAGAAAAGCCAAACCAGCAACCTGTTAAAAAATACTGGAATGCTGAATGATGGGTCATTATTTTTTAGATATTTTGCTAATCTGTTCTTCTAAGATAGGGGTCAGCAAACGTTTTCCATAGGGGTCAGATACTAAATATTTTAGTCTTTTCGAGCCATATGGTCTCGGTCACAATTACTCAACTCAGCAACTCAACTCACTGTCTAGGGTGTGAGAACAGCCCTAGACAGTCCATAAACAAATGGGTAGGGCTGTGTTCCAATAAAACTTTATTTACAAAAACAAAGCACCAGATTTTTCCTGCGGGCCTTAGTTTGACAACTTCTGTTTTAAGGGGATAACTCAAGTCTTTTTCTTCTCCTTATACTGGGAAACTGATGTGTCCCAGAGATTCCCCAATGGCAAGTGTGTTAATCATAACTAGATTCTTAAGGGAAAAAATAATGTAGGATCCCATCTATAACACCTTATTATATATTCACAAAAGCCAGCTGCCAGGGTGTTCCTTGTCAGAGGAGTTAATGCAGTTTGTTAATGTCAGACACAGTTTGAAGTGTCTTAGTTTCTTCTTGGCACCTCTGGTTGTTGCTTTTATCAGCAGTGGGTAGAAACAGAGAAGGAGGCTTCTCCAGAGAGGAAGTCCAATGTAGCATGAGGATCTCACACCCAATACCTGTGAGAAAAGTTCTTCAAATTTACACACTCTTTGCCCACCTAACTAAATGCCTCCCCTTCCGGTTCCTGAACATTTGAGGAACAAGTAGGGTCATCCATACTTCACTGAGCCTTTAAACAACCCACCACCACTGTGCTGTTCCCATTACAGGGGCATAAGAAAGTACAGCAGGTGTATGGGCTAGAACAGAACACCCTTCTCAGACAATCTTCTCCCTCTTACAGAGCAAGAAAATTTCTGAAGCTAATCTGTCTTAGTGTGTCTAGACAAAAATTTGGTACAGACAATGCAAAGCACTCTTTTAAAAAAAAATCACTCCTATTTTTGCTTTTACTGAAAAAGGGAAGATGGGAGTAAGGGGGTGGGTGGGTGGAAACTGACCTCTCCGACATGGCAGATGAGTTGTCTTTTCAACTTGGCCTTAACCTAAACAACAAATCTATGTGTTCCATCTCTTTGCTTATTAAAGCATTTTCTTTTTTAAAGATTTACTATTTTAGAGAGAGAGCACCCGAATGGGAGGGGCAGAGAGAGAGGGAGAGAGAGAATCTCAAGCAGACTCCCTGCTGAGCACAGAGCCCAACACAGTCCTCCATCCCAGGACACTGAGATCATGACCTGAGCAGAAGCCGAGAGTCAGATGCTTAATCGACTGTGCCACCCAGGAGCCCCAAAGCATTTTCTTTCCACAGAGAACAAGTCCCCTTGGAAAGGAGTGCATTTTATAAATATAGAAAAATCAAGTTGTAATGGAAGTTCTAAATCAATTATCAGGTTTCCAATGGAGTTGATGTAAAACCTTCAGAATCTATGTTTATCTATATGTATCTATGTTTGGTGGACCTTTTTTTTTTAATCATTGTTACTCATTAATATTTTTACTCTTGTCGGTGTGCCCAGAGACCTTGGTGAGATGAGCATTTTATAAACCTGATAAATAAATAACTAAAGCCTCCCAATCAATACCTCCCAAGGGAGGGGGAAGGAGGCACTCAATTCTGTGTTAAAGTCAAGGTCCCCTCTTCTGGTAAATGCTGGGGGAAGGGGACAGAGGCAAGGAAAAGCTCATCTCACCGCATGGGGCTCAACAGCAAGATGGCTCCTTCCACTTATCGCCTCGGTAGAGAGGAAGCTTCCACTGTGTCAGGCTCCACACGGGGTGCCAGGACGTGGAAACATGACGTGGGTGCCCGTGAAGCAAAGTCCGCCAGAGTAAGCTGGGGGGTCACTTGCTCACCACGAGATTCATCGGAACAGTGGTATCTGGGGCTCACACATAAATTCCCTGAGCAAATTCTTCTGTCAACACAGCAATAAAGCACTCTCGAGAGGGACTTCACAGAACTCGGCAGCCAAACTGAGCCCAAGGGGAATTCCAGGGTAAGTCTCTTGAAGAGGTATAAAGCCTCATTAGTGCAAAGAGGATTTACTCTGCGCCTGGTCCAGCCATGGATGCAGGTGCCGTGCTCCTGAATTTGTGATTCATTATGCTTCTACACATCACCCAATTATAAGGAATCATCACTGGCTGGCATCTGCAGAGTCTCCCTCTCTTCTAAATACATCAGCAACAATCAGAAGGCACCTACAGGCCTTTCCAGAGAAGAAAAATCTGCTGAGTTGGCTGTTGGCTTATTTAAAGGGAGCAAACAGCCAGGCTGGTGATACCCACAATGTAAAGGAAGACTTTAAAAAAAGGGAAAAAAAAGGAAAGAAAGAAAGAAAAGAAAAGAAAAGAAATCACACTGTTCAAATGAAGTTCAAACAAAATCATTTCGGCTATCATCCTGCCTGAAGGTAAGTCTATCTATGAATCACCAAGGGCAAACAGGACATAATTATTATAGAAGACCTTGAAAAAAAGAAGCTTCTACTAGCAAACCTTGTGCATAATCAAAAGGTCATGCCAAAAAATGGTCAGTTAGCCCTGCTTTGCAATGGACTGTTGCTGGTTTGGGGAATTTTGAAGAATTTGGGGAGCTGGCTGACTTCACACTGATAGCTTGTTAGGAATACCTTCCACCACGGAAATCAGCAAACTGTACACATTAGGGGCCCAACCCCACTCCACCCCTGTGAGCTGTTGTTAAACATGAGTCAATGTACGTTTGTCACCTGCTTTGCAAAACAGCTCCAGATCTCTCTTCTCCAGACTCTTAATGTTTTGGAGAGTGGAGAAAAACTCTAGTAGGAGTCAAAGCAGGAATCACCTTTACAATTTTCTGTAAGATTTAGCCTCTAAGTAGAGCAAAAGAAAATCAACTGCTTTGTAACATAAACCATTTACATACAACAAACCTGCTCTATTAGAAAGTTACTTCTGCTAGTCTTCCCAGTGTTTGCCAATCCTTCAAACATCTCTGAGAGTCTCTAGAGCTCTCTAAATTAGGTCATATCTCTCAAAGCCCAGGATAAGAACAGATTCGGTATTTGAATGGCACAAGGGACACTATGAAGGGCCACAGGGACCTTGCTATTTTGGATGCACAACCCCATCTGTTTTCTTCATACAGCCTCTCCCTTCTTGTGACGAGTGAGGCTGAATGACCAGACTGGAAGTGATTTGCCTGCTGGTGTCTTTCTGATAGAAACAACCCTTAGTACAACCTGGGGACTGGGAAATGTATCTTCCGTGGCTTCCAAAAAAATATTTATTGGCCCTAAGACTCAATAATAAAGATTTTCTAATACCAATGGTCAGGAGATGATTCTCCGTGGGTCCCTCACATTTCCGTCTAGCTCACAAAGAGAGGCACTGAATGCCCTTTGTTCTAGATTATTATTTTTAAGGAAGTCTGTATAGCAAACAGCCTCAGAAGATAGAGATAGGGCCTCTGGAGCAAAGGGAAAGCATGCTGACCATCCATTAAAAGAATCCGAATTCTCTAAACTCAGGGTTCCTTTTCTCTAACACAATCCACAGCACAGGCAGGCATCCATCTGGGCTCATTGGCATCAACCCCACGGGGCCTCGGGGCAGAGAGACCTGATGCACAGACACTGCTCCTGCAGCTTCCTTTGTCTCTGACCCGGGCGTCTCCGGTCCTCTGCCACCATCTATGACATTGTGGCAGGCTCACTGGCTAGCTGACAAGGCGAGTACAATCTCAGACCTGTCACTGTGCTTGCCACCTGCTACTATATGGCGTTTAAAAGGTAACCGATATCTACAGTTTTATCTCTATCCCTATCCATCCACCCACCTGTGTATCCAATGAGGACTCACTGTGTCCCTCAGATTCTTGGTAGCTCTCTTGGACAATAATGTATAAGACAGCTCACAATGAAGTTACCAGGATGAAAACTGTAAAGCTGTCACACTCTGTTACAAGTACCCATGGGCAGGACGCCTGGGTGGCTCAGTCGGTTAAGCATCTGCCTTCAGCTCAGGTCATGATCTTGGGGTCCTGGGATCAAGCCCTCTGTCCAGCTCCCTGTTCAGCGGGGAGCCTGCTTCTCCTTCTGCCCCTCCCCCCGCTTTTGTTTTTTTTCTCTTTCTCTCTCCCTCTCAAATCAATAAATAAAACCTTTAAAAAAATAAAAAAGAAAGAAAAGTACCCATATGAAAGTAGGCAACAGGAACAAAACGATGATTGGCCTTCACCTCTTTTGTGCACTCTAGGGCAGGGCTCCTCAAACTCTGAGGAACATATAAATCACCTGGGAATCTCATTAAAATGCAGAGTTGGATTCAGCAGGACTGGGATGAGGCCCAAGATTCTGCATTTTTAACAAACTCCGAAGTGATATTGAGGACGCCGGTCCAAGGACCATACTTGGAGAGCAAGGTTCCGACAGCAACCAAATATAAATTGTATACATGTTAACACCCTGGTATTTGCATAACCTCTTAACATTTTTAATAAAAAGATCTATGACAACTCAGGAAGTCATAAATCAGAGAATTCCTCCACTGGTTTAGTAAAGGGTGCTAGAAAAATTCCTGAGTACATGATTGCGACTGCTTAGATACTTATTCCAAAAATTATCTATATATGTCATGAGTTATTCTTTATTCCAAATGATAAACACATTCCATTGAAAGAAGGAGGAACACAGGAAATACGCAGAAGACCATCCTAGGTTATGCAGTCTGCAGACTAGCAAGCATAAAATACACACGGGCAAATTACAAACCTTACAGTTTCTGCTGTTGATCATTAAATTTCTGGCTAAGCTAATGCCAATGGACTAAGCATATCAGGGAAAGAGAAAATAGCATGTGGACAGAGGACTAACTTTATAAAGTAAATGTGCTTGAGGGAAAGCCCAGGGGGCAGGGAGGCAGGGCCTGAGTTGTGGTCCTCATGTTGTCCCACCCCTCGCTACGGGAGCTGAGGGAAACAAGTCAATCCTCACCGGGAAGTGAGGTGGAAGGGGGGGGCGGTGCTCCTCGCCACTTCTCCCTCCCATCTTGGCTGTAAGTCCAGATCACCTGCACTGAAGTGACCTCTCGGCCTCAAGGCCTATTTGTTAAAACTGTTAGCAGCCCAAAGAAATCAATCTTTCTGTCTTTTTCTTCACTTGAGAAAAAGTCTGTATGCCAATTTGAAAAGCATGGCAGAGAGAGAACACAGAAATAAAAGAAAGGTGGAAAATGTATTTGACAATTTTATTGAGAAATACTGAGTGACACCTTTCCTTTATTCCCTTTCTTTTGACTTCTTCTCTCCTTCCTACCCTCTCTCTCTCTACTACGAAGACAAGCGGGAAGGCGGCAAGGTGTCATTCGGTTTTCCACACATTCTTTTATTCTCATGAGGTTGGTGACGATTACTTTTAAAAAAATTTCTCTGGTCAAATATGCTTAAGAAATCCTAGGTTACACAGAGTTCAAAGGTTTCTTCACCAAGGACTGTCTCAAAGCCTTAACAGGTCCATACACACCATGACTCACCAAGAGGGGGGTGGGGGGCTGCATTTTCCATATCTCACTGCCAAAACCAGCCTCACCCCCCTTGCTAGTGTTCTGAGGAAATCACTCCAAGAAAGAGACCTCTGGCCCAAAGATTTTAGACACCACAGCCAAGCTGTTGTATTTAAATTAGTTCTACCTGGAATAAGCTTTGTGGCCTGGGGCAAGTCATATAACCTCTCTGAACCTCCAGTCTCTTCATGTGTAGAAAGAATCAAATGACATCTACCAGATGGTAGATGCCCTTGATTTTGTCACAAAATGAGACCAAGTGTGCAAAGTGCCAGGCACAGAGCCCCCTCTGCCACCTGGCTTTTCAGATTCAGAGGTGATGTTAATCCATGTCCATTGAGGGCTGGCCAGAAAAGTATCCACCTTACTGAAAACTACTCTTGGAGATGAAGCACTGGCCTCTTCTCTGACCTCACCCGCCATGTCAGAGCCTGGCATGTGTCTCAGCCCGTCCACTCAAACTTGAAGATTCCCGTCCAAGGGCTGCCCACCAGGCCGCGTCGCTCTGTGGTCAGTCCCAACTAACGAACTCACCAAATGAATGAGGGAGAGAAAAGTAACACTGAGTCAGGAAAGGTCACAGAAAACAAACAGGCAGGAATGAGGCCAGGCCAGAGACAGGAAGCACGACTATCCTGAGTCAGACCAGGCTTCACCTCTCAGGAGGAATATGGCCCGGGGCAAGCGAAGTCATTTCCCTGAGCCTCACTTTCCCCTTTAAAAAAATAAAGATAACCATGCCTATCGCACAAAGCCGTGTTGAGGAATGAAGAAAGACTGTATATATATAAAGCACTTCACACAAAACCCAGCACAGAGTAGAAACTCAGCAAGAAAAGTCAAAACTGAGGGGAAGTGTTCTTGTTGGAGCTAAGAGGGAAAAACAGATTGCTGTGATTTTTAACTCCAATTCTCTGATTTCTAGATTAGAAACTGGATATCATAGTCCTTCTCAGGAAATCCCCCCAAAAAGGGATATACACAGGGTAGAAAGTTTCACTGCCTACAACTGACTTCAGATACACCCAATGAGTGGTGGTGGATATAGTTCTCATGCTGCCTTCTGACGGAGAGAGAGAGAGAGAGAGAGAACTTCTCCTGGACTCCAAGAAGAATAAAGTCAGCAACAGAAAAGCCACAGGATTTCAGATTTGCTGAAGAAGGACCTCCACCCTGACCATCCTCGTAGTCAGGTAGAAAGGTCACTTCCTTCCGACAGGACACCCCTCACTTCCTCTGGCCTATGAACTACTATGTTCTTCCCACACCCTTCCGTATTTCTGAATCTAAGGTCCGGCTCCCTCACCGCAGAGGCGGATCTACCGGGCAGAGACCATAGCTGTCCCCAGGGTCTATTACAGGCTGGCCCAAACAGGCTCTCAGTATTTGTTGAGGGCATGAAGGAATCCTACATTAGTTATTTAATAAGTATGACCACTCAAGGATTTATAGTCCATTTAAACCAGATGAAGACATGAGACCAGAAATTTTTAAAAATTAGTAAGGTTATTTATAACTCAAATGAACAGCTTTAATAGCAAATCAAGGAAGAGGGTAAGTAGGCTTGGCAGTCACCAAATCAACACAAACAGGATCACTCTTCACATTTAGATGTTCTAACACTGCCTCTAAATGATTTCCCGATCAATCCCTGAATTCAGTGGCTCTGCCGTGACTTTAGGACCAATTCCAAACTGCGGAGCATGGGAGGAAGGCCCCTGTCCACCCCTCCATCATCTCCTACCTTACACTCCGGAATATCCAAACTACCCCAACACGAACCCTCAGACCTTGACAGGCACCTCCTTCTTCACCTCTCTTGTGCGGTGAACTCCTACTCATCCTTCCAGACCCCACTTAAAGGTCAACTCTCCTGTGAAGTACTCCCTGGTTTCTCCAGACAGAATGAACCAGTCTTCCCCAGTGTCAGACTGTGTCGATTACCTACCGCCACATCATCTGCCCAGATGTCAGTCCTCCTCTGCATCACAAACTTCTTGAAGGCAGGTGGTCACATACGCTTATGTATTTCCTGTGCCTGGCACATTATACACCCTCAGTAAAATGTATATCAAAAGAACAAATACATGGATTCGTGGCCACGGCTACATTTTCTATTCCCCCATCACGAGCCCTCCCAACTAATGACCTTACAACCAACAACCAATGACAAGAGACCACTGCAAAGGTTCTGAGGTCAACTTTATGGCACTTTAAGGGGCACCTAATATTGCTAAGCGCAATCTTATTAACCTTTAGGTTGTCCTCAAAAATCCTCTGAGTCGGTGCCAGTATGCCCATTTTACAGATAAAGAAAATGATACTCAGACTTATATCACAGAGAACCCCGTAGAGCCCAGTGTCAAACCTAGGTCTCTGCTTTTCCGCTACCCTATCTGGCCACAAGTGCAAATGTCACTTCACTCTGTAGAGAACAGTGTTCTTTTTCCAACTGTCCTCCCTCCTTCTTGTCACCTCTTAAATTATAACCTCAATTGGCCCTCAGATGGCACCTGGCTGCCAAACTTCTCCCAGCCCACTATACATAACCCACATTCCTCTCTCTTCCAGGTCCTCTTGCCCCAAAGCCTAACCAACCACTGCCTTCTCATGCTTCAGTATTTCTTCTGCCCAAGTCTCCTGAGTGGCTTTGAAACAATTTACAAGAATAAATCATATATGCCAAAAAGACATGGTGCCTTCTTCTGTCCTTCAGTTCAAAAAACATCTACTGAGGGTTAACTCTGCCTTCCATCATAGCAAGTACTGGGACACAGAGATACTAAAACAGTTATTGTCTTTGAGGAGTTTTTAGGTTAATAGGAGGATTAATAGGTAAGCATATTCTTTCACTATGACAGGCTAAGCATTTTTTTCTTGATGACTATTCACAGTAATACAAATCTACACAAAAGGGACTTTTTCAGCAGCACCTGGGTGGCTTAGCTGGTTGAGCATCTGACTCTTGACTTCGGCTCAGGTCATGATCTCAGCGTCATGGGATGGAGCTCCACATCGGGTTCCATGCTCAGCATGGAGTCTGCGTGAGATTCTCTCACCCTCTCCCTCTGCCCCTCCCTACTCTCTAAAATGAATAAATAAATAAAATCTTTTTTTTTTTAAAGGGACTTTGTCTATCTTGAGGGTTTTTTTCTTTTTTTTTTTTTTTAAAGGGACTTTATCTATCCTGAGGGTATCAGAGAAGGCTTCCTGGAGGAGGTGATGCCTGAGCTTCATCTTTAAAAGATAAGTAAGAAATAACCAGGCAAAGGGATGGATGAAGAGCCGTCCAGAAAGAGAGAACAGCTGTGGTCTGTGATAAGTGCTGACATCATCATACAGAAACTTTAAAGATCTCTGGTAAGGTTTTCGTGAATTCTTGCTGAAATTTTCACATGTGTAGTACCTGTATCAGGAATGAATAATTCAAACAGCAGCCAAGCAGATGCTGGATGCAAGTCCGTGTCATCATTGCCATTATCCCCCTATCATATTTTTAAGGATCTCTCGTGGGGATTGGTAACTCCTATGAGATGCATTAGGGCTTTCAGGACCCGGCGGTCCATTTATTGGCCTGGGAATGTCACTTTCTGAACCTATCCTGGTATAGTACTGTCACAGGACTGAGCAGGACCACCTCCGTCCTCTGTTCCAAAAGCACACTCCTAAAGCCCTGTGCTGTTTTCATCTTCTCTGTACCCTCGTGTTTCTATGAACTACCCACAGTGTGTCATAAACTGGACAAAGCTCTCTGTATGGACAAAGCACAGCCAATTCATATGGCTTGATTCAAGTGCTTGGTTAGAAATTATTTTCAATCACTCCCATTCTGGGAAATTAAGTAATTTATTTTAAATTAAGTAATGTATTTTGTTATCTCTTAATAAAGAGATAGTCTCCCCCAATTTTAGTAAGTCATGAACTTTGACGTTGGAATGCTTCTTTGAGCATCTAGAAATAGACATTTTAATACGCCAAAAAGGAAAGAGAGTCAGTGGGGCAGCAATTGGAAGAGCTAAAGCATCCAGAAAGATCTGGATATGGATTGTGGTTCTGCCAATTACTAGCTCTGTGACTTGGGCACACTAATAAATATCTCCGGACTTCAATGAACTCATTCTGAAAATGCAGGATTATTTAGAAAAATCGGAGAAAATGTGTCAAGGACATGGCACACAGTGCCCCCTCCCTCAATAACTGGTAACTCTAACCTATATCTCACTTGATTTTTTAATTAAATTTTCAGATCATCCACTCGCACACGTGTAGCCCAAATTAGCAAACAAGAGCTAAAAATAGTTTTAAACACACTGATAAAAGAGCATCAAGTAACATTACATCTCTTAGAGCTCTGACAGAAAATATTGTCTTAGGGCCGTTGCTCAGAATTAGACCCGGAAACAGTGTCCATGGACAAGTGACTGAGTTCAAGAAGAGTCCCCAGGAGAGGGGGAGGCAGGAAAGGGAAGAAGAAGCCAAGCAAGGCTGCAATTTTAGGTGAGGACTCAGTCTCAGTCTGATCCTGCAGGGGGCTCTGGAGTGTAAATGACACCACAGATCGTGCAGAGAATCTGTAAATGACCCCCCAGGGGCGGGCCAACCTTCACCTGTCAGCCATCAGCAAAGGAGGGGTTGAGGGAACGGAGGTTGGTTTGGAGGGTGCTTGGATCCCAGCCACTTCCAGCTGTGTGCTTGTGTGCATGTGTGTGTGCTGGGTCAGGGAGGAGCTCTGCTAGCTCAACGCTTGCCCTCTGAAGAAGGTTCCAGAAGCAAACAGACACAGAAGCCAGGCTGAGCACCCAGGACCAGTGAAGGGAATCTGAGGGTGGCCGGGGGAGCACAGACATATATCTGTCACATGAATCAAGAGAATTTCATGGAAACGTATCTTTGGTGACTCCACCTTCCAATCACTGCAGTTGGTTCCCCACCAAGGGATGTACACTTAACTGTAACCGCATTCATTTTTCTTCGGTAATTTGCAAAGAACTAAGTTTGAAGTAAATAATTTCCTGAGAGTGTAAAATTCAGTTTTGAAGGTTTGCCCTTGGGCATCAGAAAATGCGTTCTTCAATGTATTTCGGTTGTGGTTTTCTGCTGAAGGAGGCTGCTGCCAGGCACAAATAGAGGGGCATGGACCATGCACAGACAGAACTGACTGGGGAGGGGAGCTGGCCAGCCCCTCAAGCACCAGGGAGAAGTTGGCAGCAACATTCTGCAGCTCTTTCACATGTGCATATTCATGTAACCATCCACACTGCTCAGAGGGTCTGGGATGCTATTTAAATTGCCTTGTGGAATCCATGCATTTGGTTAACACAGATCTATAGTACAGAGATTCAAGACTCTGCTTTATCCAAATAAAGTTCTCGTAATTAAAAAAAACTGTATGTAACTTCTTCTACTTCTGTGTCCTGATCTGTAGAAAGAGTATGCTGACCCAAAGACTTCAGGTAACAGGGGCTTGATGGAAACAGCCAATTGGGTCATAGCCTGGGTCACAAGATCACCTGAGAATTAACTATCGTTATAAATTACTACAAAAACATGAAATATCCAAATAATTTTTAAATAACACATGCAATTAATTTGCTAGGGTTGTGAATGGTTCAGTACCTACACCCCCTTTTTGAGATTTTCCAATAATGTGTAAAATTTGGTCATTTGTAACTTAAAGCAATTAGGTCGACACATCTGGAGGACCCAAACTAGAACAGGAGAGTACCTACAAATGCTGTATAAACAGATACGTTAAAACTAATGTCTTGTAGAATTTCTGAAGGGTCCAACAGAAAGATAACACTGATAATTAATGGGCACCTCAAGTTTTCACACCTAGATAGGAGGCCCAATTCTAACTAAATAAAAAGCAAGTAACCATCATGGTCACCACCAAGGGACAGGGCTGTTTACTATTTCAGGGATTCTCAGAATACCTCAGGAGCTGAGGAAATGAATGGAAAATACCTATGGATCTGGGGGGGGTGGTTAAGGAGGGGACACGATGTACCCTAAGAATGACTGAGTGTCTTCCTCAATCGAAACTCTCAACCATTACCACAGTTACAAAATTGCTGCGATGAACTCTCATCCAAGGTGAAACATTTGCTAAAGTCAGTGCTAAGATCAGGAACAAAGCTCCTCAGACTTGGCGTCTCCCACTCTTGGCATATTTGAGTCCTGAGAATTCAGAGTCTGATTATAATTCTCTGCTTCCGCTTGCATTGTTTCATAATTGAAAAGAATCTGATATGTAGTATAAGATGCAGAACAGGAAAACCGAGAAGTCAAACCAAAAATAATACCATCCAAGAAACCATGCCAATGAATAGGATTATCCAACACTGAGGCCATTGTTTTCCATGTGTAGGTTTTCATTGTGCAGGTCTGCACATGGCAGATTGTCTTTGCAAATGTGCTTTTTCTCTGGTAATATCTGGGTTAGTTTCTTTGAATTTGCTAACCCAAAGCTCATTAGGGTGATGAGTAAGAAAACAAACTAGAATAAATAGCTATTACTGGGCAGTTCATAAAGAGGAAGATCTACCTGACAATAATGAGGACTTCCCAAGGTCTTACGGAGTCTGATGCAAAAAATTCTGCTCCATACCACCCAGGGCCAGAGAAGAGGGACAAGTGGACACAGCTCCCCAAAGGTGGTAGTCAATCAAATACTTCCTAAATAAGGAATGAGGTGTGAAGCATCAAGAGAGAAAAATGCATTTAAGGGGATCTGGATATTTTGCCCATAGAACCCAACACCCCATGGTGATTCAAGAAAGAAGACTGATCCAGTCCACAAGATGGCAAAGTGCTATTAGTAATTTGTTGGGAGGACACTAAGCAGGAAAATCAAGTGCTCTCTTCCTCTCTGGAAATGCACAACTTCGAAACTTTCGGCCTGACCTTAAGTTCTACCTAGCCTTGCCTCTCAAGCTGAAAGGCACACACGCAGAGAACATGGGTTCTCCTTAATGCTTAATCACCATGATGAAGGAAAACAGAGGAATTCCCACAAATTCTCTGCTTGCTCTGAAAATGCATCATTTTAGTTTTCAGACAGTGGTGTTTTTCTCCCAATAGCAACCAAGATTTCAAAAAGAGGGAATTTTATTCAAAGTGTATCAGCCATGAAAGTAATTATAATACCCCTGTTCTTGGAGGGAACTGGGCTGCATATGAGGAATCAGAGTGAAGCTAGAAGGATCAGAAGGAAAACTCAAGACACAGCTCAAAGCCTGGGCCCTACCCGCTTCTGGTCACAAGCGCCCACAGTCATGTGATCACCAACCACCAGTTGCGATGACAGCGTAATGCTGGGGGAATGCAGACAACCAACAAACTTTTTACAAACCCTCATTTCGGGTGTGTGTGTGTGTCTGTGTGTGTGTGTGTGTCTGTGTGTGCTCATTTGTGTATGAATGTTGAGGAAGGGGCACGGGTGAGGGTTATCATACTCCTGAACCGTTCATGAACTTGCAGTGAAATTTTCTGCATACCCTTGTATCATGAACGTCTCTCCCCTATCCGCCAGCAACACCTTCCCCCAAGTCATCTTTTGTTACCAGAAACTAATGCATTATATGAATATATCACCGTTGCTCCCACTGGAGTTCTTTACATGCAACTGTACACGTATGCCTTATCCAAGGACCTTCTGCACCATGACCCCTCATCAGACAAAAGCCTCACAAAGGCCTGTAAGTCCCTATGTGAGCTGCATACCTGCCACCCTTCTGGTCTCTCCTACTGCTCTTCCCACCCTCACTGTGTTCCAGCCACACCGGTCTCTGCTGCTCCTTCAACATGCAGAGTTCACCCCAGGCTCCCTGGCCCTCGCATTGGCTGTTCCCTCTGCCTGGAATGCTGTTCCCTTAGATATCAGCATGTTCATACCCTCACCGCCCTCAACTCTTGGCTCGAATGTCATCTTAGTAGACAGGCCTGTCTTAACTATTTATGAACAGTGAACCTGTCATTATCCTCCTCTTACCTCATTGTCCTTTACTCATGGCATTTGTCATTACTTGTAGACGACATCTATATTTCTTCCTCTGTCTTTCTTATCTTCCTTCCAGTAGAGTTTAAGCTCCATGAGGCAGAAACTTTGTTCTGTTTAGTATTAAATTCCCAGAGCCTTAGGACAGTCCTATTCAAATACTCTTAAAATTTACATTTAAATTATTTACCTAATATTTTTTGTTTATTTCATGTTTTTAGTTTAAGCCTTATCTTAAAAATAATATCATGGAATCAACGGTATGACGCACTAGGGATATTTTCTCTAATAAAGAGTAAAATAAATACGGAACTATCACAATGAAAGATGTTTGCCCTTGAGTATCTGCTAAAGCCATCTCATTATCACTGATGATATATGTCCCCAGCTTTGAGAAACAGAGTATCATCCATTGGCAACGGATACCAGTGACAATACATGCTAGGCTCATCCAATGGGGATACATACTAGTGCGAAAGCAGTGACCTTGGCATGGAAACAAGTGTTATTTACTCTTCATAATGTTTCTTAGTTTCACAGCATAAAACATCAAAGCTGGAGTCACAGGCCTGGCTTACAGCCCTGGGTCTGCCACACACCAGCTATGTATCTACCCTTAGGCAAGTGGCTTAAGCTCCCTGGGCCCAATGTCCTCACCTCTGTAATCAAGGCTTTGGATGATTCCTAAGCCTGCTGCCAGCTCTCTGTTTTTATTTCTTCCAACCACCACACAGATGCAAGAGGGAATCCTAAAGCAATTGTTATTAATACCTAGTTAATATTTAATCATTGTGATAAAGAAAAATAGAACTCCCACAATATCTCTGCTCTGTGACTTTGAGAAACAGAAAATAAATAGTATTTTATAAAATAAAATAATATTTTTGATATAGTTATACTGGGACTATGAATCTTTTCTATAACCCCATGACCCTGCCCAGTGTAGGCAGATGGATATCAAACACCCAATGCCTCAAGCGAGAGTTATCCAGGCAGAACTAAAATTAAAAAGTTGAAATCTTTGGTCAAGGCCAGAACGCTCTTTTTTTTTCCCCCAATGGAAGCCGGTATGTATAGAATGATTAAATTTAAAAAAACACCATTCTGCAACCCTTAGAAATTAAATAACTATTTCAGGAAAGGATCAGAGCTAGATACCAAGCCCATTCGGTTCAAATTTTAGGGGAAGAGGATATTTGCTAGATGCCAAACTATCACTCCACAAATTACTTACCAATTGCCAAGGGAAACTTAAATTTCTAAAGAAAAGATCTGGGAGTCACCTTCCTTAAAAAGCAATCCAACTTACACTAGTAGTGTAACAACCTGACATTATGTGCTTCTAAATGAGATACAATGTAAAGTGTTCAGCATCTGTGATGGCCTTCTTCCCCAAAACATTTCATTTACACCTAATCGAGCCTTTTGAAATAAGTTCCAATTCAAGGAAATACAGGGGATAAATGACAAGTTAAAGAATCCCACAAAAAAGGGCACCTGGGTGGCTCAGTCAGTTAAGTGTCTGCTTTGGGCTCAGGTCATGATCCCGAGGTCCTGGGATCGAGCCCCACGTCAGGCTCGCTGCTCAGTGGGGAGCCTGCTTCTCCCTCTCCCTCTGCCGCTCCCCCTGTTTGTGCTCTCTCACTCTCTCTCTCTCAAATAAATAAATAAAATCTTACAAAATAAAAAAGAATACTGCAAAAAAAAAAAAAAAGTCACTTATACTGCTAGAATGAAGAACATCCTACAGGACAACTGGCTGGTCCCTTCAAAAAGTCAATGTCAAGAGGGAAAAAAATGAAGGTAGCATTCTAGACTGAAAGGGACCAAAGAAGCACACTCACCACATGCAATGCGTGAACTCTGAGTTCATCTCGGTTTGAAATAGAAGCTGTATGAGCAGTGGGTATTATACGCAATGGATGAATCACTGAACACTGCAACAGAAACTAATGATGTACTATATGTTGGCTAATTGAATTTAAATTTAAAAAAAAAGAATGAAATGTAAGCTATAAAAGGCACTGTTGAATAACTGGGGGAATTTGAAGATGCACCAGGTGTTATCTGTTTTTACAGAACTGTTTGAACTTTCTTAGGTGCAATGATATTGGTATCGGGTTGTGCTTTTAGGAGATACTGTGTCCTTAGCTGTAGGAGAAACATGCTGGGACATTTAGGTGTGAAGTGACATGATATGGGCAACTTATTTTCAAACAGCAAAATGTTAAACAGAGGATGAATCTTGGTGTTGAGTATATAGCTGTTCATTGTAATATTCTTTCAAATTTTCTTCTTGTTGAAAATTTCATCATAAAAAGTTAGAGAGAAAAACAAGATCCACATACATGACAGAAATGATTTGGAAGGAGATGAATCAGGAAAGAACACTTTTCATACTCTTTCTGTCCCCCATGGGAAAGCAGAGGGTCAGAAGGGAGGCCAGCAAGTCAGCTGCAGGTAAGAGGAGACCAGTAACCTGTCCCCTCGTAAAGTATGGGGGTTGCCGGAACCATAGAACCTCTAGTCAATGTTGGAGATTGAAAAAATGAAGAAGCCTGAGTCCATCTTTCTGGGAGGACCTTAAAAAAAGATGGCCAAGAAACCAGAGCAATCCCAAGCCTGTAATGGCACGAGTAATAAATGAGGGAAACCATAGTGTGTTGTCTAGGTAGAGAGAGCAGGGACGTGTGTGAAGCTGACAGAACCTGGTTGGGAACACAAGACGGTGTATCTGTGACTTGCCCGAATTCGGTGGCTGAGGACAAGTGGGAAGGTGAGCAACAAAGCAGCCACCAACATGAAGAAAAAATGACCACCCGTGGCCACAAATATGCCCCCTCCACACAGTGGCATGTCATGACCCCTGAGGATTTAATCCCACACAATCCCACACACCACACCATCGTCCAGGAACTGAAATAAGCAACCTGAGGAAATGGAGCTGAGAGACCAGTGTGAGAGACCCTGACCTGATGGAATAAACATCGAATGTTCTGTGATTGTCCAAAATTGGCACACAGACATGATGTTTCCTATGTTAATAATAAGGAGAATGTGGTTCCACCACGGAGAATAAAAAAAGACTATCTCATTATGCACCCAAATAATAAAGGATTTCACCAGAAGTACACGGCAGACTCGTCTAGTGAGTGTGTGACTGTTCTGAATGGTTTTGTAACAGGATGGTAGATACTGAAGCTGGAGAGGACCCTCAGATGCCCTGCAGTCCTGTACTGTTATTTCTGGTCCTCACACAATTTCCTCTTACAGATGATCCCGGAAGTCAGTGTGGGAAAGGCTCAGTTGGGTGGTTGACTCTCGGATCTTGGCGGGACTACTAAAAAGGACAACCATGACTGTAAATAGAAACACCACCTCATTCCCAACGTCCTCCCCTCCCCCTCCACTCCCACTCCTCAACTCTTGCCCCCTTCCTGCCTTCCACTCTCACTACCTGGGGTGGAGATGACTCTTCTGCCTTCAATTCGGGATATCAATCTCTTAGTATTAAAGACTTAACAAGTTAGGGGCGCCTGGGTGGCTCAGTCGTTATGCGTCTGCCTTCGGCTCAGGTCATGATCCCAGGGTCCTGGGATCGAGCCCCACATCGGGCTCCCTGCTTGGCAGGAAGCCTGCTTCTCCCTCTCCCACTCCCCCGGCTTGTGTTCCTTCTCTCGCTATCTCTCTCTGTCAAATAAATCTTAAAAATAAATAAATAAATAAAGACTTAACAAGTTAGAATGAAAATGTCTCTCTCTCTCTTCCCCGCTCCCTCCCTCTCATTCTCTCTGTCCTCAGACCACTAACGCTCCCAGATGATCACAGAAGAAGCCAGTGACTTCTACTTCTGCTGATGCCTTGATGAAAATGAAGACCTCCCACTGCCATCTGCCTGCTCAAGCCTTGGCTTCTCTCACAGGAAATGCAGTATCTTGGTCTATGGATATAACAACATGGATGACAATCGACAGTATAAGGAAGAATTTATTTTCTCCAAAATCCCTCTTTTCATCTCTAGCAGGCTACGAATACATCAAAAACGAAAGCCTATATTTGGGGCGCCTGGCTGGCTCAGTCAGAAGAGCATACGATTCTTGATCTCAGGGTTATGTGTTCGAGCCCCACATTGGGTGTAGAGATTGCTTAAAAATAAAATCTTGAAAAAAAAAAATTAAAGCCTCCTTTTGTTAAAAGAGACCACTTTCACAGTCACAGTCTCCTCCATGCAAAAGGGAAGCACCTTCGAACAGGAGGCTCCATGAGCTCATGTTTCTAAGTTTAAGCTAATGGTTACTGGGTCTCTACCGAATTCCACACCTACCTGCCCTTCCTGCCCCTTCCTTACAGTAAACGCCCCCCTCAAAAGAAACTAGTAAAACCTCCTTACCCAATCCATCCATCAATAAAAGAGATTTCTTTAAACAGGTGAATCATCCAATGGACAATAAAATAAAGAACTTGCAGTAATTCATACCTTTAAAGAATGAAGGGCTTAACAGAAACATGTTTCAGCAGCTTTGCATTCATAATACATGTCCATAAAGTAGAGGCACGTTATAATTACAATTTTTTCTATAAACTCAACTAATAAGCCTGAAAACACTCATATACACTGTCTACATATGACACATTTTTTTTCTGCAATTCAGACTCAGTATCAATTCAGACAGGACTCTCCCCATGCTCTTTTCCTTAATGATGTATTACTATAACATAAATCTGAAAAATAACTGCCTCTTCTGGAATTAGTTCAATAAGCTGGCCACTAAATTAAGCATTAACTTAATTCTTTTTTTTTTTTTTTTTTTTTTAAAGATTTTATTTATTTATTTGAGAGAGAGAATGAGAGACAGAGAGCATGAGAGGGGGGAGGGTCAGAGGGAGAAGCAGACTCCCCGCTGAGCAGGGAGCCCGATGCGGGACTCGATCCCGGGACTCCAGGATCATGACCTGAGA